>NC_140215.1:34362252-34459752 GCF_951802725.1 Rutilus rutilus | reverse complement strand
TTAATTCTTTAGCCATTATAGGTAAATAACTAGAAGAATAACAGTTCGGTAAATGGTAACACTATTTGCGCCACAAACTAGTGTGTTTCTGATTACGATAATAAATAAAAATAATATGATAGCAAACCAGTTGGTACGGCTGTTTTACAAAACAGCTTTTTTGCCTTGTACATTCAGGTTAAAATTGGCTACGCCCTTTCTTACGCTAAAAATAAGGTGAATGCACAAGAACATCCTGCACTGAATACTATTGTATCCAACAATGCAATGCATTCAAATTGAATTGACCAGAAGAGATATCAGCCGTGATGTTTGTACTCAGTATCTGAATGTCCTGCTGTAGGTGTTTACACAGAATTGGATTCAAAATAACCATATTTATATCTAATACTAATCTGGACTCCATGTCACTGTAAACAGTTCCATTCTTAAAGGAACACTCCACCGTTTTTTGAAATAGGGCTTATTCACCTTCTTTCCTACATTTAGATAGGTGGGTAAATGCATTTTTGTCTCAGTGCATGAATTGTTTTAGTTTGACAGGGTCGGCGCTAGCTTAGCTTAGCATAATGAATGGAATCCTTTGTTGCCAGCTAGCATGTCCTGAGTAAAAGTAATATATATATAAAAAAAAAAACTTACTTCTTGTGGCCTGCGTATTCACAACGAGTACAAATAGCGATGCAGATTAACACTAGGCGATTTCCTAGGCAGATATTGTCTTGGGACAATATTAGGAGGAAGCACAGGCGAAGCACTGCTACTTGGGCGCAGAGATATCACGCCCAAGTAGCAGTGCTACGCCTGTGCTTCCCCCTAATATAGTCCTTAATATATAAGTCAATAGTAATTAGGTGTTTTTTTTTTTTTTTTTTTATATATAACATTTACTCAGGACATGCTAGCTGGCAACAAAGGATTCCATTCATTATGCTAAGCTAAGCTAGCGCCGACCCTGTCAAACTAAAACAATGCATGCACTGAGACAAAAATGCATTTGCCCACCTATCTAAATGTAGGAAAGAAGGTGAATAAGCCCTATTTCAAAAAACGGTGGAGTGTTCCTTTAACGTAGACACATGTTATTAAATGGATATTATCAAACACCAGCATCTAACACATTATATATCTGACCGCTGGTGGCCATGTAGCGAAGGCGTGAAACATATACTGTATGTGAGTGAGTGTGTGTTGATTGATCTGACCTCTCACACCAGCTTTAGAATTTGCTCTGGCAGAGAAATTGGACACAACCCACTTTACTCTCTCCGCCTGTGAATTCAGGAACTGGATCAGGCAACAAATACACACAGATGGACAGATAGAGGCGCAGAACTGAACTCCCAAACACGTGAAACCGCACACAGGTCGTGACTGGACCACACACACACACACACACACACACACACACAGCACATGATGAACTGCAACAGGATGGACGGTCATAGACTGCTCACATGACTCAAACACTAATGGATGACAGACCTGTTCAATTAACGATGTGAATGAGGTAATTATTATTTGGTATTATTGGGTATGGAGTTAGGTGTTAATTTCATCATGCACACAGATCTCCTTATGTGGGAACTCAAAGACATCAAGATCAAATATGCGCGAAAAAAAGCACGATTTCTTCTGTGTCACTGTATTTCCTGAGGCATCCGACCAACAGCTGTTTCCTCCAGAACTTCACCTCCGTCTCTCTTTTTCTCTCTGCCTCTCTTTCTCCACCTGTAAAAGTGTGTGCCCCCTTCATCATCATGTCTGGCTTCCTGTTCTCAGTTTTCTCATGCTGTCACACTGTGCTGCTGACTGCTATCTATCTCTGGAAAACCACTGAAATGACTGTTGAAATGTCTCCAGACCACAACCACTTTTTTTTTTTTTTTTACTTTATATTATACTGTGAACACAAGCCAGTTACTGTAACAGAGCCCAGAGGAAAATGTTATTGCTCACAGGCAGCTCAGAAAATTTAATGGAGTCTTAAATATGTTACATTCAAGTAAACAAACTGTGGTACCATAAGGGGTGATGTTTACTGTTGTTGTGTAACTGTAATTTCCAAAGGAATCCATGTATTTCATGCCTTTCCCATGCAGATTTCATACCAGTTCAAGTTGGTCACAAGAATTTGCAGCTGAACCAACAGAAAGTTACTTGGTTTGAAAGTGAATTCTGTGCTTTATTCATTGCGAAATTTCGCCAAAATGTGGCCATGCCTTAAAACAGTGAACACCATAAAACATTAAAAATATAGAATTCTTTTACTTTAAAATCAAAGATATATGGAGCGTCTTTAGTGAAATTTAAAACAAAGAAAACTTACAACGTAATATATTAACCATTCTTGCCCGTGATCATGTGAGTTCAGTTGACTAAGTAGGAACAGAAACAAACAAGATAATTGTTGATGTAACTCTAAAATGAATGTGGATAACAGCTCAGATTCATTTATCTTGAAAAAACTGATGAGGAATGTTTTAGCTCACGAGATCTCTGATCTTTGCAGACTCGGGTAGCAAATCTGAGCACAGTTAAAGAGTTAGTTCACTGAAAAATGAAATTCTGTCATCATTTACTCACCCCTCATGTTGTTCCAAACCTGTAAGACTTTTGTTCATCTTCAGAACACAAATGAAGATATTTTTAATAAAATCTGAGCGATTTCTGTCCCTTTATTGACAGATACACAACAACCAGCTCAAGCTCAAACGTGATGCGTAACACGAGAATGAACCTCATTGGTTCTTGCTGAAGCTCAAACGTGCTGTGTAACACGAGAATGAACCTCATTGGTTCTTGCTGAAGCTCAAACGTGATGCGTAACACGAGAATGAACCTCATTGGTTCTTGCTGAAGCTCAAACGTGATGCGTAACATGAGAATGAACCTCATTGGTTCTTGCTGAAGCTCAAACGTGCTGCGTAACACGAGAATGAACCTCATTGGTTCTTGCTGAAGCTCAAACGTGCTGCGTAACACGAGAATGAACCTCATTGGTTCTTGCTGAAGCTCAAACGTGATGCGTAACACGAGAATGAACCTCATTGGTTCTTGCTGAAGCTCAAACGTGATGCGTAACATGAGAATGAACCTCATTGGTTCTTGCTGAAGCTCAAACGTGATGCGTAACATGAGAATGAACCTCATTGGTTCTTGCAGAAGCTCAAACGTGATGCGTAACATGAGAATGAACCTCATTGGTTCTTGCTGAAGCTCAAACGTGCTGTGTAACACGAGAATGAACCTCATTGGTTCTTGCTGAAGCTCAAACGTGATGCGTAACATGAGAATGAACCTCATTGGTTCTTGCTGAAGCTCAAACGTGCTGCGTAACACGAGAATGAACCTCATTGGTTCTTGCTGAAGCTCAAACGTGCTGCGTAACACGAGAATGAACCTCATTGGTTCTTGCTGAAGCTCAAACGTGATGCGTAACACGAGAATGAACCTCATTGGTTCTTGCTGAAGCTCAAACGTGATGCGTAACATGAGAATGAACCTCATTGGTTCTTGCTGAAGCTCAAACGTGATGCGTAACACGAGAATGAACCTCATTGGTTCTTGCTGAAGCTCAAACGTGATGCGTAACACGAGAATGAACCTCATTGGTTCTTGCTGAAGCTCAAACGTGATGCGTAACACGAGAATGAATCTCATTGGTTCTTGCTGAAGCTCAAACGTGCTGCGTAACACGAGAATGAACCTCATTGGTTCTTGCTGAAGCTCAAACGTGATGCGTTACACGAGAATGAACCTCATTGGTTCTTGCACGTCAAGCGAACATGCCTGAGCTTCCGTTTACCACAACTGATTCGTGCATTATCACAGAAAATTTGGACTAAACTGCTCAATTCATCACTTTCAGAATCATTTTTTTTTCCCAGCTGATGAAAACATTGACAGCCAATCAGAATATATACTCCTTTAAAGAGCTCAAGCTTTGAAAGTGGCAGAAGACAAAACTGCAGAACACACTTGAAGAACAGTCCGCAGAACAGTCCGCTGGTGTGAATGCTAATATAGTTATCATAATAGTTATCGTTCTTGCTGTGAACGGCCTTAAAGTCCCCCTGTAGTCACCCTTAAAGTCCCCCTTAAAACTCATCTTTGATCAACCAAATGACATATTTAAATGTTTTTCCTTGAAAAAAAATCTTCATGCCTTAAAATAGCTTGAATGTAACTCAACCCTTGCCTCATTTAGTATATGCAGTTCTATGAATATGCAAATGAGCCCCGCCTCCACTCACTCACTCAGCTCAGAGATCCACTCGTTGACGATCACACGTTGATCTGATTGGTTACAAGGTAGTTTGTGACGTCAGAAACACCAGCGATTTCTAACCGTGTTTTTGAGACTGTCTTTGGTTCACTGCAGTTTTAAGGAGAAAATACTCAGCAATGGTGTCGACTTATGAATTTGCTCACTGTTTGTCTTAAAGCATATTAAAAACATTAAAAGCTTGATTTTCACCACTGGGGGACTTTAAGACAGAGTCGCTGGAGTCTGACTGTGTGCGGCCCAGCCTGAGACATCAGCACCCTTATTCAACAGCCTGACAAATATATACAGAGATCTGACAGTGATCTGACACCCCATTGGTCCTGCTGTCTGCACAAGAAGGAAGTAGTAAACTGAAGAAGGTCCCAGAGCAGGAAGTGCCTGTCCAGAGAGGCCAAATCTCACAGTGAAAACTCCCAAGCCGCAAACTACAGCCAAATGAAACAATCCGAGTCCACACTGGGGTTTCCTAATGACCTCACTTCACTAAATCATACTCTCAAATAGACAAGAAGCAGCTCAGATCACTTCATCCTGCCCTGCAACTGTATGTCAGAAGGAGAACTAGTCAACAATGGATGGGGACATACAATTATCAGATTTTCTGACGCTCAGACGAATTGTTTTATGTAATTCTTTGATTAGCAGATTGATTTCAGCATTATTTTTCTACAAGTCTTCCATTCAAGCAATACATTGTATATCAGTGTGTGTGTTCCCAGCTGGGAATCAAACCCATGACCTTGTAGTTGCCAGCACCAGGCTCTAGCAGCTGAGCTGCAAGAAACAAAGAGATATACAGCAAATATACAATAAGCCCTCACAAACTGATACACACACACACACACACACACAACCCCCCAGACGCGCACGCAAACGGACACTGAGAAACACACAAGATCACACAAGTAGTGTGGAACTGGCTGCCTGTGGCTCTGTTTATGTCGGGCTGTAAAACCAGGGCTGTAAAAGACCAGCAGTGAATGAGGCAGAAACCCGTCTAGACGGGACAATGCCTTCTGCAGAGGTGTAGTTCACCAGCATTCAGAGCAACCCTAAACCCCCACATTATACACACACAACACCCCGCTAACACTGCCGCCATGTGTGTCCGGGCTAGAAGATGCCTTCATTCGGATGCATGTCTTCACGGTGCGCTAAAGGTTAGGCTAATAATCATTGCAGATTACACACTGGTGAATTAGACCCACCACAGGGACAGAGCTCCTTCATTAATAACACAACCTGCGAGTTCCTGTGCCGTAAACATTACCTGCTGTCACCAGCCAACAGACCTCCATTATATCACACTGATCAGATACTCTACGGGGTGGATTTATTTTCAAAGCAAACATGTTGAGTAGTCAAACAGCCATCCGTCTTTCTGCCATCGCAGGGCCAGGCTCGCCGTAATAAATGCAAGCGTTGCAGTCGAGTGTATTCACATAAAACAGGATAAATTCTCTATTTTTTGGCATCTGTACTTATGACATTGTTATGGATTTCCTCATGCGGTCCCAGAGCTGAGGCCCTGGCCAGCCGTTTGATTGTTCGGGACGGAGGGGTGTGAAATACGGAGCAGGAGAGGAAGGAAGAGGTGCAGGCAGCTAGAGAGAGAGAGAGAGAGAGAGAGAGAGAGAGAGAGACAGAGAGGGAGGGAGGGAGGGATGGAGGGATGAAAGAAGGGTGGAGGGCTCGTTCTATTCTAGCTGATGGGTTTCACTGCCCCCCGCATTGTTCTGTCTCATTCCTGCCCCATCCCTTCGGAGAGCCCTACAGCAGTACACATCCTGTCATTTTACTGCAGATATAGCGTGCACACACACACACACACACACACATTACGAGAAGGCAAGCCATTATCTTTGTTTGGCCATGAGGAGTCTTGCGTTGCAAGAAATCATAGAGTTCTTGTTGTTGTAGTTAAAGTAGCGAGGAAACATAAAGCTGTAGGAGATTCCCAAGCTCAAATAAGGGCAGAATGTGTGAGCACTGCAGGTTTAAAGGAACACACACACACACACACGCACACACACCTCCCCCACCATCATCTTCATCATCATCACTAAAACTCTTCACACAGCACCATCTAGTGGTCACCGATGGTCATTCAATCTGCAGTTACTAATGTGTGCCGTGTAAAGCTCTGTAAAAGGGCTTTGGTGTTAAAAAAGAAAATAACCATAGTATTACTTATAAAAATGGTAATAAAAAAAACATGTTAATAACATGGTATTTGCTGATGTATCTTACAGTAGGCTACCATTTAAATAAAAAATTTTGTACTGTTGCAATAACATGTACCATGGTATTTTAAAATATAGCATGGTACTGAATTTATATAGTATTCTAAAGTACTTCCATATTTAAATAGGCTATGGTAATAATCAAACATTTCCACGGAAAATATTTCCATGAAAAAATACAATTGAAAAATCATAATAATGCCATGGTATTCTCTGAAGGCCCTTATAACACCATTTAAATACCATGCTGTATGAATATGGTAATCAGATAGTTAATATCCAAAAGTTAGTGTAAGTCACTTTGGTCAATATGTTTTATTAAAGCCTTGTCATAAAATCTCAAAATATAAATGTTTATCTTTACAGAACATTATGAAAATCACTGGTTTATGTTGTTGCTTACAACCACAAAATGTATGGTATTATTATAAAAAATATATAATGTAAAACATCTGAGGTATCATAGAATACCATTTAAAGACCATGTAATATGACTCTAAGTACTGCAGTACCATAGTAATTGTATGTACAGTAGGATTAAATCATACTGAAGACCACATTCCTACCACTGTACATGACCAAAAACATGGCAGTGCCACTTTGGTATGTTTTTGTAAGAGTATTACTTTTTTAATATGGTAGCCATAAGATGTTAGCATGAACTTATTTCTATGAAAATATTCAATGAAAACAAACTATGGTAATGCCTTTGAAGGACGTTATAACACCATTTAAATGGTGTATGAATATGGTAATCAACATCACCATATATAACATCCATCAATCAAGTTAGCGCTTTTACACTTTGGTCAATATGTTTTACCAAAGCCAAAGCCTTAGCATAAAATCTCTTCGTTACAGTATCTACTAATGAAACTCGCTGGTTTCTATTGCTGCTGAATGATCTCATGTAACTTTCCTAGAGTAGCTTAAACGCTGCTCTTCCCATAGATTGGATTTCTTTCAACTAATGATTTTGACAGACGGATACACTAGTGTTTATGGGTTCATGGAGAATTAACACATTTATATTGGTTCCTATGAGATTTAGCTCAGCTGGCACACACAAGTGTGTTTCAGTGCATGTGTAATTAGCAGAACTGTGCCCTCTGGTGGAAGGGGAATAAATCATGTTATGTTGTCTGACTCTGCGATGAAAAGGCATAAGATGTCATAATGAACTGAATCATTGCTTATTAATTTCCTATACTATACCTGTATAGTGGCACATATACGCTACATATAGGCTATTCATGCAATGTGGAAGTGCTAAAGGAAATATCCAAATGAAATTCCTCCTAAATTAAATGTCCAAAAACACATACGGAAGAGTTACGGTATATTTCAAAGCGTCTGTGCTGACCACATCTCAGTAGCTGTTGGACTAATTCAGACACACTGAGGGAAAATAATCTCATAAATCATGCTTCGCGGTGGGTTGCTGGCCTCCACAGTTTTCAGACGGGGAATGAGATGCGTTATACGTGTGTGTGAAACCATTAAAGGTGTTCCTCACCTGAGCAAACCCCAGTCTGGCCAGAGACCGCGGAGGAGGTCACGCGCTCACACACAGTGTGTAAACAGCGCGCGTGATAAATGTGTGTACAGACATCGTTCATTTCACTACATTAATTCAGAGAGAACTTCACCAGTTGCTGTAAAACACAGTCTGAAACTTAAACAGCGTTTGCAAACTCGCTGAATGGGAAAGCTGAAGACGGACGCTATCAGGTAAGTTATTTTGAAAACGGACAGAAT
Organism: Rutilus rutilus; assembly: GCF_951802725.1. NCBI lineage: Eukaryota > Metazoa > Chordata > Actinopteri > Cypriniformes > Leuciscidae > Rutilus > Rutilus rutilus. The sequence goes on along the minus strand of NC_140215.1, from coordinate 34,451,460 downwards.
AAAAGTAGCTACATTGGTTCTCCATTGTGTTATTAAAAAAGCTACCGTGGTAACACAAGTTTTTTGGAAAATGTAAAAATGCAGGAAGTTGTGTGTGATGGGTAGGTTTAGGGGTCGGGTTAGTGTAAGGGGACAGAATACAGTTTGTACAGTATAAAAATCATTATGTCTATGGAAAGTCCCCATAAATCATGAAAACACAATGTGTGTGTGTGTGTGTGTAGCAGGTCAGTAATGTGTAAATATGACAAAAAAAAATAGTTTTTGAAGAAAACAATTAAAACAAATGATTATGTTTAGTCTTAAAACACTCCATTAGTCTCTAGTTATCATAATTAGCTTTATAGAAAGCTATAGAAGTCTTGTATTTAGTTACGTGTGTGTGTGTGTGTGTGTGTGTGTGTGTGTGTGTGTGTGTAGGCAGGTCAAAACCCTGCGCTTGAGCCTAATAATGCAGCATTTGAATGTACTAAAATACATACAATTTATTGTAGGCAAGGAAAAGGTGAGAGAGGGAGTTTATTACATGCATTTGCTTCTCATTAGTAAAGCAATTTTTGTTTTTCATCACATACGGGAAGAAAAGCCTCCATCATGAGGCTAACACATTAGTCTTCCACCCCCCCACCTGCAGCTGCATTCAACACATAGAAACAGACAGAGGGAGTGTGTGTTGTGTGTGAGAGCACATGACTGTGTGTGCCTGATGATAAGTGTGTATGGAAGGTTTCACAGAAGGGGGTAAAGGAGAACTTCCTGTGAGAGGAATGATGTGTGTGTGGACCTCTGTGAATGTAGGTTTTGTTCAGTGCTGTAAGGCTAATGAGGGCCAGCTAAATGCAACAAAACTGCAGTTATATTCAACAAAGGTGTCTAAGGCGTCCAAATAAAGCCTAATCTGTAGGCAGTATTGTTGATAACAACGGGAGCATTCAAGTTTTATGCATGTTAGCCATGTTGCTTGCTTGAAAGTTATGGTGTGAGAGGAAGCACCACAACAAGATGGCAGATGTCAAATCACGTACTTCCACAGGTTTCTGCCAGCCAAGCAAGTGCCTTGGAGGTGAACGCGAATGCTGACAGAAAGCTTTTTCAATGTAGTGTAGGCCTAATTGGTGTGGTGATGTTCACAAGAGCATTCTAAGCATTAATTATACTAACTTACTAATCTGCATACTATCTTATTTGTCTGACTTTTGATTTTTTTCGGAATTAACTGTGAATTTTAACATTACAAACAATTGGATTTTGATACTGTTACACAACAGTTTTGTTAATTATTATGTACAAAAGAGTGCACCGTATTCAGTAGAAACACAGCCCTTACTGTACTTGAGGTATTTGTATTAACCCTATAAAAGAGCTCACACTGAAGGAGGAAAAAACAACTCAATTTTATTCAGAGGCCCAAACTGAGCAAAATATGCACTTTGGTGCATTTGTTGTTATTTATATGGCCAAAAATTAAATTGAAATTTTGCTAGCTTGTAATGTAAATCAATGAGATTTTTAACCCTATAGGCAAAGTCACTTGAAGGCAAGCCTGCAACCTTAGCCGAAAAAAGCATAACATCTGCTAACGCTACAGTACGCAGGGAAGGAGATAAGAGGCAGATTATTTATTTTTAATTTATGTTTCATTAACTAAGTACATACAAATAATCTATCCAATCAACACATCAGCAATCAACACATCTATCCTATCAGCATGAGAGGAGGCCTATATACACACTCAGTCGACTCACCTAAATTCCTCTACTTTTTTTAGCTTCCCTCCACCACCTCGACTCCTCAGTCTTGGCTGGTTCCTGCCACAGCCAGGAATACGGGGGGAGTGCTCTGCGTTCAGGCCAAACACTGAGCCCGGAGCCCTCTCCCCGGACACCACGCCAAATACACATACCATTTACTCTATGTAACTTATTTGCAAGTGTGAACTTGTGAAATGGATGTCAATGGAGATGCTTCACTAGGCTGAATAAACCGCTTTTTGTGAGGAAATAGCTTATCATTTAATGAATCGTCAGCCCATCGGCTAATCTTCAACATGTTTGCACTTAAACATTAGTTTTGGATTTAACTATTTTTAGAGTTTACACCGAAAATGAACCGATCACACAGAAGAGTTACTGTGTAGCTCAAACGCCTGGAAACTCAATGCTAGAAAGATGTCAGAACACACAGTGAAACTCAGTCTGCTGTGTAGCCGTAGACCGGTCGGAGTGCCTATGATGACCCATGACCACTCCTAAAAGGTCACCTGGTCTGATGAATCACATTTTTTTAGATCAGGTGAAGAGCCGGGTACATGTGTGTCGTTTACCTGGAGAAGAGATGGCAGCAGGATGCATTATGGGAAGAAGGCAGGCCGGCAGAGGCAATGTGATGCTCTGGGCAAGCTTGGGTCCTGACATTCATGTGGATGCTACTCTGATACGTACCACCTTCCTAAAGATTGTTGCAGACCACGTACATGGTATGACCACGTACACATCTTCATGGCAATGGTGTTCCCTGGTGGCAATGCCATCTTTCAACAGGATAATGCACCCTGCCACACTGAAGAAATTATTCAGGAATGGTTTGAGGAACATGATAAAGGTGTTGCCCTAGCCTCCAAATTCCCCAGATCTCAATTCAGTTGAGCATCTATGGGACGTGCTAGAGCAACAAGTCTGATCCATGGAGGCCCAACTTCGCAACCTACAGGACTTGAAGGATCTGCTGGTGCCAGAGACCACAGGACATCCATGCCTTGACCCATTAGGGTTTTTGTGGCAGCAGGGGTGGGACCTACACAATATTAGGCAGCCTTAGAGGTTTATAGTCAAGGCTCTATGTCTTGACCGGGACAAAGTGGAATAGTAGTAGTAGAAGTATAGCAGACTACTAACAAAAAATGCATAGAAATATCAGTTGTCACTCAATATCTCCTTATAATATATCTTAATAAGATGTCATAATTACATTATGTAAAATGATGTATGGGTAAATAAAGCTAAAGGAGAAGGTGAAGATTTAATTTTTCATGGTGAAGGTTTAATTTGTGATGAAAAATGTTGTTAAATTAGAAAACATGCATTTTCACTGGTGGTCTCTGACAAGCTCCACCCTATAAACAGGACTAGACAGTGTGTTTCTTTCCATATTATCATTACACAACAAATGACTCCAGCTGATGCTGTCTCCACATGGACCATCAAGTGTAAATGGGTTTGAAATGGAGCAGTGGTTAGCAGAAAACCTTCCAGATGATGGCATGACGTCTGTGAATGAGATGAACAGATCTCTGCGGTTCTGACAAACGCTCACAGAATGTGATCAATTAAAATCACATTCGGCTTGAGTTACGTAAAAAGCTTCCAAATTAGCAGCTTTACATTATTACAACGGATTGTCTGGAATGGAAACTCTTCCAAAGATTACAGACAAACTCTCCTATGCAGAAAGTGCTTTCAAACTTTTGGGCGATAAGGTTGTTGTGAATGAGTCTACCCCATTTATTGATGCCATCTTCTGAGTATTTTGGTCCACAGCATTGGAGCATATGGAGGAGCTAAAGGAGCAGGAGTGTGTGGCCTCCTCTGGGCCTTTACACTCCAAACAATCCACTACGGACTGAGGAAACATATTAAGCTAAACGGCAGGAACAATGCATCCAGTTTAAAAGTGTTTTACTCAACAATATAACAGGCCACTAGAGACAGTGGATATGTGTTGGAGAGAGACAAGAGGAAGAGAGAAACTGAGAGAGAAAGGGAGCACGAATGAAACAACTGATAATGAGATGAGAGATATTGGGGTTTCTGTAATCTTAGCAGCATAGAAGCTCCCTGAACAATTAATGTTGCTGCAGAGAGAGAAGAACAGCTCTGATGTGAACACTGAACCACTGCAGTGCATCAGTATAGGCAGAAATAATGATGGAGCATTCTTTCATCACGCAAACATGAGCTGTGTACCAAAACTTAGTCTGTTGTCTAATCTTTTTACCACACCTGCTTATGGTCAGTGACCTGAAAAATGTTCTGGCCTTAAAAAAAATCTTACCAGTCCTAAAACTGTTTTTGAATTCGTTCATTAAAAACGGGCAGCTCAACACACTCTCATGGTAATTTGAAACTATTTTACTTTTTGACAAATTGGTGGCTAGAATATATTCGTACATTTGTACGTTGTATCTCATTTGTACGTTTTCGTACATCTGCTTATGCCCCACTGATGGTTAGGTTTAGGGGTGGACCTTCATGCTTACTTTATTCTAAAAATCGTACATTTCCGTATGAATCATATTGTACTGTACAATTTCATAGGAACCCAGCAAGCAGTTTTGCGTTTAAAAGACGTCTAATAGTCGTCCAAACACAGCCCTGACGTCTAGGCTAAAACAAGGCAAAACCTGGGCTGTCAGTGAAAATGTAATAGATGTCTAACCATAGCCCAAGAATAGACTAGTCATCAATCGTGGCTACGCATAGAACGTGTCAAAGAAATTAAACCAAACGCCTTGTTATCACTGTAAACTTTGCTTACAGTTATTTTGGCAAAAAGGACATGTAACCAAATTCAAGGCTATTTTGGCTAAATGGTGGTGAAATGACGGCTATTGCTTGCTTGCAAATCACCACCTTGCAAAATAGTTAGGTTTTCTCATGAGATCGGGTTGAGCAGTTACTACTAGTACTACTTAGGGCTGAACGATTTGAGGAAATAACTCTAATTATAATTTCTCTGATTAAAATTGCCATTTGTAATGCAATTTTGTATAGCGCTTCAGGCTATGCTTGCGTGTAGGGCTGTGCAATTTAACCCAAAAATCGATTATTTTGTCATATATTGTTTTTGTCATATGTAGTCAAAATACTATAGTAATAATACTATTGTACTGTAAAATAAAAATCAAGTATTTTATAAATAATCATTTCATTTTACAACAGTAAAATTACACTTAAATTACACTTAATCTTAATTTCTTTGCTTTCAAACATTAAAACATATAGACATATTATTTTGGCGGAAAAAAGCAGGGAGACCGTAAAGCATCTCTTTTGTCGACAACAGATTTATAAACGATTTTCATTGCCATGGGAAGATGGTTGGCAAGTGTTGCGTTTTGAAATGCACATTATAAGCAACCCAAACTCACAGCACTTGCAGAGATGAAGTTCGCATTTAATGCAAAACATGAGCTGCTCGCAGGCAAATGAACACAGTTCCACGCTTTGCTCTGAAACACGCAGAGCACCATTCATCCCAGTGACAGTGGCTCATTTTATTGAATAAACTGAATAAATGGCAACTTTTGAATAGTCTTCAATGGTGAAAGATGTTTTTGCCATCAGAACAGTGTACATCTAACTTTAGGGACTAAGTTCCTGCTTTCTTCATCTTCTCCCCCTCCTCCATATTTGGTGTTATTTGCACTCGCTGCACTGTGTTTATATTAAAGTGAACTTTCTCATGTGTATTATTAGTGATCCAAATTTGAATGACGGACGGGAAGATTTTCAGTGAAATACAACTTTTGGTCTGTTTGTAACCCCTGCGGTCCTACTCACCCCGCTCCAAGCGGGACTTAAACCGAACATGGGAGGCAGTTGCGCTAACACGCGTCAGTCGCTAGTGTGCCTCTTGAGATAAGGGGAGTGAGGTTTACCTGCACAGTTCTCACTAGCTGGCCTGCGTTACACTCACACCTCCTAAACCTCACTCCCATTCGGGTCACGGCACCAATTGTACCCCTCTGGTCCTACATGTACTGCTCTGAGCGGGACTCAAACCGGCATCTCCAGCATGGGCGCTAACAAGGATGCTAAAGACCGCAGTCTCTCAGTCGCTAGTGCACCTCTTAAGATCAGGGGAGTGAGGTTTACCTTCACAGCTCTCACTAGCTGGCCTGCGTTACACTCACCCCCCTAAACCTCAATAACGTCCGGGTCACGGCACCAATATAACCCTGGGGAACTGGCGTCCCGGCATGGGTGTCGGCCGCGCTAACAAGACCGCAGTCTCTAGCGTCAGTTGCTAGTGTGCTTCTTGAGATCAGGGGAGTGAGGTTTACCTTCACAGCTCTCACTAGCTGGCCTCCGTTACACGCCGCTCACACAAAGCTATCATATGACTTCAGAAGACTTTGAATATGCAACACTAAGTTAGTACAGTGTGACTGCAGGCCTTGTTTATCTATTGCCAGAGCTGCCATGTTTCTTTCATCCTCGCTCAGTTTTACTTTGTGTCTCATAATTGTTACTGCCCCAGCTGGAGGGTATAGGAAGCTGATCCAAGACCAGCTGTTATAAGCGGATCCCGTCTCGATGTACGCGAGTGTGAGTTGGACCGATTCTTCAGCGCTCTGCGGGAGAGGGGGCGAGTAAGTGGACCCACAATTGTATTTTCTCTCTTGCCAGGGGGTCTCAATCTGGCAACCTGAGTGAGAGCTGTGTCTTCTGCCCAGCAGGGCGTTTATGGTGTTAGATTATAATTAATACAGGAATCTAATTCCACCTACTCTGTGTCAGAGTAAGATAATTATAGAGACGCTGATGGACGTCATCTGGCTCACTGTGGGCTGCAGAGAGAGAGAGGGTCAAATCTGTACTGATCTGTGTGTGTGTGAAACAGGTGCAGGTAGAGAAGGAACAGAAAGTAAATAAATTCTGAAACTCAAGCCTTATACTAAACATGTGTGTATGCATGCATTCCTGCCAAGACTGTCACCCTAAAGCAACGTTTGAATACCACATACAATAATTACAGCTTTGAGTACAGGAACCAGACATGAAGGACATTCTCTGGAGAAGGTGTCATGTGTTCTGGAAATTTCAAAAAGGTTATTCCGAACATTCAAGAAATTAAAGAGGTCATATGCCCTTTTACAAAGTTTGATATTGATATTTTTTTGTCTCTAATAGAATAGGTTGTCATGCATGAATGTTCAAAAACACCTTATTTTTCTCTCATTTGACTTTGTTGACATAGTCTGTCAGTAATATTCAGCGGTGTGTTCCCCGTATGACGCCGTAACTCGCTGCTTAGCTACCAGAGTACAATGCATCGTTGAAGAAATCAACTAGTCACGACTGTTTCCCGAAACCATATTGTCGCAAATGTGTCGTTCAACCACGTTGGTTAATGATGTCACGCAGGTAGTGGAGTAATAACTTGTTTTAATGAATCTGTTTGAGATCAAATTAATGCCAGATTTTTGGCAATAAATTATGGACATGGCATCTGAGGAATAATTCTCGTTTTTCACAGGTATTTTGCTTTATTTCCAGATTCAATCATAGGCTCGTTCTTACGTAGTAGAGAACGTTCGCACATGCACACTCTTCACAACTGCTTTAAATCTCTTGAAAAGCTAAAAGACGTAAATTACATTTGTATATATTCGGAATAAAGATATACTGTAGATGGTACTGAATGTCAGTTTGCTTATTTTGCGCAAGATAAGGATTTAGTCCACATGTCATGCCAACAAAAAAAAACTCTGCTTCTAACCACAGGTCGAGAGCTGTCGTTTCAGCCATGTTCATTGGAGCTATAGCTTCAGGAAACACAGACTATGCTGAAAACTTTGGGAAATGCACCCCTATTTAATTCCTGTCTCTATGAAGCCCCTCCTTCCAAAAAGCACAGTGTGCTCTGATTGGCCCGCTGGATCAATGTGTTGTGATTGGTCAATCGTATTTCAGAAATGTCACGCCCCTTACCAACCGCTTCAGATCCAGGGTGGAAAAAAACAGCCTCTCTTGGACATGGTGACGACGACACACTACTGATGCAACATAGTAAAGCACACATTATAATAATAAATTAAAATATTAATACCATGACATGTTTTGTGCTAATGCTTTAAGATTCAGATTCATTCTTTATTGTCCTCGATAGAGGAAATTTGTTTCCACAGACCAGGAGCAACATTCAACACGCATAATATGCACATACCAAACAGAATACACATATTTTGCACACATAAATAGACATATTGCATAATAATAATAATAAATTACGCATTCTGTGAATTCAACGCTCGTATAGTTGAGAGTGCAAAACTGTAGCTGTCTGTATCTGCAGCCTGAGGGAAGAAGGGTGAAACATCAGTTTAGAGGGTGGCTGGGAGTTTGTGTAATGGTGTTTGCTCTACAAATGGTAGCATTGTCAATGAGAGCCGACAAGTTGAGAGTGGGAAGACCAATTAGTTTTGAGGAAGTGTTAGTGGTTTTAAGGAACTTGTTTCTATTAGTGAGAGAAAGCATAGTGAAATATCAGATGGCACAATACAGGAGGATGGGTTTAATGATACTACGGTACAAGAGAAGCAGGGGGTGTGGTTTGACTGAGAAAGTCCTAAGTTTACATTACATATGATAAATAGTCTCTGTTGGCAGCGCCTATGATGCTTTTACATTCACATCGTTACAGGGTTGAATGTTACACAGTTGGAGGTCAGTGCAAAAATGGATAGAAAGGTCTTAACTATAGCAAGTGTCATTAGTTACAGTCAATATTATTGTGCTTTGGGTCAAGAATTTGTTCTCATAACAGGGTTGAACTATTGAAGTGATACTGATATAGTGGTAAAAAAAATCCCTTAAATATGCTGTCAGAAAAATCCAACCATTATTTTCACAAGGAGGGTAATATCACCGTATTACAGGGTTGAAGAGAAAGAAACTCACAAAAAAAAGTATATATTGTGAAACTGACCAGCGTACACTGAAAAATCTTTTTTTTTTTACTAAGTTGTAACAAGATTATTGGAGTGTTTTACAAGAAAATACAATTTCAGTCTTTCTGCTTAAAAAATCAAGTTTAATTCGATGTGCTACTCACTGTTTCTTTGTGAAATTTACGAGTGAAAATTGTTTCAAAGTAAATTCTACACCAATTTCTTTCCAGTGTGTAATTTAATTTAAGCAAATTTAGATACAACTCCATGTTTCCTTTATTTTTTATATCTATAATCAATTGAATTGTAACAGCAATGAATAGGGGCTGATGAACTGGGTGATATTCCAATGAAATCAAACTGGTCAAAAATAAAACTAATGCTTTGAGTGAATCTGATTGCAGAGTTAAGTCTTTCAAACAATGTGGGTTCAATATCCTGCTAATCTGTAGCACAAAAAATGGCACAGTTTCTTGAGAGGCACTGGTGCAGGGTTCACATATGACTTTACACAGGGCGATCCGGTCCTGGGTAATACTGTACGGTACAGTCAAAGACCCGTGTGTGTTTCAGTAAGTCAGACGGCTCTCTAACCACTTGCATTACATCCAACACACAGATAGGAATACTGAATGAGAGGGAGGCTTGTGGATCATGATATATGTTGCATCTGTTAGTGTAAAGAACACACACACACACACACACACACACACACACACACACACACACACATCAGCTTTCATTTCCTGAGCTGGGCTGAGTCCAGATGAAGCGCTGTCATACTCTCTCTCTCTCTGATGGAGTGTTTTATTAAGTCGCTGTCTGATTTGTGCTCTGTACCGGCTCTACTGTGCAGGTCAGTATATTGTCCAGACAGTGATGTTACTGTAAGACTGATGTGCAGAATATTTCACTGTTATGGTCTTTTATTGTCATCCATTTGTTAAAGTGACTGCCCATGGGATAATGCATCTGTCTATATCCATCTAGACAGACCTCAAATATTGCTTGACTTACTTTCAAATATGATTTCGAGAATAGTTTTCAATAACTGACTTAAATTCATGAAAAATAAACATTGTAATTGTTTTAACAGTCTCTTTTCACAAATTATCTCTATAAATTAAACTATTACTTAATACATTTTTTTTTCTAAAAGGTTGCATTTTGTTTATTTGAGATAGATTAATTACACAATTTTACCACCCCATATCATAAGAGTCTTAAAGCCCAGAAATAAGTTCCATCGCCTCAAAGTCAGTGTGTTTTTTAATGGGTTTTTGGTTAAATGCCTGAAAAAAGGTAATAACCCCGAGATATTTAGCAAGATATGATGTAACATGCATGTCTTGAATTTGGTTTATGTGCACTCAAGGACTCTTATTTTGACAGATTTTGCTCTTCAGTTTACGTCCTCACCTTCCTGTTTCCTGCGTTTATGTTTGTCACCAAAGTAACTCATTAGTTCATCACATGTGTGTTCACACCCCTTCTCAGTTGTTCACTTTTGGTCGGTTGTCTTGACTTTTGTTACGCTGTTGTGTGTCATTACCAGTGTGGATACTTTGCCTCACCTGTGTGGATTTACCTGTTTCATCATGTGGATATTTACTTTGTTTTTGTTTTGCTCAGTAAAGACTGTGGCTGTATCCGCTTGTCAGCTTCGTTGCGGCCTTCTTCACCCGTCTATCCATGACAATACATCCGTAATGCCCCATTTTTCTAAAGCTTTTTTTAATCTCTTTTACTTGTCTTGAAAAAGGCGGTTACTAACAAGCGTCTGAATATGACTACAGAGGTAGTTGGGAACATTAAACGTCACGCCGAACAGGTAAACTCATCTACCCGCTAGTCTCTTTCACAGCCTCATTGTGTTTATAATCACACTCTTGCAAACTATCTTAAAGGTGCATTGTGTAATATTTAGGAGGATCTGTAGACAGAAATGCAATATAATATACATAACTATGTTTTCAGTGGTGTATTTACCTTACATTGAAATGCGCCATTTTGCGCCGACATGTTTCTACAGTGGCCCTAAACGGACAAACGTGTTTCGTCACTGTGTTGTTCTTCGTGCAAAGAAGCTAGCTAAAGTCAGCAAATAAAACGCTGACACAGTGATGAACAAGTAACAATAATATTTGCAATAACGTATCTGTCTCAGACAACAACATCACTTCCTGTCGGCCACCGTAACTTTTGATGGTTGCAATTCGTAACCTTACCACTAGATGCCGCTACAAATCACACACTGCACCTTTAACTCAGAATTTCAGGTAAAATGTTTTTAAATAAAGAATGAAAAAGTTGTCGCAAAGCTTAATAATGTCATGATGTAGTTCGTTTATAACTCAACTTACGTTTAGCTTTTTACTTCTGGTGAATGTATTTATGCTTCAAAATGTAAAGACTTGTGTTCATTTGTATGTATTATCATGAACCAAACGTGTAAGAATCATAAACGTTTGTTAAACGCAGAGATTATTTTCTGCAAAAATTCAAAAGCCGATGGAAAAATCCTGTCGGGTTTTTGTCGAGGTGATGCTTATGGTTTTGCTTAGCAGTCATCTCTTTTGTGGTGAAAATGTAAAATATATACAGTGTATATATAATAATGTATGTAATTTCAGTTTTTTTAAGATTCAAAGAAGTGGTAACTATGGATGAGATATATCAGATATACAGTAACCACAGAGGATGAGATTAGAGTGTAACACAGTAAAATCTGGTATTTTCGTCATTTAATTTAGAGGATATTAACAGGGTATAAAGGTATTGTGGGAGAGCCTTGAGTTGTTGTTGTTGTTGATGATATGGTTGATCATAATTGTGCATGGATGTCACGTTATATATGTGGATGATCATGTACTTGAGTGGTTTATATGGTGTGTGATGGTGAAAGTGAGAATCAGCATCTGTGTTGTATATAGCCTGAGAAATGTCTTGGCTCAGCTCTTCGTGTGATCTGTACACATGGGCATTGAGCTCGCTGTAGAGGAGAATGATGTCATGCGCTGATCGATGTCATGTGTTTGAGAAGAACCTGCTGATGTCTCTCTCTCTCTCTCTCTCTCTCTCTCTCTCTCTCGCTCTCTCTCTCTCTGTCTTTTACGTGCAGTGTCCTTTGGTCAGTTCTCCAGAAAATTTCAGCCAATTCTGTATTTGATCTCTGAAGATGCATTTAATGACTACAACATACACTCATCCCCACTAAATAATTTAATGGTAAAGCACCTCACACATTCAGAGAGAGGACTCAGATGCAGGTAATGCTCTGAGGACTGTTTTCAACCTTGATGATTCATGAATCTAGAGTTTTAATTACTGTAAGATTCGCTTACAAGCTAATTTAAAGCTGAATATCAACAGCAAAAAGCAAGTTTAATTATGAGCTCACACATATATCTGCCTCCACCGCTACAGGCTGGTTTTATACTCACTAAGAGAGGCTTCAGAAAAATCCCAACAGCAGATATAAATTCTCAACATGTTTTTAATGCCTGCGGCTGCTGTATGATTTTTATATTAATGGCATGTGTGGGATTTAAATCTGTTAATCACAGAACATATCAAAATAAGATAAACCACAGTAAATTATTTGAAGGAATTACTGTAATTAAGTGTCATAAAATATGCAAACACCAGAGTGACAGCGCCAACTGTGTGTGTGTGTGTGTGTGTGTGTACTTGTACAACTATCTTTGTGAGGACTAGTTTGAGTTTTAGACCATTGGAGTGAGGACAAAGAGAGTAAAGAGAGGACATTTTGGCTGGTCCTCACTTTCTGAGAGCCTTTAAAGGCCTGTTTGAGGGTCAAGACTTGGTTTTAGGGATAAGGTTATAATGAGGTTAAGGGTCGGTTTAGGGTCAGGGTTCGGGTTTGGCACTTAGTTGTGATGGGTAAGGTTAGGGTAAGCGGCTAGAGATTGCATTGTGTCAATGAATGTCCTCATAAAGATAGATGTACAAGAATGTGTGTGTGGGTGTGTTATTTGAAGGATGTTTGTTTTTTTTGTTTCTGTACAGCATCAGATACTTTTCCTTTCGGACACGCTTCTCTCTGATTTACCCTGGAAACTGTATTGCTGATAAAAATGCCCTTATTAGTTGCTTTTAATAAAAGTGTTTGACAGCTGATTAAATGTATATGTAAAACATCTCTGGCGGCGTAACTTGTAATAATCCCTGAGTAACTTGTAAAAGGACAACAAAACCAAAACAGGACAGACTAAAGAGTCCTGAGCGGAGCCTCTTTTAAGCTCAGTACAGATGAAGTCCATTTGGCTGATTTGATCCTGTGGTGCTTTGATGTGTCCTGGTCTTCCTCATTTGCTCCTCATAAGGACAAGCTAATTTCCTTTCATGTGAGAGACTGTAATCTGTCACATTCACACACACACATGCACACTGAGTGAGTTCTGATAGATGGCCTTTAAGCTCAGTGTCTCAGACAAAGGCAAGGCACTGGGTGTGAGTTTGTGCGATTGTGTGTTTGAGTAGCCTATAACAATTTCATCCATACTTGCGAAGGCAAACATCACTATTACTATTGCTCATACTTAAAGCCAAATTCCAGAATTTTCGTCATCAGAAGAGTGTGTGCGCGTCTCAGTTTGACATCATGTGCACTTGGTGGGTCCAACACTCACAGTAGGGCCTTTGCTTTTACACTGTAAACATTTTTTTTCTAAATTGTAAATAGAAGATTATTGAAGGACGTTTTTCAAGAACGTACAATTTTAGTCTTTTTACTTTCATTTTAGTCTGTGTTACTTGCAGTTTCTTTGCAATTATTTTAGATATTTACTTGAAATTTCCCCATTCCCCTCCCTATGGAAGCTTGTTTTCGCCACAAAATAAAACATTTTAAAAGATAATTGCGACTTTTTATCTCACAATTGCGAGTTTACATCTCGCAATTCTGACTTTATTTCTCAGAATTGCGAGATATAAAGTCAGAATTGCGAGATATAAAGTCAGAATTGCGTAAAATAAAGTCGCAATTGCGTGTTATAAAGTCAGAATTGCGAGATATAAAGTCAGAATTGCATAAAATAAAGTCGCAATTGCGTGTTATAAAGTCAGAATTGCGAGATATAAAGTCAGAATTGCGTGAAATAAAGTCGCAATTGCGTGATATAAAGTCAGAATTGCGAGATATAAAGTCAGAATTGCGTGAAATAAAGTCAGAATTGCGTGTTATAGAGTCAGAATTGCGAGATATAAAGTCAGAATTGCGTGAAATAAAGTCGCAATTGCGTGTTATAGAGTCAGAATTGCGAGATATAAAGTCAGAATTGCGTGAAATAAAGTCAGAATTGCGTGTTATAAAGTCAGAATTGCGAGATATAAAGTCAGAATTGCGTGTTATAAAGTCAGAATTCTGACTTTTTTTGTCGCAATTGTGAGATATAAAGTCCAATTCTAAGGGAAAAAAAGACGGACTTATTTTTTTATTTTTTTACCTCAGAATAGTTTATATCTCACAATTCTGACTTTATAACACGCAATTGCGACTTTATATCGTTCAATTCTGACTTTATATCTCCCAATTGCGACTTTATTTCTCAGAATTGCGACTTTATATCACACAATTGCGACTTTATTTCTCAGAATTGCGACTTTATATCTCGCAATTGCGACTTTATTTCCCAGAATTGCGACTTTATAACACGCAATTCTGACTTTATATCTCACAATTCTGACTTCATATCTCGCAATTGTGAGAAAAAAAGTCAGAATTGTGAGATAAAAAGTCACAATTATTATTATTTTTTTATTATTCATTGGCGGAAACAAGCTTCCAGATGGGCCAGTCTGTTGTGATTGGTCTGCTCTACTCTGATTGGTCAGATGACCCAGTCTGTTGTGATTGGTCTGCTCTGCTCTGATTGGTCAGATGACCCAGTCTGTTGTGATTGGTCTGCTCTGCTCTGATTGGTCAGATGACCCAGTCTGTTGTGATTGGTCTACTCTGCTCTGATTGGTCAGATGGTCCAGTCTGTTGTGATTGGTCTACTCTGCTCTGATTGGTCAGATGGCCCAGTCTGTTGTGATTGGTCTGCTCTGCTCTGATTGGTCAGATGACCCAGTCTGTTGTGATTGGTCTGCTCTGCTCTGATTGGTCAGATGGCCCAGTCTGTTGTGATTGGTCTACTCTCCTCTGATTGGTCAGATGGCCCAGTCTGTTGTGATCGACCGCTTACAGTGTGTTTCTGAAACCAAATGTCCATTAGCATCCCTGAATTTCAGCTCTTCCTCAACACTTGATACACAGTAATACAAACAGGAACGATGGTGTCGGTATTACTATTTCCATATAAATTCCAGTGCGAGTCTTATCCTTTGGAAGTGCAGCAAAGTGGATTTGCTTTGGCAGCAGAAAACAGCGTCTTCTCGACATGAACAACACAAATCAGACTCTTCCAGTCTCAGCAACTACAGTGTTTGAGGGTCAAAGTAGACGTTGTTCTCTGCCAACCAATGAAGGCCATAGGCTGACATTATGTAAATGTGTTACATTGTTACAAAGGTTTGTAACAGGAAGTGAGACTGATCTCAGATCTGAGTCTCATTTTGGCAGTTCAGAATCACTTCTTTCTTTTAGGAAACACTAACTCTATTTATTTGTTGAAACACACAACAATGCACAAATGCATGTAGAACAACAACTGAATGACTATGAACACCCACTCCTAATACACACACACTCATACTGTCTCTCTCTCAGTGGTGGGCCTTGTGTTAACGACTGTTTCTCTTTCAGTAAGCCTGCCGCCCGCAGGCCCCTGAAACGCTTCATTATTCTCTTCTCTTCTGTTTCCTGTTATTGATACACTCTAGATTTCTCCGCTCCATTGATCTCATGCAGCTCTCAGATTAAACGAAACAACAGTGTGTGATGAGAACAAACCAAGAGCTGCCTGAGGACCTCGCCGACTAAATCAACACGATCAAACCATCTATTCAAATCTATAAATAAAATGCTTGGGCTTGGGCAATAAGTTGATTTAGTGTACATCTGCCAATACTGGGAGGAAAAAAAGCGCATGCCAACGGGACTGCAGACCATGCATATCTTCTGCATTCGGGCTGAATTCTGATGCGGTCATTGCCAGCCCATTTGGAGAGATGGCATCAACATTAGCCATTAGTTGTGCCCCATGGCAGGACAACAGAAGCACCATTTTCAGAACGAGCATCTCGCGGCCTCACGGCTCTGTTCCTTCATAATGAGGATTCAGAGGTTTAGGTTAATGAAGGCCTGGGCTGGCAAAACTGAAGCCCTGAAGCTCAGCACTGCTGTTTAAAAACCTGCTCACATGATCAGAGAACTCTTTCGCAAAGTAGAATCACTCTTCTTCTCGATCACAAAATCCTCTTGTTACACTTTTATTTTCTAGGTGTGAGAAGTTACAGTAGTAAAATTACCTGACAAATTAGAGAGTTTATGTTATCAGCTGCAGTCTACACTTCGGTCCTGTCCTGCAGAGTTTAGCTACAACCCTGATGAAAACTCAACTGCAAGTTGATATCTCACAATTCTGAGGAATATAAACTCACAATTGCAAGAAAAAAAAATCTGAATTGTGAGATATAAACTCACAATTGCGAGAATAAAGTCAGAATTACGACTTTAAAACTCGCAAATGTGAATTTATATCTCGCAATTCTACCTTTTAAATTTATTTTTAGTTCTATCTTGCAGTTCCGAGGGAAAAAAAATGTCATAATTGTGAGATTAAATGTTTATCAATTATCTTTTTTATTTATTCCATGGCAGAAACAAGCTTCTATGAGGCCTGGTTTATACTCACGACTGCACTAGCACCACGAAGTGGCTCTCGACAAAAATGACGTCATCACGAGACCACATTTCGCACAGCATTTTTTGTAACTTTCCGCTTCCGAAGATGCTCTATCTTACCGGCACCCAGTTTAAGCTTGTCTAAATGAATTGCTTACATTTACAAAATGAGCCTACAATTGCAGAAATAAGCCTTTCAATGAAACTAAAGGTCCATGCTTAAGATAAATGTTCATGAAACTAAATGAAAATGTTTAAAAGATTGTTGTTTAATTTAATTTGATACACATCCTCCATATATTTTATTCTAATGTCACAAGTAATAATCTCAAGGTTTACTAGGTTTTACACGATTCTTCGGTTCTTTAGTAGGTTGGGTTTGGTGAAGTGTAATAAAAACAAACATTGGCTCTACAAACAAACATACTATCTTGACTATCTTCACAACTGTTCTGTGTAGTATGAGTGTATGTAGTATGAATGTAATCTGGATGTACTATGTTATCATTATCATGTGACCTACCAGCATCAGTTGCGTCGGTTGCGTCGCTTCAGTGTCATCCATAACTCAATTCAATCTGATTATAAACAGGTTATTTTGGTGTCTGTAAATGTAGCTAGTGTAGTATACTATATACTATTTATGCATGTGTTTATCATGTCAAGCAAAATCACAGGTCCTGAAACAAACATTTTATGGGTGGGACTCCTCCTCCGCAGGCCCGATGAGTCGGCTACAGCACAGAGGACCTCATCACTGAGGAAGGCTGATGTTTCAGTTGTTCGCCCTGGTGTGGAGTAAGCACATTTTCTGTATGCATGTAATATCTGGATGATCTACTGCATTGCCAAAATGTGCGGTATAAAACAGAGCACATCGCATGGAATGCTGCGTACCACAATGCATTGCGCTCAATTTGACGAATGAACTCGAAGTAAGATCAACCAACATTTTTTCTGCTTTTGATCCTTCAAGGGGAAAAAAAAGAAGTGCATGTAATTCTATTGAACGTGCACTTGCAATGTACTTAAAATTAAATATTTTAAACAAAGCGTTCTTGTAGATAATTTCATATTAATGAAATAAAAGGCAACTTAATTGTACTAAAAAAAGAGTACTCTATCATGTTTCTTAACACACTTAGGCCTGGTTTCACAGACAGGGTTTAGATTAAGCCAGGATTAGGCCTTAGTTCCATTTAAGACATTTAAGTAGCTTTTATAAACCTGCCTTTGAAAGAACATTATGTGAATCTTGAGACAAAACAATGACACTGACAGATTTTAAGATATATTGCTTTCAGTTAAATCAGTTCAAACATGCAAACAGTGCAAACATATTATATTTTAGTTTACCATAAATGCTTGTCAGTGCATTCAGCTGTACACTTTAATAGACAATAGAAGTAATTATGAAATTAAAAATAAAGATGTACTTAAGTCCTAATTAAGTGGGTCAAAAAAGCCCTCTTCAACTAATTCCATTAAAAAAATTTTTTGTACTTTTTATTTGCAAATAACATGCAATTAAGTGTCAGAAAATATTACATTCAGTTCATATTCTTTTAAAGTATATTATTTATGTGTGAAGTACTAAAATGTACCCGTTTTCACAAGGGATTCTGCTTCTTTACTTGCTATTTGATCAGACTGCAGAAAGTTTAAACATTTGTACATTGTCTGAAATGAGTAAAAAAAAAAACAGTCCACAGAAATCTGTTCTTCAGCCCAATTTGTCAGCCAGTATACATTATACTGTACAGGGATCTTGGACATGTGAATAAGACCATTAAAAAAGAGAGGAGAGTTACCTCATACAGCAATACAACCTGCATAAATTATACGGTGTGTCTGCGTGTGTGTGTGTGTGTGTGTGTGTTGGCAGGAGAGGTGTCTTATGCAAATAAGGCTGTTGGTTTTATCTTGTAAATTATGGGTTTGGTCTTCTTGTTTCCTTGCTTTCATAAATCCCAGAGTGGTAAATCAATGCAGAGCACCAAACACAAAGCAGCGCAGAGGAGCTCATTTGAATTTTGCGTATGTAGTAATCAACATTTTTTGTTTTCATCTTGCAATGCTTTTATTGCAAAATGCAAACTCATAACATTCAGCTGTTTATTGAAAACAGAATAATTCACACATTCACACACTTCTGACATGTGCAGAAAACGTGAACCACAGAGCATCAGGGTGAGAGCGAGCTCTTTGGTATCGATACGTTTCGGCTGGCTGGAATTCCCAGCTGCAGCCAATCAAAACAAGCAAATCATTCCAGCCCCGAGCAGCTTTACATCACACATAAATCATGTGCTGCATCCCATAAAGCCCTGGCACTTCTCTAGCCCCGATCACCTCAAAGTTACAGTCAAACACATGGGTGCGCTTCACACATTACCGGCGGGTTTGTGTATGAGGATTTCCCCTCGCTCCTCTGTGATGAATACTGCTTGTGTTTGAGAGAAAAGTCTGAGAAAGAGGTGATGGAAGGCTGTATTTACCTAGTTGTCAAGGTTTTGCTGGTTAGCATGGCCCTGTTAACTACATTGTCTGGGTCTTAAAGCTTCTTTCTGTAATTAATAAAATGTTAAATTCACAATTTAACAATACATGATGTTAACTAAGCATTGCATATACAGTATTATGGCTGTATATCACTTCCCTACATACAATACTTTGATACACTCATCTTTACAATAAGCTTTTCTGTAAAACAATATGTATTGTTGAAAGCGCTATACAAATAAACGTAAATGCATTTTTCCTGTTCACTCATTATTTGTATGTGCCTTATGTACACTCACCGGCCACTTTATTATGTGCTTGCAAACGCATTTATCTAATCAGCCATTCACATGCATGGCATCAACTCAATGCAGTAGAAAAGACAATCTGCAGAAGTTCAAACTGAGCGTCAGAATGGAGAAGAAAAGTGATTTAAGTGACTTTAAATATGCCATGGTCAGACGAGCTGGTCTGAGTGTTTCAGAAACTGCTGATCTACTGGGATTTTCATACATAACCTTCTCTAGGGTTTACAGAGAATGGTCAGAAAAAGACAAAATATCCAGTGAGTGTGGATTATGTGGGAGAAAATGCATTGTTGAGGTCAGAGGAGAATGACCAGACTCGTTCAGTTGATAGAAAGACAACAGTAACTCAAATAAGCACTCGATACAACTGAGGTCTGCAGAAGAGCATCTCTGAACACACAACACATCAAACCTTGAAGCAGAAGAGCATCTCTGAACACACAACACATCAAACCTTGAAGCAGAAGAGCATCTCTGAACACACAACACACCAAACCTTGAAGCAGAAGAGCATCTCTGAACACACAACACACCAAACCTTGAAGCAGAAGAGCATCTCTGAACACACAACACATCAAACCTTGAAGCAGAAGATCATCTCTGAACACACAACACATCAAACCTTGAAGCAGAAGAGCATCTCTGAACACACAACACACCAAACCTTGAAGCAGAAGAGCATCTCTGAACACACAACACACCAAACCTTGAAGCAGAAGAGCATCTCTGAACACACAACACATCAAACCTTGAAGCAGAAGAGCATCTCTGAACACACAACATATCAAACCTTGAGGCAGAAGAGCATCTCTGAACACACAACACATCAAACCTTGAAGCAGAAGATCATCTCTGAACACACAACACACCAAACCTTGAAGCAAAAGAGCATCTCTGAACACACAACACATCAAACCTTGAAGCAGAAGAGCATCTCTGAACACACAACATATCAAACCTTGAGGCAGAAGATCATCTCTGAACACACAACACACCAAACTTTGAGGCAGAAGAGCATCTCTGAACACACAACACACCAAACCTTGAGGCAGAAGAGCATCTCTGAACACACAACACACCAAACTTTAAGGCAGAAGAGCATCTCTGAACACACAACACACCAAACCTTGAAGCAGAAGATAATCTCTGAACACACAACACATCAAACCTTGAAGCAGAAGATCATCTCTGAACACACAACACATCTAACCTTGAAGCAGAAGAGCTTCAGCAGCAGAAGACACACACCGGTGACTCTCCTGTCAGATAAGAACAGAAACTGAGGCTTCAATTCACACTGGGTCAACGAAACTGGGCAATAGAAGATTGCCTGTTCTGGTGAGTCTCAGTTTCTGCTGCATCATTCAGATGGTCGGGTCAGGTTTTGGTGTAAACTCATGAAAGCATGATCATCCTGTCCTGTATCAGTGGTTCAGGCTGCTGGCACTGTAATGGTGTGTTATATATTTTCTTGGCACACTTTGCAGTGTGTCAACTGAGCATCATCGAAACACCACAGTTTACATGAGTATTGTTGCTGACTATCTCCATCTCTTCATGACGACAGTGTATCATCTTCTGATGGATCCAGCAGGATAACACACACGTCACAAAGCTCAAATCATCTCCAACTGGTCTCTTGATCATGACAGTGAGTCACTAAACTCAAACGGCCTCCAGTCAGCAGATCTCAATCCAGTAGAGCAGCTTCGGGATGTGGAGGAACGGGAGATTCACATCATGGATCATGTGCAACTGTGTGAAGATATTATGTCAATATGGACCAGAATCTCTGAGTAATGTTTCCAGCACCTTGTTGAGTCTGTGCCATGAAGATCTAAGGCAGTTCCGAAGACAAACGGGGGTCCAAACCGCTACTTGCAAGGTCTACCTAATAAAGTGGCCGGTGAGTGTAAAAAATATATTTGTTTAATAAAAAAAAAAAGTTTTCATCAAACCATTCCATGAAAGCAGCGAACATGGGCCGAGTTCTTTATGATGGACTAATTGCCTGGAGCAATATCTTAGTAAATCTCTCTGTAATCTTGAATTATCCCGCCACATCAGCGCACAATCCATACAAACAGGACGCCTCTCGTTCTAAACAACGGGCCACAGAAAATACACAGCCTTGATTAAACACAGCATACCACAGCATTAGACCGGAGGAACACGAACACATCACACACGCAACAAGCCCCGCGTGTGAGGAGAGGACAGAGGTCAATGACTTCAGTCTGCCGCTGCACACATGAGGATGTGCTTTACTTTTGTTTGGTTTTTCTGGATTCGGTCCAGTTGAATCAGATGTAATTCATGCGATTAGTGTCGGAATAAAACAGTTCTGCATTTGTTTTTCTTAGCTGAGCTGTATTAAATAGCTTGGAGGATTATCAAAGTGTTCTGTTATTAAAACATCTGCTTATAGCTGTGAATATTTGGCAGACGCTCTTCAAAATGGATACTGACTGTATAATATTTGTGCTGAAAGCATATCGGATCATCATGAACAACTGACAACAATTCAGCAAAAGACAAAGCAAATAACCTGAAACAGGCCGTATTTCTCTCCGGCGGCCCCTCAAACTGCAGAGAGTTTATGGAAGATGCTCTTATCCAATTGTTAAGGTCTTTAATATAACATTCAATATCCTGGGTGAATTATTTTAATAGAATAAGTCATATTTCAGGTAGCCCGGCTTTCAGATGCTATCACAACCACACATTTGTCACCTGTCAAATTATTATCCACTGTCTGTCGCGTTCATTTGTCAAAAGGAAGCCGCTCGGAGACACCGACTATTTGAACCCGACGGAATCAGATTTGAATTTTGATTCAAATTTGGACTTCATATTTATGGTAATGTTAAGCTAATAAAACGCTGCAATCGTGATGCCCATTTATTTACAACTAGCAGTGTAGAAATGCCCACATTTCTATCAATGGGTCTGGTCAGAATGAAAGTAATGCTGTGAAAATACTGCATAATATGTAGTGTATACGGTTTCACAAACTATTAAAAAAACAGTATGTGAAAGTTTGCACCAAAGACTTTTTTTTTTTTTATTCACACTTGCTAAATATGATTGAATTTCAATCGGATATGCACCAAATTTTGGGGATTTGGACTGACAGCCTGAACGTATACTATTATAACCGTAAAAACAGATTTGAGTTTTTTGGTATATTAAACTTTTCTTCTTTTTTTTTTCAGTTAATGAAATTTCATAGATTTTTTTTTTAATTTGTTATCTGAGAATTCCATTCATAAAGAAAAAGTGTATTTATACATACGTCAAACAGTGCTAGTATGCCGTTCCAAAATGACCTATAGACAGACCACACTGACCACATGGATTTTCACTTCAATCTCATTACGTCTTATATTTTATGAATTGAAGTGTAAGTCATGAAGCGGATTTCGGTAGCAGACATTATTCCTGGAGAATTTAACCTGGCAGGCTTCATAAAGCAAGCAGAACTTGGCCAAGCCCCAAAGAGACACAGAGAGAGAGAGAGAGTTACTGCAGGCATTTACCAGGTTTTTAACACTCTAATATTTCTGTGGTTCCCCCTGATCAATGTGGGAGAAAAGCATTTCTTATAACTCTACTTGGAGGGGTCGGGGTGAGTTACGGCGGACACATCATGCCCACATTAATCCCACCGGTCTGATGGCTTTATGGAGCTCATTATCTGACCGACACTCAGACTGAGCGCTGTGTGCCACAAACTTTACAGCGCTGAGCAAACAGAGAGCCAGTGAGCGAAAGAAACACAGAAAAGGAGAAGAGAAATGTTGGGGCAGCTTCATCTTAGTGTCGGGCATGTGGACGCTGGATGGGAGTCATTGTTGGAAATAAGAGTGAGTGACTATTTTCAGAATGGACCACTTGCACAATGTGAAAATAACTGTTTTTAATCGGAAAAGTATTATGCAGCAAATAGCATTTCAATTATGCTTAATCACATTCCTTGCAGTAGTAAAAAAAAAAAAAAAAACACTTATTTTTTATTTTAAATGTAGTATTTGTAAGAACGTTGGAACCAGGTATGCTTATTTTATACCCTTAAGTTAACTAAAAAGTGTTTGAATTTAATTCAATTGATTTTAATGTTTGTATATTTATATATATTTTAAATGTATTAAATAGTAACGTCATCATTATAAATGTGTAATTACGAATATATTTAAATATATGACATACACATTTCAGTAGAAATTACATTAAAGTATGCTTTAGTTTGCCATAAATGCTTGTCAGTATATTCAGCTGTAACCATATTTCAAAGACAATATAATTATGAAATTACGCATTAAGATGAAAAGTCATCAGGTTATTCTATCTACAATGCACACTTTGTGCACATTATACATAATTACTGCAGAATAGTACAAGAAATACAGTATGGTAGTACATTTGGTGTGTGTGTGTGTGTGTGTGTGTGTGTGTGTGTGTGTGTGTGTGTGTGTGTGTGTGTGTGTGTGTGTGTGTGTGTGTAAAGCAATGATCAGGTCCCCTGACCCTCATGTGAGTCTGTTCATCGTGAGTGTGTTAATGGGTTGCAGATGTGTGTTGTTGAGCTTTGTGTGTGTGTGTGTGTGTGTGTGTGTGTGTGTGTGTGTGTGTATGTTGAGGCTCTCTGCAGGGTGAGTAGTGTCTAGTTGGGGGAGGGGTAATTGTGAAGTGGGCGTGTCCAAGTGGATCAAGTCCAAGCTCTGATTGGTGCATTTTCTCACTGGGGAGCAAAGATGCCAATTTACAAGCCTGCAGCACTCTGAGCATAAGTCTCTCTCTGCTCGCTCAGCTCACACACACACACACACACACACACACACACACACACACACACACATAGAGAGAGAGCTAATGCCACACTGACATTCAAAGCTGTAATAGTGCTTACTTCCCCTCTTCCAACTGGATACATTGTCTCCCCTGCATGGGCACTCACCAGTGTTATAATACTATGCTTTATGAAATTAAATTAGTAGTGAATAACTGTAGACTCTGCAGGTTTAGATTTACAATGGTCATCTTGACAGATTGATTGATTTGCAATTCAGTTGCGCTTACAAAATGTCTGAATGCCATTAAATTAGATAACAAAACATCAAAGCATGTGTCTGTATCTGGGCTCAAATACTGCAGGAACTTTTCACTCACTTCACTGTTTTATCATTGTTGTTCAATGACTTTTAATCATCTGGCAGTGATTTTAGTGGATGTAAATAGTCTGTTCCTCTCAAGTTCACACAGGTGTTAGCTGTCAAATCAACTGCTTATGCAATTAAAACCTATTTTGTTTTGCCTGATAAGCGTACTTTCTTGTAAGAAACAAACACTTGGCTTGATATTCGTTGTCTACTGCAATGGTGTTAATTAGCATAACATTTTTAGCATAACATTTCAATATCCGAAATCACTGTCCTTGTTGGAACATTTATATTTTGCCCTATTTTTTTTAGGTTAACTTTATAACAGCTGACAAATTAAATACTTAAGTTCATGAATAACAGAAAATCTATTGAATTAAAAAATTATTGTCAAGGCAACTACAGATTGTTTAGCATTTAGCAATGTGATGAGCAACAAACCTTGTTTATTCACCTTTTATGTTTGATTTTTAGTTTAATTTCAGTTTCTCCACTTCATTCTATGGGCATTATTCGCCTCTTAAAAATGGAGCCCAACATTTTACCCTTATAGGCAAATATTTAAAATGCATCTCTTGCAATGAGATGCACAAATCTAAAACATGGTCATGATCAACAAATGTCAATTCAGTAAAAATATGAACCATGTGACAGCTTTTTTAGAGTTTCTGATTTTTTTTAAGCTGCAATGTATTCTGGGAACTTTTATACTGATGACTCAATTTGGACAGTTAGGACAACATTTGACAAGTTTTGAACAAAAAGCATACTTGAGTATCTGTAAGGTCAACAAAACAACTTAGAAACATGTTTAGAGTATTCTCGTTCAGTTCACAAAAAATAATAAACACACTCCAACTAAAAATATTTCTTCAAGCTACTTTTTTACATTTGTTAGAATAACTTTTTGCAAGTTGCAGTGTATTGCAAAGCTGAACAACAACACAAATATTTAAATATGTAAAGGTATAAAATATCTAAAATAATAAGTAAACAATAAAATTATGAGGAAAATTGTGAAATCTAATTCAGATGTGAGCCCTGAATGGCATCTTCCTCCAGACCCGCCCCGGCTGGATGCCTGCAACCCTTCGTCTTCACCGGTGACGCCTCGCTGTGACGTGAAGCCTCAGGTCGAGCAACCACCAGCCTTGCCCGAGCGAGAGGATCCTGTGGCTCCGCCTCCTGCCTCTGATCCCTCCTGCCTCTTCGCTCCACCTCGGCCCGTCGACCTGTCGGCTTCAATTGGCTCCTCCCACCCTCGGCTCCACCAGAGACCCTCGACCTTGTGGCTCCACCGGGATCCTCATTCCTCCGGGTTCCCTCGTCCCACCGGCTTCACCGGGTTCCCTTGTCCCAGCGGCTCCACCTTGGTTAGTTGTCACTTTCATCACACCGGCTCCGCCTCAGTCCTCAGGCACTCTGGCTCAGTCGCCGCAACTCCGCCTTGGTCTCTAGAACAATCGGCTCTTCGTCTTCGCTCTGGGATCAATCAGCTCCTTCACCGATGGTCATCCCCCGGATGTCGTCAGCAACGTCACCATCATGGCTCCTCCGCCACAGGCTATAGTCATGGCTGAGCTCTGGGTCGTGACCACCTGGCCATTCCTTCCATCATCACATTCCTGGCTGCTTCACCTGTTGGATCCTCCCTGGTCTTCTTGGTCTGTCTGCTGTCATCATTCCTTCATCATCTCCTCGTCCACCTCCAAAGCCTCCACCCTCCCCTTCCTCATCTTTTCTGTTACGGCGCTAGGTCGCACTAGGGGGGGGCGTAATGTTACAAATATTCTGTTAGTTTATTCTTAGTTTTGTTTTTATGGACTTTTAGTTTGTTTTCATCAGTCACATGTGTTTCTTTGTTCGAATTTCCCGTCTCTATGGTTACTCACATGATTAGTTCATTCAAACCCCATTCTGAAATTCTCAGAATCGATCCGGAATCGTTGGAGAGAGAATCTTTTCTCCCACCCCTATTGGACAGTATGACCAACACAATATTAGATAGATTAAACATAAACTGTTGTTTCCTGTTGGTCAGGCCTATATGTGTAGCGTGCCAAATCGATGCTACCTCTGCAGACTGCTTTACTCTCGCGTGTCACGTGACCAGACTGTAATCACAGCCTTTGCTGTTAAAAAATCTTGTTTTATCGCAATATTATCGCAAATGCAATCAATTGCTCAGCCCTACTTTGATGCAACATAATGTGTATAATAACTTCAAATCACAATTTCTCATTGAAGCAAAATTTGCCGATCAGCAAGGAGCAGGTGTGCATGAGTCGAATGTGTCCATCCTGAGCTATTGGAAATTGTATATTGGGTCAAAGTAACTCAATTAAGTTTAAGCAGCATTCCCTTGTTTTATGTTACATCAAACTGATTTAAGTAGGTTACAACAACAAAATTAGAATTTGTTGGTAGAATCCAGTAAATTCCTCCTTAAAGCTGAACGTTCACTTTTTACAGTGCATGTTATTTGCAATTAAACGAAAATGTATAATAATTTACATTCATATCAAATGCAATTTGTTTTTTTTTTTTACCATCTTTATATGTAATTTCACAATTCGATTGTCTTGAAATATGGTTAACGTGTACTGATGAATGTGCTGACAAGCATTTATGGTAAACTAAAATATAGTTTAAGGTCATTTCTTTTGAAACTTCTATGTCATGAATTTAATAGATTTGTATTTACACACATTACATTTTAGTAAGACATTTAAAATACATTCACTTAAAGGGACAATGTGTAGGAATTTCTCCCATCTAGTGGTGAAACTGTATTTTGCATTCAAACTAATACTGCTCTCCAGCGCCTCGCTTTTTCAAATGCGTGTTGCATCTACGGTAGCCGTTACGTACCATAAAGCTATGACAGGATGTCTTTTAATAGCACTTCATCGAGTATACTGTCTGTCTATATAATAAAGTACACAACCAAGCAATGAAAAAAAGCTTGTAATTAAGACCGTAACATTAGCCGCTTTCCGACCGGAGGAACCTTTTCACAGTTCCTAGAACTATTGGCTAAAGTACCCGGATGTCGGCGTGTTCGCACCGCAGGAACTAGGAACGATTTTAGTTCTAGGAACTCCATTTGTAGGAACTAATTTGGGTCCTACTTCAGAGTAGGGTCTAAACCAGCACTATAGGAACTATCCGTGACGTTAGTGTACGCTGATTGACCGAACGCACGCGCAACACCAGCACCCGCCATTTTTAAAACAGCTAGAATGTAAACACACAGATTATAGCCTATATATTTACTCCATAAACTAACTATACAAACAGTGATAGATGGGTCTCTAAACCTTTATGCTGAAGAGAAAATCCAACGCAACTTTGAGGGGACCAAGCCAAACATGATTGTTTATCTGCCCAGCAACACTGGACATCAACCACATAGGCTAATAAAAAATTTTTCATATACTGTCTACTTTCTATTACAGTTCTATCTAATAACATATTAAACTGTACTGTTAGACAGATTGCTAACTAATAAACACAGAGAATGCGAGCATTGTTTGCTCTGGCGTTCTCAGCGCCGCCAAAATAAAGATCCGTCGCGCCGTCAAAATAAAAGTCACCGTGCCTGCGTCACTCCCTTACCCCTCCTACCAGTTCCTATGGCCACTTGGCCAGTGCGAACGCAAACAGCAAAACCGAGTTTAGGGGAGAGTAGTTCTTAGAACTGTTTAGAAGTGGACAGTTCCTAGAACTAAGTTCCTAGAACTACTTGGTCGGAAAGCGGCTATTGACTTACCTGTCGAGAAGAAAGCAGGCAACTTCAGCATCCCTTTTGAAAGCTTTCTCCTGCATTAGCTCTTTCCACCTGGAAAAAGCTATCCCGACATTAACCCTTGTTTTTTGTAATCTCCGGTCACGTTTCGTTTTTACGGTCTACTTTGGACTTTTTCGACGACGAGGACTCCTTATCCTGTGACTAACCGTACAGTTCAGCCTTTTAAACTTGCCGGGGCAGTGACAAGCGCCTCTCACTGCTCTGCTCCTCCGCTTCTGCTGGCTTCAGTCACGTGACGCTGGCTCTGAACGAAAACGCGTTGTGGAAACGCGTTAGCCTAGTACCTTTTGTCCCTCTCTGCTATTATAGTTTTTCAAGATGGCGGAACTACATGGAAGCCTCCGTGGACCTACCCGTCCCATGTATATAAAGATAATAAATTCTTCGTTTACGAGGATAAGTCAGATCATTGGCAGAGGTATTTGTACACCATTGAGGGCGTATTTAAGAATAAAAATATTGATTTTAGATAATAAAATACATAAAAAACTACACATTGTCCCTTTAAATGTAATCAAATAACACACTACAGGTAAAATAATAATCAAGTACTTTACATGTGCCGTAGGCCTAATGTTAGTCAACACGTTAGAATAATTATTTAAACCACGGTAAAAAATGACTAAAATATATAATGCAGAAAATGCATTATAAGTGCTTAAAATGCACTTTAAAGAAATACTTAATTTGACATTATGCACCTTAAATTAGGCTTTTTAAAGACGTGTTAAGTGTACTCTCTTTAAGTGGCCTTTTTCCCCATTAATATTTCTGTATATTATATATAAGATTTGAAGTGCACTTCTTTGTCACAAGGGCTTCATGCTGTATCATGCTGAGCACACACTAACTCAGAACAGGCTTCCTGTCCCGTAAGCGTTTGTGTCAAAGAGTGGCTCGTCTGCCTCTCTGCTCTGTGACCTCACTTCCTCCCACACACACTCACAGTCCTTGCAGTAGATCATCCATCTCATTACACTAAATGAAATGCATCCATAAGGCTGAGAGACATGCAGTAATAGTGTTATTGCTCTAAATTGTTAAAAGTAAAAAATGTGTAGGTGCGATCACGTCCTCTGCGCCGGGCAATCTTCAGTCATCCGCTCTCTTTAGATGCAGAGCCCTGCCGAGAGGCATTAAGGAGATAAATCGGTGACTTCCCTTCGGTGACAGAGTCCTCATGTGTCTTTGCTTGCATCCATTGATCAGAGTTTATTGTATTTGTGTTGTTGGATTATTAGGCTACAGTAATACATACGAATTTAAGAGGAAATGCAACAAAGCCACAAAGGAAACAATTATTGGCCATCGACGTGAGTGCGTTTGTACGTTCTCTGACAGCACATATATTCTCCTTTGAGATTTGGTTATTAAAATTAAAATGTTGCATTAGTATATGAGTTGACGGGTCAAACTGCCATGATCCTGTAGCTCCAGCTCTGAATCTGATGTTGAGGTGTAATGATGAGGAAAGGATGTTTGAGACATGTATCTGGTGTATGGCTCATGTGTTGCTCGTGGATCATGTGTAAGACAGCTCTGGACCAGAGAGTAGAGGTGCACCTGTGTGATGATGAGTTCCCAAAGTTTCAGCAACCTTACCTGACTGACCTTAAAAACACAGCTGTTGCGGTCTGCAGACACACACATGGATCCTCTACATGTCTTCCAATTTACAAACCTCACTGTAAAAAAAATATTTTCATAATTTGTTATCACAAATTTGGTAACACTTTACTATAAGGTTCAGTAGTTAATCAGTAAACAGTAGTTAGAACAGTAATTCAGTAGTTCAGTAAACATTAGTTAACTAACATGAACTAAGAATGAACAATACTTCTACAGCATTTACTAATCTTAGTTAATATTAATTTCAGCATTTACTAATACATTATTAAAATCAAAGGTTGTTAACATTAGTTAATGCACTGTGAACATGGACAAACAATGAACAGCTGTATTTTTATTAACTAACATTAACAAAGATTAATAAATACAGTAACACATGTATTGCTCATTGTTAGTTCATTTTAGTTAATACATAAACTAATGTTAACTAATGAACCTTATTGTAAAGTGTTTCCACAAATTTTTATCTTTTGTCAAATCAATGTAGATAGAACATAATATTAGGAGTTTCTGTTGATTAAATCAATCTCCTTCATTGTATTAACTAAAAAATATATTTCAATCAACTCAATATTTTAAGGCAATCAGGTAACTTACTTTAAGTTAAACCAACAATCATTTTTTAGATCGTACTAACTACAGTATATTGGCAGCTGATGAATAAAGGAAAAGTTTACATTAATTGGAACCTCTTAAGGTTAATTAGTGAAAATTCAGACATAATTTACATACTCACCCTTGTTGTTCCAGACCATTATGACTTTCTTCTGTGGAACATTAAAGGTCAGTGAATGTTTGAAGGGTAAAGAATGTCCTGGACACTCATTTTTTTTATGATTAGAAATGTATGAGGAAGCATAGAGAGTCAAAGTGGCCTGAAGTGTGCTTAATTGTATTGCACTTAATTGTGTTGAGCGTATACTCATAGTATAATCTTTTACATCTGTAAAAAAAAAAAAAAAAAACTGCCCTTAATTGTATTTAATGTTATTGTAACTGTAAATAATGTCATATTAATGCGCATAAGTGTACTAAAAAATAGTACACTTTCATGACTATGTTTTTTAAGTACACTTTTAAAAAGGACACTGTAATAATGTCTAAAAGTTTAACTTTAAAGTACATTTTAAATCATTGTTTAATTACCTTTAATGCAAGTAAATACAAGTAATTGTAAAGTCCTACTTAAGTGGGTCAAAAACACTAAAGTTCACCTAATTGCATTTAATATACATTTAAACTATAATCAATTACACTTTTATTTTAAGCTGTCCGTCTTACAATGTAATTATACATTTAAGTAATGAGTAATATTAACTACATGTACGTAAATAGGGTTAGGGTTAGTAGGTTTAGTTGCGTGTAATTATGCACAGTTTACTACGGTAACTAAATGTAACGTGTAACAAGGACACTGTAAAATAAAGTGTTACATTTTCATTTAATTGCAATTAACATGCAGTTACGTGTCATAAAACATTACATTCAGTTCAAAGTATGATAAAGTGCACTTCTTTTTCATAAGGGTGTTGCTTTGCTGATGGTGCGTGAAATATCCAACCAAATCAAATTACTGTTGCCATATTAAATGATAGCTGGCAAAATGAACCTTTAGCACATATACACATTGAAAATACAACCTTCTATTTCAGGAAAGGTTGACAAAATAAAAAATATTGTTGACTCATCATGCACTCAGAGGTGCACAAATACATAAACAGAGGGTAAACAGCTGCAGAAATAAAACATGTCACACTGTCTCCTGAAGCTTGTGTCTGAATGAAAGCCGGCGTTTATAGAGACATTAAACTAGAGGAGTCTGGATTCTTATTAATGTCAGTATAGAAGTCCAATGCAATATGCATAAAGAATCTGAATGATTAAAATGAGACTATATTGCGACTGGTACTGGCTATATTTTTACACTGAAAGGTGCTCAGGGCTGGTTTGATTGTGATCAAATTAATTGCATTGGGTTTATAATTATTGGGTCATTCATTTAAAGGTTTCTTCCACAAAAAGATCAATATTATCTGGAATCTGGAGCCATTAAATGTTTGAGCTCGAGGTGGGGTTTCGATTCCAGACGCACTTCCATTGTGGAGAGCTGCCAAATATCCCTGTGGAAAGAAGCCACACAAACACACACACACACACAGGAAGTGACCCAGACATCCTCAATTTCCCTGTTCAAGTGCGTCTTTTTAGACCAGCAGTGTTGTACATGTAGAGAGGCATTTACACAACGCACAAACTATCTGTTCCCCCCATAACGCACACTCTCACACGCACACACACACACACACACACTCACACAGCTGACTGGAATGCTGCTGTTCCTGCACAGAGGTGATTTGCTCTCCTGGGATCCAGCCGTGTCATTTGCACTACATAAATTTGAGCCTATTGGCTAGTAAAGGTTGTCCTTTGTTCTTCGTTCAGCGGGGAATTGCTGTAAGCATGTATCACTGATCAATGCACACACACATGCACAGAAAGTCATATAGTCTGGATCTGATTTTATTCACCAAATTGAAATTGTGATACTGACTATTCATATTACTGTAAAAAAAAAAAAACGGTGTATTTACAGTATATTCATGTTCTGCTAGCCATACTTCCATAGTCATTTTTACTTATATATATTTATATGCAAAGATGCATTCATTTGATAAAAGTGACATTTGTGATATTACAAAATGTTTCAAATAAATACTGTTCTTTTGAACTTTCTATTCGTCAAAGACAAAAATATTAAGCAGCACAACTGTTTTCAACATTGAAAATAATAGAATCACAGAAATAAATTACATTGAATAATCTATTTTAAAAAACTGTTTTAAATAGTAATAATATTTCACAATATGTCTGTATTTTGGATAAAATAAATTCAGCCTGTATTTTTGATATCAATAAATTGGCCATCTCCAAACTTTTAAACATAGTGTATATTTGAATAAATAATACGTTTACAAATGTTTGACCTATTACATACAATATTGCCACATATAGCGTAAAAAGTTCAATCAAATTGAGTAAATTAAATTTAAATTCTCCAAGTAACACAAAGCAACCAATTGTCTTCTGTAACTCTATTGCATTGACTGTGTGAACTCGTTTTGCACCAGCTGGAGTTTGTTAGAAAAATCTGTAGAAATTACAGTATTACTGGCAGCTACTTGCCAGTAACTTACTGTAGATTTAAATTGATGTTATTTACTGGCAACAATTTGTTCAAAATTAAATGAACATTAAACATTAACAAGTCTTTATCTTTACAGAATAAAACTAAAATAACAGCCTCATGCAAAGCATTCTGGGAACCAAAATCTGAAGGAAAAAAAAAACAGAAAAAGGTTGATGAAGATTTCTGGTTCCCAGAATGCTTTGCATTAGATTGTTATTTTATCATTTTATTCTGTAAAGACAAAGACTTGTTAATGTTTAATGTTCATTTAACTTTGAACAAACTGTTGCCAGTAAATAACATCAATTTAAATCTACAGTAAGTTACTGGCAAACAGCTGCATAACTACAGCAAATTTTTTACAGTGTACAGTCAAAGCAGGGAACGCTAATCAAGAACACTGGTACACTGTAAGTATTTACACTATTGCCCCACAATGAAGCACAATATGATTTTGTTTTTCCAACGGTAATATCTTTTGCCAAAATTGATTTTACATTCAATAAATACCTAATTTTCCTGTCAGAAAAAAAGTCCTTTCTCAGGGAACGGCTGCAATAGGATCTGCTGTATGCTTACTGTAAGATTAAAATATTAATAAGATTCAGATCTAAGTGTGAATTACCATATCATTACACAAATGTATTCTTTTGGGAAGACGCTTCATTCAAGGTGACATTGCGCTGCGCACATTAGGCTATGGCACTATGCAGAATACGACTTTATGAGATTCATTCAACCTGCCGTTTATCAGACGGGTTAAATAAACAGGAGCGTTCAAGCAGGACAAGCGTTCGACGTGTCAACAGAAACCGGGTCTCCTCTTAGCATATTTCCCCATGCCTCTCGGCTTCCACCGGAGATGATATTTACATAAGTAGCTGCTTACTTCTGTCCGCTGACCTCTGAGAGCTTTTTTTATGACCCAAAGCTCATCTTTTAATTCAGGATCTGTATTTTTGGTGATTTGAGAGCGCTGACATGCTAATGCACTGCTTTAGCTCCTGGCTATTTTTCACTGCGACGTTGAATATTCAAAAGATGTGCTTAAGAAAAGAGAGAGCGCGATAGAGTCGGGGTACGAGAGGAGGGGGTGGAGAGAGTTAACATTAATTAATATTCCACGCAGTAAAAATGAAAGCGAGACCAAGGCTAATTTTATGGGACAATTAATCATGGCTCTCAGTAATTACACCCGGGAGTTTACAAATGATTTTTTAGGGGCCGATAGTAGAAGAAAGAGAGATAATACACAGCCATCAGACGCTGCGAACTCCCCCAAACTCACCAATTAAAGGCGTCTGCAGCTGCTGCGATTGTGCGTCCGGGGAAAGGCGATGAGAGGCAGAGAGAATGAAGATGACAGGGTTTAAAAAACACCTGAGGGTGCTGTGCGGTGGAGGACAGGCAGGCTAGAGCAGGTCCGGGGCCCGTCCAGGTGCACGCTGGGTAAAAATAACAGGCCTCACAACACAATGGGAATGTGTGACATGACAATGCAGGCATCTAGAGCAGCCCTGCTTCCTGCTGCAGTGGCACAACACACACGCACACACAGCTGACACAAGCCCGGTCCCGTTGAGGTACCAGTCTCAGATATGAGAACTGGAGAAAAATCACGTTGTTCAGGGTTAGTCTAGAGGATTTGATAATATGGTGGAAGTCATCATTTTTCCTTCCAAAGAAACTTTAGTGTTAGAGACCTTACTGTAGAGAGAAAATAATTAGGGAACTTAATATGCTGTTTTAACACCAAAATACTTAAAGCGATGTCACACGTTTTTTACAGCAAACATCTCCTCACTATCCGCTGGCCGCCTGTCCCCTGAACACACTGTAAAGAAACACAGTCTCTGTAGACAGCCCAGGCTCCACAACCGGCAACAAAAACAAACTGGCCCAGGCTGGACCACGAAACATAACAAACAGTGTTCCAGCCAATAACCGACAAGAATGATTTGGGGGTTGGTGGGTTAGTGCACGTGCATTAAGGGGGGTGTGGGGAGTGGAGGAGAGAGAAGCATGAAGAGGGAAGTTAGCTAGAGGAGAGATGTCCTAGACAACGACTAACGTTATAATTATATTCTCTTGAATTTTGATATGGCCGACACACGACCAAAGAGACGACGTTCCGATGAACAAATAGCAAAGAAGAGGGAAAAAGGAGAAGGAACATGCGAAGTCCCGAATTTACATCGGAAAAGCACGGAAGGGAGGGGGTGGGGACGGGATGAGGAGGAGGGAGGGTCGAGCTAGCCTCCGTTTTGTTTGACAATACTTCGAACGTCAACAAGAAGTGACGTCACCCAACATCGCTTAGAGCACCTTTAATGAACTAAACTTAACAACTACCTTACTAACTATTAATAAGCAGTAATTGGGAGTTTATTGATGCGAAAGTTGTAGTTAATAGTGAGAATTGGTCCCTAATCTAAAGTGTGACCTAAAGGGAACTCAATGTGCTGTTTTACCAAGAGCTGCACAAGCATCCATATAAGGCACCAAACATACTCTGAACAAGCTTGCAAATGCCTAAAATCTCAGATGTCAACCAACTGAAGTGTATTGCACACAAAACTGGAATGTATTTCCCAATCCTCCAAGCTCTATTCTGGGTTGAGTTTCCCGTACAACGCCGTAACTCGCTGCTTCACTACCAGAGTACGATACATCGTTGAAGAAATCAACTAGTCACGACTGTTTCCCGAAACCGTATTGTCACAAATTTGTCGTTCGGCCATGTTGGTTATTAATGTCATGCAGATGGTGGAGTAATAACTTCTTTTAATGAATCCGTTTGAGATTTTTTGCGGTAAATTAAGGACATGGCATCTGAGTTATTTTGCTTTATTTCCAGATTCAATCATCGGCTCGTTCTTGCGCACTAGAGCACGTTCACACAAGCGCACTCTTCAAAAACGACGCTTTAAATCTCTTGACAAACTAAAAGACATAAAAGCCATTTGTATATATTCGAAATAAAAGATATAGATTCTTGTACTGAATGTCAGTTTGCTTATTTTGCTCAAGATAGGGATTTATTAAGTCCACATGTCATGCAAACAAGAAACACTGCTTGTGTTACCACAGATCGAGAGCTGTCGTGTAACCACACAACTTTTGAAGACTTTTGAAGCTTTTCAAATGTGCCAATATTTAGAGATCTGCAGATCAGTTATCATCACTCGACAGAAATGCAATAGTATTTTTCCATTGGCTTTTGGATTTTTGCAGAAAAAAATTGCAGCTCTGTGACCAACAATTCTTACAAGTTTTGTTCTTCATGATAATCTTTATAAATGAACACAACTTGAGGATTTTTGAAGAAAAATACAATCGCCAGAAGTAAAAAGCTGCATGTAGCCTATAATCAAACTACACCATGGTCCCACTTCAGCGTCACCACCATATTTATTCTTTATTTAAATCTTTATTTGAAACTTACGTGTTGGAAATTTTGAGTTCGAATATTTTGCAAGAGCGTGATTACAAACAATGAGGCTGTGAAAGTGGACTAGTGAGTAGTGAGGATACTTTTGTAGACAACAAAGACAAGCAAAAATCACAACAGGGTATTACTGATGTGATTTATGCCATAGAATAAAATGTGAAAATATCTTGAGCTTGTGTGAACCTCAGACCTTATTTCAGGCTTCAAAAAAACATTGACTTCAGGACGATAGGACTCGTTTCTGAGTTTATGCCTGCAAATATACATGGGGCCCGCCCCCCTAGGGGGGCGCCAACACCTATTAAGGGGGGCGCGAGAAACTGTGAATGCAGAGGCTTAAGTGAAACGTGAATGTAAGATAGCAAATCTTTAGTCATCCACTAGAGGGGGCTAGTCCCGCAGCTAATCAGGCGAGGCGACCTCAGTCTCTGTGACGTTGCCATGGTGATATATTAGTTGGCTACAGAGCAGAGGAGCAGAGTTGACGCGATCGAGTTCAAGCTACTGTAAATATTAAAACAAAACAAAAATGGACCGGTGGCTTAAACGTAATAATACCAGTGATAAAACGTCAGGCAAAAAAGAAGAAGAGTGTCCGACTGAACCCGTACAACTTCCGCAAATTGATGTCGAACCCTCCACGTCAACGGGGCTTTCCACGCAGAGAGGATTAATAGCAAAAACCAAAGGCCTGGGTGCATCAAAACGACGAAAGTATGACGAACAGTACATAAAATACGGATTCACATGCATCACACTTAATCACGAACCACGTCCACAGTGTGTTGTATGTTCTGAGGTGCTTGCAAATGACAGTTTGAAACCTGTGAAACTAATACGTCACTTACAAACCAAACACCCGACGTTAAAAGATAAACCGGTTGACTTTTTTCGCCGTAAAGAATCGGGATTAAAAAATCAAAAACAAACTATGACCAGCCAAACCACTGTGGCAGTCAAAGCGCTTACAGCATCATATGAGGTGGCGTATTTAGTTGCCAAGGACAAAAAGCCTCATACAATTGCAGAGAGCCTCATTCGTCCAGCAGCAATGGCCATCTGTAGAAATATGTTTGGAGATAAGTTTGCCAGCGACGTTGAACAAATTCCACTATCAGACAACACTATGAGCCGCCGTATTACTGAAATGGCAACCGACATCAAATGTCAACTAATTGAGAGAATACGGGACGGAATTTTTTTTTCATTGCAATTAGACGAGTCGACAGACATCTCAAACTCCTCGCAACTACTTGTATTTGTTCGCTACCGTCATGAGAGAAAATTGCTTGAAGATCTGTTATTTTGCTCAGCAATGGAAAAAACATGCACCGGAAGAGATATTTTTGAAAAACTCAATGGTAAATTGGATGAACTTGGTCTTTGTTGGGACAACTGTGTCGGTGTGTGCACAGACGGAGCGGGAGCCATGTTAGGGAAAAATAAAGGGCTCGCTGCTTTGGTTCGTGAAGTAGCTCCGCATGTGCGTTTCACCCACTGTATGATCCACAGGGAGGTCCTTGCAGCAAAAACTCTTCCTGACGAATTGAACGCAGTGCTTAAAACAGCAACACAAATTGTCAATTTCATCAAGACTCGCCCCATAAAAACAAGACTGTTTGGCCTATTATGCAAAGAAATGGGGTCAGAATATGAATCGTTACTTTTGCACACGGAGGTACGGTGGCTCTCCAGAGGTAAAGTATTGCAGAGGATATTTGCATTGCGTGACGAACTAAGACTTTTTCTGCTTGATTGTGCCTCTTCCTTTGCAATTTTTTTTACTGACCCAAAGTGGCTCACAGACCTTGCATACCTGTCTGACATTTTTGATAGACTCAATACCCTTAATTCGTCTCTTCAGGGCCCAAATTCAAACCTACTAACAATGTCCAATAAAATTGTGGGGTTTGTGAGGAAATTGGAGCGATGGAGAGGGCAGGTTGATGGGGGTAATGTAGACATGTTCCCAACCTTGGATGAATTTCTCACGGAAAATGAGCTTAATTGGGATGATACAAAAAAAGAAATAACTCTCCACCTACAAGCCTTGTCTGCACATTTCAATAAGTATTTTCCTGAGCAGCATAGTTGGAACCAGTACGACTGGGTTCGTAACCCCTTCATCGAAAGCGCAGTGAGTCTGTCATCAAATCAACAGGATGCCCTTCTGGACCTTTCAAGTGACCGAACTTTGAAGACACTGTTTGACTCGAACACACTGCCGGAATTCTGGCTGTCAGTGGAGACAGAGTACGCTGAACTTGCGAGACTTGCAATTGATGTACTGTTGCCTTTTGCCTCAACTTGGCTCTGCGAAGCAACATTTTCTATATTAACTTACATCAAAAGCAAGTATCGCTCGCGCTTATTGACAGTGGACGATGATTTACGGATAGCTGTGTCGGGTATCAAACCACGGATTGGTATGTTGTGCTCTCAGAAACAGGCTCAGCCATCACATTAGGTAAGCTAGATATGTACTGTTTTAATATAACAATTTTTATGCACGCTATATGCAGCACATGTTACGCTCCACGCGTGTTTTGTGTTTGTTTTCATTGATCAGTGCACGTTAGTGTGCTTTGGCACGTGTTGGCTGTTGTGCTCATTATCTTCTCTCTGTCTCTAGCTCACTCTCTCTGCTCGCCGGTT
The DNA here is from genome assembly GCF_951802725.1 of Rutilus rutilus. Taxonomy (NCBI): domain Eukaryota; kingdom Metazoa; phylum Chordata; class Actinopteri; order Cypriniformes; family Leuciscidae; genus Rutilus; species Rutilus rutilus. The sequence continues at coordinate 34,412,277 of NC_140215.1, read as the reverse complement.
GCTGTGATTGGCCGAGTTGGACGTTAGTCATCATTAAGGCGGCAATTGAGAGCCAATCGGAGGTCGCCCAGCTGGTTTAAAAGGATGGCATGTTCATTCATGCTTTCTCCCTCTCGATCGCGAATTGATCTCTCTGTAGTGGACTGAGCTCTTTGTAGTGGAATGAGTTTTCTGTAGCGAACTGAGCTCTTTGTAGTGGAATGAGTTTTCTGTAGCAAACTGAGCTCTTTGTAGCGCAATGAGTTTTCTGTAGCAAACTGAGCTCTTTGTAGCGCAATGAGTTTTCTGTGGTGAATCGAGTTCTTGTGTCTGTCTCTGCCCGCGAACTGAGTTGTTTAAGATTAAGGATTGTTTTGTTATATTTTGTTCTTTTGCGCTGCTTTTGTTCTTTTCCCATTTATTGTTTGTTTGTTTACATTATTACATTGTACATAGTGCACATTATTATTGTTATTTTACTGGATTCAGTGGCTTCGGCTTGTGGTAAATAAAGTCCAGTAATTTTTCTCTTTCAAAGATTGTCTGTCATGTTCTTCCACCTCACTTCACATCCAGCAGCATATTAATATATAAATGTTACGGTACATTTCCAGACTCTTAAAGTTCGTAACACACATAATACAGGTGACTTGTGGAAAGAGTTACTGACGAGTGGAAAGAGTTTTATTGTGAGATTGTTTTGTATGCTGTAGCAAGGCTACGGTGAATGCGCTGTTGGCGCAACTTTTGTTTGTTGATTTGAGTTTTGTAAATAAAACGTGTGAGTCCCAGTCACGCCGACCCTGTCTTCCTTCCAAACACTGAACCTCTTCACAACTTGTATAGCAATGATGTTTGTTTGCACGCACTTTGGGAGGGTGGGGGGCGCGAATGAAATTAGACAAACTTGGGGGGGCGCATATCCTAAAAGGTTGAAAACCCCTGCTGTAGTCTATGAAGAACTGGAGGAAACACACGGAGGGGGTTTCAGTGTGAACTCAGTACTCCAGTTCAATTCTCCAGTTCTGTTTAAAGTCCACAACCTTATTTCATGGGCTGAGATCTCACAGAAGTACTGTGGTATTTAGGAACATATTGTTTGTTTTTTACTTGAGGAGATCCAAAAAACCAGGAAACTTCATTAAATGCTGTAGTGTCATTATAAAACTTATATATCATATATAAAAGGTGTAGTGTCATTATAAAACAGACATGAAAGTCAACTATAATTTGGTTGTTTTTGTCTTCAGTGTAATTCAGTAACATTTTAAACGACTAAACCTTTTTTTGGTTTCTTCTTTTTTTACTTACCTCATGGATTTCTGTAGTTGCATTGACATTTTTACTCAAAATTGAGGTTTAGTCTCAGGTCATGTCTCCTTAGCTACTTGCTTAGGTAATTGTCTCAGATGTGTTGCACCCGCAGCAGAAGCTTGAGTTGGAACGCTGTGGAGAAACACGCTGTGTTGCTTGAAGAGGTTGAATATTGGTTCCTTCCTTTTCTCTGGCCTGTTTATTTTATAAGATTATGTGTGTATGTCCAACCAAACCCAGTTTTTGGCCGCTGTAGCCACCAGAAGTCGTGCAGTGAAGCCGAGTTTGTCTTTGCTAACACAATCCCACCGGTTGACCTTCCTCCATCCGGAGTGGATGCGGGCTCAGATAGCAGATGATTGGCAGCTGGAGTAAATGCAAGGGGCGCCCAGCATTTCAGAGAGTAAACGCGCCGCGCCAACTCTGACATAACCTGATCTTGCCCTGACGAGACTCACACACAGTCATACATCAGTGCCAGACAGCCGGCACAACCGTACACACACACACACACACACACACACACACACACACACTGGAGCATTGAGGGTGGACACATTTGAAACAGCCTTGTTTAACACTTATAACAAATAGTATATTATAGGATATTGGATGGATGGATGGATGGATGGATGGATGGATGGATGGATGGATGGATGGATGCACCTCGGTTTTGGGGTCACGGTTCGATTCGAGTTCGTAACAACAGGAAAAAGCAACAAACCCTCAATGTTAGGTTTCTTTTCATTTATTTCAGTTATCTATCTATCTATCTATTTATCTATCTATCTATCTATCTATCTATCTATCTATCTATCTATCTATCTACAGAACCATAATACATTTGTGTTGAGAAAGACAGTGTAAAGAGATCTTAGGTGCGAAACCATTCTGATATCAGTATATTAAAGTAATCTCCTCCTCAGACATAATAATGGCTTTCCAAAGAGTGTGATGAGTTTGAGACTGGCTTTTGATTCATTGCACGATCAAAGCCTTTACAAGACGAGTCAGGTTACCGAGTTTGTTGTTTTTAATAATGAAAGTTATTATGCTCTCTCATAATAGTATTAGTAGATGAAGAAATGAAAATATCTGGAAACATAATGAAGCCTGCTGCAGTCATCTTTGTCATAAAAAAAAAAAAAAAAATGGTCCAATACTATTACAACAATCAGATGAATCATATTTTATTCTCAGATTGCTGGGCTTGAATACAATGCATTTCAATGAATGGAAACGATTTGCATCTTTACGCTTCCATTTGTAGGAATGTGACGATATCAAGAGCCAATCAGCATAGAACAATCCATTACAATGACATGTTTCTGAGGTCACTTAAAATTACTTTTTCATAGGATTGAATTTTGTTTTGCATATTGTTTGTCTAGCGCACTCAAGGACAAACTAATTCCTTCTGTGATTGGTCTTGCATGTGTCTGAATATGTGCACATTCATGAGTTTGACCTACCTTGTCACCGTTCAACTAAACACCAGGAAAACACATTTGAATCACATTACCAGATGAAAGTCAGACAAGGCTTTTATGTGCCACGCATTGGTTCTGTTGTAGTCTGGTCTTGCGCGACTCTAAGACAGTCAGCTGCTCACTTTCTAGTAAGATACTATAAGAAAGCATTGCATGTATACTTTGTGGATAACCATTGTGAAAAAGAAGTGTGCTTAATTGGTATTGAATGTGCCCTTGTAGTGTACTTCAACCTTAAAAGTATATTTTCTTGAAATGAATTGCTGATAACATAATGTTGATCAAATATAAGCCACTTAAGCATACTTAAAGAGATCAACTGGTTCTTAAGACAATTAAGTAGTAAAAAGTGCACTTTATAATAATGTCAAAATAAAAGTTTTTCTTTTGAAATGCATTTAAATAATTTTGTAGTGCTTTAAAGAAGTACACTTATTTTTATGTGTTGACTAACACACATGTAAAGTACTTGATTGTAAGTTTAACTGTAGTGTGTTATTTGATATTACATTTAAAGTTAATATATTTTAAATGTACTAAAGTGTAATTGTAACTAAATCTTTGCAAATGTTATTACAAATATTTTCAATAGAAATGAAATTAAAGTATATTTTAGTTTACCATAAATGCATGTCAGTGCATTCAGCAGTACACTTTAAGCTAATTATGAAATTATGGTAACATAATTCTCAGTATTAACTTGTTGCTTATTTGCATGCATATTACTAGGATATTGACTGTTTATTAGTACTTATAAATGAACATATTAATTTTGCATGACCACATTCTACATCCCTTAATCCTCCCAAAACCTAAACTTAACAACCACCTTAATAACTATTAATAAGCAGTAATTAGGAGTTTACTGAGGCAGAAGATAATAGTTAGTTGAGAATCGGACCCTAATCTAAACTGTGACTGAAATTACATTTATGAGGGTCAAAAAGCACTCTAAAGTTCAGCTAATGGCATTCAATATAAATGTTAACTACATTTTTATTTGTTTGCATTTATTTGCATTGCAGTGTCTGAAAATAATACATTCAGTCCACTTAAGTATATTCGGCTACACTTAATCTCAATGGTCCATTTTAGACATACTAACTTTGCAACTACAGGTCAACTACCAGTCATTGGAGTATTAGTAGACTCTTAGTAGACTGTTAGGTGTTAGTAGAATAAGTTGACATGTAGTTGCAGAGTTACTTATATTCAGTATAACGTATGTTGGGGAGCATCACAATAACGAGTTACCAGATATTAAGCAGACCGTCTAATCATACTCTAATAAGAGTTAGTTGACATGTAGGTGCAAATTGGACCATCAAAGTAATGTTACCGTATATTCTTTTTAAAGTGCATTATTTCCAAAATAAGTACTCTTTTTAAAGGTATGCTGAAATATACTTCTTTTTCCCAAAGAAAGGCAATGCCAGAATGCACTATGAATACATTTTTTAATCCAAAATGGTGGAAGGAGTCAAGAGAAATGTAGATAACTGTGTATTTAAGAAGATACTGGCTGAATGTGTAGTAATATATGATTCAAGCTAGAGAGAGATTCGTAGGCCTCAGGCGGTGAACATGACATCTTTATAACTGAAGTAATTTAATTGTGACACCATAAATCACACTGTTGCTCTCTTTGTTTTAGTCCTCGGTGATACTGCAATCCAATTAAACTAATTGCAAGTTCTGTGTTTTTATTTTATTCTGTAATTGGACATTAGAACCTGGGAGCATATATCTTGGAGAGTAATTATTCATTTGAAACACCTCTTAATATGCTAATGTCTTAAATTAAACTGCTGTCGCCGTGGCAGTAACTGGAACAATAAAGAATATTGATTTAGAGAGATTCTTGTCCAATCTAGGATATTATGTATCCTGGTGTGGGTATAGCGATCGTTAAACAGGGAGGGAAGGACCTCAGACCAAAGGTGTTTTTGCACCGGGTAGTCATTGAAACTCACTTATAGGAACTATAGCTGGCAGGACGGTCCTCGAAAACTACATGTTGCTACTAGGGCAATTTTCCTGGTTGCATTCGGACTGGCTGATGTAATGTGATGTAAGCCCTCACTTATGTCCTGCATGACATCGGTAATACTGACAGAGAACTAACTCAAAACCAAACATGCTAACAGCACATCTACATCATTCACTTTGGATAAAAGTTTCTGTGAAATGAATAAATGTCTGGTTGTTGTGCGGGACTTGTATTTTGACATTGCAGTGACTTTTATTTTGATGGCACTGAGCCTGAGCAGACAGAGCTCCCATTCTCCGTCTTCATTAGTTTACAATCTGTGTAACAGTCCTATCAAATATGTTTTTAGTTAGAACTGTTATTAACAGTATACGAAAACGTATTTTTAGCAGTTTTCCTTGTGGTTGATGTCCAGTGTTGCAAGCTGAGCAGAAACACATAAGCATGTTTCGCTTGGTCGCGTTGGATTTCCTCCTTAAGGCCCAGATATACTCATAGCAAAGTTCTTTTTTGTTCTTCGTTTAGGGGTAAAACGAAGTCCGTAATACGTGAGCAGCGATATACTGTTAGTGAACATCTGATGTCGCCCCCACACTGCTGAGAGCGAAGTTTAGATGAAAATGTAAATACGTGCTGTGCACTTTCCTCTCAATGACGAAATAAACACACTAAAATTGAGAAAACAGCAAGCATTTTTTAAAAATAAAGCATAAGAAAAGCATCTGATCATAGCTACGTTGATATATTTGCACGAGCTCTGCAATTCGGCACTCTAGTAAAGTCCCATCACTTTATACAATAGATTGCTTAACACTAGAAGTGCCAGAATTCCATAACTACTAGAACTGCCGCAAGCGGTCATTTTGACCGCTAGATTCCAAAATCGATATATTTAATGATAAATATCCAATCGAGAGATTAATGCATTTATTTTGTTAGGATATCTTTTAAAAACAAAACAACACCAAACATTTAAACAAGTTTAATTATACATCTATAAATAATAATATCCGTAGATGTCCTGAACAAAATGACGGAGTAGCCTATGTTTTCATGTTTACACTGTTCGATCGCGCCCGCGCCCGCCAACACACACACACACACACAGACACACTATATTCCAGCATTGCAATCTTGACATCACAGCCTGTTCATTATAGCCATAATAAAATATAATAATAAAAGTCAACCTAACATATAAAAATTCCTCTGCTCTGTTTATATAGTCAGTAGTACAATTCGTACCATTTTGCGCATGTGAAGAGGATGATTTTTTCCGTCGATATTGGAACGTGAGTTAAGTACAAAGCCTATAATGAAGAATAGTTTACCATCCAAATACATCGCAAATGTTGAAACATTTTGATTCTAATTAGAGTGTTACGTGAGCCTAACGCCGCTTACTTTCACTTTCACTTATAAAGTATTTCATTTTGGCTTGTTTATAGTTATTTTTTCATTCTTGTTCTGTTCTGAATATCACTGAATATCATTACATTTAAATGATTTGTTGTTGAATATGTTTTGTGTATTTTTTACCACATTTTATTGTTGTGTATGTTGGTATAGCCTATAATAATACCGCGAAATTCAGTGCGGTCAATCTGACCGTCTATGGCCGAAATAGGTAAATATGTTAATTTCTTTTTTTTTTGCCTTATGTGTAATTCATATGAAAAACATTTTAAATGAAAATACAGACACTTTTAGGAAAAGTCAGGTACCAGCAGGATTTTATTTATTTTTTCAACAAAGTTATTGCAGATATAACATTCAAAACGGTCAAAATGACCGTTATGGCAGTTCTAGTGTTAATATCAAGCAGCTTTACCATATTAAACATGAAAAACAGTGTCAGTGTCTCGTTTCATCAGAAGTACAACTTAATTTTCTACTGTAAAGCAGCTCCTCCAGTGTGTTTTCCCTGTTCAGGGAGTCAATATGCTATTAACAGGGGCGGACTTTACCATTAGGCAAAGGTCGGCAATTGCCTTGGGCCCCAAGCTACCTAGGGGCCCCCAAAATGCCCCATTAATTTATGCTTAAGTTTTTTTTTTTTTTTTTTTTTTTTTCGCAAATTATATATTTCTAAATCTCCATTTGCGAAAAATGGCATCAAATCATTAGTCGCAGAAAGGAGGGGGCCCCCCACCTCACTACATTGGACTATTCCATTATCTCACGCATCTGCGAAAGTGACAAGGCTGTATTGCGACAAAAACTGACAGAGAAAAAGAAGTGATTGACAGAGTGTACAGAGTAGTAGAGTAAAAATGAAGCGAAGCTACACAAGCGGTGCTGAAAAAAGGAGGAAAAATTGCAGAACAAGGTAACAAACTTTTTTGTGATGCCCGCTGACAATGACAACAACGATACAGGAAATACACAAACAGAGCAAGATGAGTCTAAAAATGAAAAGTTTCGAAGTTACCCAAGCGTCTCAAATAAAAGAAAAAAAGACTCAGATACTGTAAGTAGGCTATTTGGGAAAGCTGCCAAAGATGACAAACTTTTTTATGGCTAGGAACAACAAACGTCCAACGCACAGAAAGATCGTGAAGCAAAGAGGACATGGAGACCGACAGACAAAACAGAGCAGTTTAAATTACTTATGATATGAAAAATCTCAGGTCTCAGATTCTGTCAATTCTATTACGAAATAATAAATACCGTTTGGAGCTTGTAATGTGACGTGACCGATCCCTAGAGGCACGTGAACTGATCATCTTCGGTAATAACTTACCAAAATGTACATTCCTTATTCATAATATCGACCAATCAGTGTTTTTCAACCGCGGAAAGAGGTAAAACAGCTGGAGAACAATCGTCACATAACATTTAGCCTAACGTTCCTCAGTCAGGAAAGCCATTTAGTTACAATAATATAGGCTATAGCATGTTAGTTGACTAGAAAAATAAGATATAAAGAGTATTTAGCTAAATAGGGCCTATGTGTAGGCCTACTATATTATTTATTTAATATATTGTTTACTTATAATTTAATTATAATAAAAAAGCATTGTTTAATTTTAGTTATTTTTAACCTTAAATAATACCAGCTGATATGGCTCTCTGTATGTTCACAGCATTATGTGAGTTTTTTTTTTCTTGAGAAAAATTAACGCCTATCTTGTGTACCTAATATGTATCCAAATGAGTCAATATTGAATCAAATCGCAAGAATTGAATCGAAATGGTGAAATTTGTCAAGCAAAAAAAAAAAAAAAAAAAAAAAAACAGAGCTTACCAGAAATTGTACCATGTAAACATTGTAACGTTTCTGTTTAGGAGTGAATACGTGTATGCAAGGTTTAAAGGGGAAGTTTTATTTCTCCTCTCCAACCTTTACCTGCCTATTCACCATTCAGTCTGTAAAAAAAAGATTTCGCTCTCTTTTAAAGGTGCAGTGTGTGATTTTTAGACGTCACAATAAGTCGATCTTCATAGAAGGGGGTTCCTGCGGTTATGTAGATATAAATGACTCATTCTAAGGTAATAAGAACATAACGGTTCATTAAGTAAGGTCTTTATACACCACTGAAAACATAGTTATGGATCTTATATTGCATTTCTGTCAATAGATCCTCAGAAATATCACACATTGCACCTTTAAAGATCGGATGGGGGGCCCATACATACCTTCGCCTTGGGCCCCCAATTTGCTAAATCCGCCACTGGCTATTAACTGTGTTTTACAAATGGTGGGTGCTGGTGTTTCGCATGAGTTCGGCCGTTCAATGTACACTTACGTCACTGGTAGTTCCTATAGTGCTGGTTTGGACATAGCCTTGCGTAGCCAGACTTCGGACTGACGGCAGAAGGTCTGGACTCCATAGCAGTTTTCATTGGCCAATGACCAGCCAGAGGTAGTCTGACTGACATGTAAAGCAACCAATCACAGTTCGTTTTGATCATGTTTAGGGGTGTGAAAATGTAATATTTTAAGGAGTCTATGAGTCTACTTTACATACTTCACATACGTTTGAAAATCCAGCGTTGAGTTGATCTTGATAAGCGCTCATTGTCACAGTTGTAAACACGACGGTGTTCTTCTTCCATGAGGGGGTTTGGCATCACGGCATCTTTGTTTCCAGGCGGACCGTTAAAGAATGCAACACACGACTCCCGGAAACCCTGTAGAATTCAATTAATCAGATGACGACTTCGAAACTCCAGAATTGTTTCCAGTTAAGTGTGCCTTATGCATTATAGGCATAACGTCTGAGACTAGGTTAGACCCTACTCTGAAGTAGTAGCTAATTTAGCTCCCCCAAAAGGCGTTCCTATAACTAAAATCATTCCCAGTTCCTGTGGTGTGAACAAGCCAAAAAGCATGTACTTCTGCCAGTAGTTATAGGAACTATGAATACGTTCCTCCTGTGCGAAAGCCGTTCAAGAGAAGAAGGGAACTATAACAGTACTGTGCTGGTACCATTATAATGTGATGGTATCAGATGATGGTAAACTCTGATATAAGCCATGGTACTAAATACCATAATCAATGTATACTCAAATAACAAGTTATAGTTTAAATTAAATATCATACTTCAAGGAATCTAAATGCCTAAATGCAATGGGTGTGCATTGTATTGTGGCAATTGCTCACAGCTCTGTGTACATTTTCTGCAAATGCAATTGGTTGTTCTGGATATTTGATAGCAATAGTAAGAGTAGTATGCTATCCTATAATAATACCAATCCTCTCTTTGCTAAATTGCCTCTCACAGCTTCCCAAAATGTCAAATACAAGAACATTAAAACATACACATGAATTCAAAACCCATCCCTGCTCCGATCATTAAAACTCCCACCTGGAACTGGAGAGTTGCCATGGTAACATCTATCCAATTATGTGAGGTCAGCAAGCATTGTCTGTATTTCCAGAGAGAGAGAGAGAGAGAGAGAGATGAGGAGAGAGAGACATGAATATAACAAATACAAATGTGCAAATACTTGCATGTGCTTTACGTTCTGTAAATGTTATGTTTTGTGGAAACCGTCAGAAAGCTACTCAAGTACTGAACTTCACATTAGCATTGCCACAGAGACGCCAGACAAAATGAGCTATTGATTAGCACAACAATGTGAGATAGAAAAGGAGAGAGAAAAAGGCTGGCGCCAAAGAGGAGGAAATGTTCCAGTGCTGCGATTTACTGCTGGAGGATCTCAACAGCCTACAATCCCCACTGGAGCCAATTTACACACACACAGGACAGGACACACACACACACACGCAGTGTCTGCAACAGTCAATAATGGAAATTGGATGCCCCTCTACATCGCCATGGCGACACCCCCATTCTCCCTCATTAAAGCACCTTGAAAGTTTTAGGCCAATCCATGATCCTGATAGATTTCCAATGGAGCCAAGATCCTCACATTGCCAAGGAATTTTAGACAGGTTACCTGTGTTTCAGAATTAAAGACACTTTTATACCCCTTTTATTTTATTAAAGGGGCTTTTATGCCCCTTTTTACAAGATGGTATATAAGTCTCAGTGTCCCCAGAATGTGTCTGTGAAGTTTCAGCTCAAAATATTCCACAGGTCATTTATTTTTGAGTTGAAGCAAAAACATGCTGTTTTTATGCATGTATCTTTAAATGCAAATGAGCTGCCCAGCTTTCCAGAAGAGGGCGGAGCCTGTACAGATCGTGCCTCGGACACTCTGATAAAAACATTTCTGATTATTATAAATGTTGAAAACAGTTGTGCTGCTTCATATTTTTGTGGAAACCATCATACATTTTGTTGAGGATTATTTGATTAACAGAAAGTTCAAAATAATTACTTTGCAATATGTGACCCTGGAAAACAAAACCAGTCACATGTCGCACAGGCATATTTGTGGCAATAGCCAACAATACATTGGGTCAAAATTATCGATTGAAAGTTTTAGGCCATGGATTTTTCTTTTATGCCAAAAATCATTAGGATATTAAATAAAGCTCATGATCCATGAAGATATTTTGTAAATTTCCTACCGTAAATATATAAAACATTTATTTTTGTGAGTGGATGCAGCACAATCACAGACATAAATGGACAACTTTAAAGGTGATTTTCTCAATATTTCGATTTTTTTGCACCCTCACTTTCAAATAGTTGTATATCAGCCAAATATGACAAACCATACATCAATTGAAAACTTATTTATTCAGCATTCAGATTATGTATAAATATCACTTAAAAATCCAGGGTCCGGGGTCACATATAGACCAAATGCATTTACATCGTCACACCCATTAACATGCAAAAACTATAGAGAGTTGCCATGACTAAATTGTTTGTATAATATTCTGAAATGAATTAAAAATATAGTGTTTGTATGTACTAATGACTATAAATCAGTAGTGGTATATTGTACCAACATTTGTATTAGATTAGCTACGTGTTTTGCAATGCTTCATGGGATGTTCCTTCATTCCACTATAAAATATGATAAGAACACTGTCTCGTATCATTGTCTTTTTCCCCAAATCAAGGGAATCATACGGAGCTCATGGTTTTTAATCTTTATTGAAGATTATGGAGAAATTGAATGGGGAAAAGTATACCGTAACTAAGAATGCTGGAAAAGTGGGTGGTCACTTTTTTTGGTGCCGCTAATGGAGCAGAAACACACTGCACCTTTAAAAACATAATGAACAAAACTAGAACAGATACAGGATACAGTAGTGGCAGGCTCAGACGTGGGGCCGAAATCATCCACGACAGGCAGTGTGAGCACTGATGCCATCAAATACAAGCATTACTGCTAAATTATGGCTCCATCATCAGCGGCGCAGTGACAGCTTCATAAACTTTGATTTAATCAGATGGGGGAAATTTAAGCATTATATGAGATAATGTACGGCTGAGTGGTGATATATCTGCAGAACCGGCCACCCACGACTCCTATCAGAAATCATTATGTCCTCTCGCCGGACACCGCGGCAGCATTAACACCTAAACATGAACTTCATCCAAGAAACACTGAAAGAAGCGGGAGACAAAGAGAGCGATCGACACAGAACGAGAGAGTGTGCGTGTGTGTGCGCGCGCATTAATTAATTCAGCTTGAGACCAGTCTGTGCAAATTGGAGCGTGATGGAGACACTGGCCCCTGTGCTGCTGGGGTCAATGTCATCCCTTTGTTTTTGTCTTCTAATGCAATCAATGAAGTTCTTCCACTATCTATTGAAAGTCAAAGTGGACGTATCTGCCGAGCGGCTGAGGGCTCTGTCAGATAGGAGAATCAAGCCCATATTTCTTACAGTCATGTTGTGCCCGCGCTCACTCTCGTCTGTGTGCGCTCGCTCCTAATATACAAAAGGATCTATTGAAATATGCATGAGGGCCATGATGGCAGCTCTAAAAATACTCTCAGATGGGGAATACATCGACAGCCCTGTCATTGAGCTCTCCTTGAGATACAGCATCACACCTGATCCAGCGAGAGTGATCTCTCTCCCTTATTCCCAGCACTCTCTCTGTCAGAAACACTCTGTCGTACATGAATGCATAGGGTACACACACTTGTCAGTAGTCACACATGAACACACAGTGGCTCTGTTCCAAATACTTCAATGCTGTTGTCCATGTAGGCAGCTGTCTCCTATAAGGAACTTATATTTAATAGGGCTGGGACGATACACCTATCTCCCGATTCGATACTATCACGATACTTGGGTGCCGATACGATATGCGATATGATTTTTTTTTAAGAATTGCGATTCTACAAGTATTGCGATTCGATATTGCGAATTATTATTATTATTATTTTTTTATTTTTTTTTAGACCATGGGGAAAAGTTAAGTACTGTACATGGTGTATAAGATGAGTCATATTATTTACAAAAACAATTCATCACATCTTTCTGACATATTTCAGAAGCATCATACAGTACTACATTCTCTTTAATAAATGATTCAAATACAAATAAATTTTTTTAACAACAATGTAATCGATAAATGCGTTATTTTAAGCGCCACGTTTCTATCAAAAGCTGATTTACTCCATTTTGATCGCTATCGTAGACATCAGTGTTTATATTTGAACTTTAAACCTTTATCCCAGTAGGCCTACTTACCTTTAGCGCCAACACAGATTTGAATGTTGCAATATGATTTTGTCAAAGGTTTAATAGACAGACGGAATGGAAGAAGATCGCGTGGGTGTTTGAATCGAGATCACAGTCTTTTAAAGATGAATCATGCAGCTCTATTGTCTTATCTCTCTCTCAGCATATGAGTAGCGCGAGGGCTTTTCAATGCATTCAGTCTCACGTCGCTTTCAGCGTCCACTTATATTACGTCACTAAACATTCATAGATAACGACACATTTCATCCTCTGTTGAAACGAAAGTGGCTAACTTCTAAGCAAGGACAAAAATAAAGCAATTTATTTTGAATTAATATCGATTCTGTTATAAAAAAATATATATATTTAAAACCGAATTTTTTTAAAATAAATAGCGATACCTAGGTGAATTGATTTTTTCTCCCAGCCCTACTATTTAATAGACCACAATTCTTAACGGTCACTTACACACACTTCACAAACAGTCAAAAAATTATTATTATATTATCTGTGCAGTTTTAAAAAAATATATACTTTTAAGATATTAAAGCAACACTAAGGAACTTTTCCTCTTCGGTCGCCCTACAGGTTGGAAGCGGAATTGTCCATTATAATTTCGCCGCCCACAGCCTACTGTCACACGCACGCTCGTGGTATATCCAGCACCGGCTTTGGAATGAACGATGTCCACAGACAAGGTAGAGTATGTTGCTTGATTTCATGAAAGTATGATGTATTGCGACATCATAAACGAAGAAAAACTAAATAATGACTAGAAACTCTTAACGTAAAGCAAGTCAAATTTGCAGTTTTCTTATGTCTCATTCGAACTACAGAAACGCGACCCGGTTTGGCAAACTTGCATAGTGTGGTTATAGCAGATATAGGGCCGCAAAGCGAATCCAGAAGTGCCTTTCACCCTGTTTTACGACTTGATGAGCCACTGATACGATTTTGGAAACATTATTTTAAGGTAAAAAATGTTCCTTAGTGTTGCTTTAAAGCACAAACTCAATACAATTAAGTGTAGGCCTACTTCATTTTCACAAGGGACTGGATGGAAAATTTCACTGAGGTTGTCCAGTTCAGCGATTCAGAGATAATGTCATGTTGTAAAGACTGTATTTATGAAATAAGTAAATGTAAATACCAGTACCTCCTAATTACCAGTGGGGAAATTCATTGAGCCCCAACTTTCAGACTTTTCATGATAGAAGCTAATTGCAGCACAATCATTTATCATTTATAGTCGAATTTACTTTGCACTCATCATGTACTGTAGCCTACTGTTGATGAAGAATTGCTTGCCAGTAAAAACAATGCATTTAGAGGTGACAGATTAACATGATCAAACTGTTTCTATATATATATATATATATATATATATATATATATATATGAATGATAAAATACATAATACGTCAATTACACACTTTAATTGCAGACATTTTGCTTTTCATTTTATTGCATTAGTGATATAAAAGCTTTCTGTCTATATTGGGAAATTAGTAAGAGAGAAAGAAGTATTAAACTGTATTGCTTTTATTTCGACCAATGTCACATTGCAACTATGATGTTTCTAAATTATAAGAACTTCAAAGTAGGAATTTCCCAGAAAAGCAACATTAGATTTTGCCCAAAATTCTGGCTATTATAAGGCATCTAAACATGCTTCAGGAGCAGCTCTCTACAGTTTGAGCCCCTCGCTCTCGTACAGACGCGCTCCAGTCCCCCGTCAGATGGACTCTGTTAAAGCCGAGAGGCACTGCGAGCTCCCCTACAGCGCAGGCTGGGTTTCGGCTCCGGTAACACCTCTGTAATTGGGCTGATTTTTCCGGAACCAGTGTGAAATATGCCTGTGTGAGTTTAATAAGTTCCAGAGTGTGTGTCTGTACATGCAGCTATTCCCCTGGTGCAACTGAGAGTTCACCAACATTTATCACCTCCGTATCCAGCAACACTCAGCTTAAAGCAGACTAATGCCTTCCTGCTCCTGTGGCCCCTCAGTTGCCCGCACATCCAGGCCAACAAATAGGCCTCTAATAGTTATCTATGGAGCCCCAAATATGCCTCTAATAGTTATCTATGGACCCCCTCGCACCCAATGAAAAGTCACATTCATTTCATTGCTCTTTCCAGTTCAGGGCAAGTAGATCAATTGAGGCAGACTACAAATTCAGCAGGTTTACACAAACTATCAGCTGTAAAGTTGAGCTTGAGTGATTATCTGGCTTTGCCTGACGTCACTCTGAACTCATTACAGCACCCGTACTGGAAACTACAACCTTGGCACATGACTATGCGTGCTAATGGCCCTCAGATTGATTTTTAATTAGTAACACTTTTAGATCAGGGCCAATCACATTGGCCTGTTTTGCATAACTAATCTGCAGGAGACAGGTTGTTCGTGGGAAGCGAAGGGAGGCTGAAAGTTAAAGACTGAACCATCTTCAAGATACAATATGACCATTTTCACCTTCAGGCCAAATCTGGACCTTATCCAGTGAGGAAAGAAGAGAATTAATGCTCCTCCAGCGCAGGAATTATGTGCTCATTTAAAGGACAAAAGACCCGAGAGATGTTTCTACAAATTGACCAATTCAACATTGGTGGTTCCAAGTCGTCCCAGTCGTTGCTGGTTCAGCCCAGTCCCAAGTCATCTTAGTCTCCGCTGGTTCAGCCCAGCACCAAGTCTTCTTCATCATTGCTGATTCAGTCCAGTCCCAAGTCATCTTAGTCTACGCTGGTTCAGCCCAGCACCAAGTCTTCGTTGTCCAGCACCAAGTCTCCTTCATTGCTATTGGCTCTGCCCAGCTCCAAGTCTCCTTGGGGTCCCACCCAGCACAGTCTCCCTCCTCCTCCACTGTCAAAGTCATCCAGCTCCTCATCCTTGTCTCTGCTGTCTCCCTTCTTCAGCCCTTCGGCTCCTCCAGTGGTTCTGCCGAGCTGCAAGAATCCACCTGGGGTTTCCCAGCCATCAGCTCTGCCTTGACCTGTGGATCCCACAGCTCCACCTCAAGCCTTCAAGCCCCGGACTCCACCTCGGCCCTCCGACACTTTGGCTCCACCTTGGCTCAATGCTCCCTCGGCTCCACCATGGTGTATCATACATCAGGCTCCACAAGGCTCCCTCGTCCCTCTGGCTCCACCTTGGACTTCAAAGTCATTAGCAGCGCCTTGACCCCCCCACCCCTCTGGCTTTGCTAAGTTCCTCCTTCTCTCCTGTTCCACCATCATCGTCAGTCGCCTCGACTCTATCCAGGTCTGCCAAGCCCACATCTACACCTCTGTCACACCCTCCCTGCAGCTCCCCCGTGGCCCTCCAGACCAGCGAAGTCACCCTGGGTCTTCACCTCCACCGGCTCTGCCTCAGTCAGTCTTCTCCCTGGTTCTGCCCGGCCTCTCCACCAAGGCTCCACCAAGACTCCTTCCTCCATCGGCTCCAGTGTGGGCCTTTATCATGGTTTTGCTCTGGGTCATCCTCTGGCTCTTCTCATCTCCTCCTTGGCTCCTCCTACCATCATCTCCTCCCTGATCATCTTCTCATTGTTTCATTGACTTGTCTTTGTTTAATTTCTAGTCATGGTTTCTTTGTCACTGTTTTGCCTGTGTTTGGCTAATGATCATTCCTTGTGAATTTAAGCCCTCCGTTTTCTTGACCACTAAAAGAAGCGGTATTCACTACCTCAGCTTTAAGAGTCCGTTTCTCTGAAGACTACACGGGGCACTAGTGATATTTGAGAGGTGTAGTTTGTTTCTCTGGAGGCTGAGAGTCTCTTTGAGAAGATCAGGTTATCAATAAAGGAAGGAGACTCAGTAACACTCATTTATTACAGTAAATAAGTAACAAATCCAATTACCCTTACAGGACACTTAGAGACGCTTCACACTACGATGCTGGAGCAAAAGGCTACTACTATGTGGCACTCATTAGTGTGCTACAATAAACTGCCCAGTTTTGCCAGATTTAACCACATTGTGCTTGCTTAGCTACTAATGTCCATTTTTAATAAGTTCATCTTTAGGATTAAATAAAGGAAAAAATACAATTTTAATAAAAAAGTTTATATACATTTTTATCTATATGATTTCATGAATTACATTTAATTAGATATGTATATATTAGGTATATATTTGAAAAATACTGCCAAATTCAATAGTTATAACTGTTTTCAGAATAGCATATGAAATTACAAACTACTTGTAGCATTGTACAGTGACCAAACACTGCATCATGTTCATTTTAAATGTCTCATTGTTTGCTAACCCAATGTTTCTTCTTCTCAAATTATATCATTTAATAGTTAATTTATGTTTCATGCTTTCAAAAGAGTAAGTTGACTGCAATTTAACTACTTTAAGTAGTTTTGTAAGCTACAGTTTCAAAGTGGCTTCACCAAGCATTTCCTACTAGTATACCTGTGTGCATCTTTGAAGTCGCACAAGCACAATCATTGTATGAGGAGCAATGTAATCACATTGTTATTCGTTGGATTTAAACATTTGGATTTAATATTTATGAATTTAACGTGTATTCAGCCATAATACATTTATTAGTAATCTAAATCTAGATCTAAATGTTTACCTCACATACAAATTAGTGATGTCCCAGGGCAACATCAACAAATGGCAAATGTAGTTTCAAACCAAATGACATGAGCCTGTGCAAATGGCAGACATTAACCAAATTCAGATTGGTATACTGACCTGCAATTTGTGCTTTATTACCAGCACATACAGATGCAAGGTAATTACTAATCTTCAGCACACATTGTTAAATAACAAGATATGCAGGCTACTCACTGCATTTTTTTTAGCATTTCAAGTTTGTTGATTTTATTGTAATTTTTTACTTTACTTTTCTGTAGATTTTTATATATTTGAATAAAAATATGAATTTCATAAAAATAATTTAAAGAAATTAATTTCAACTAGCTTTACAATTTTTTTTTTCCATTTCAGGAAATTAGTCCCTGTTTTGTTTCTTTTTCCTATTGATTATGTCCCTGTTAGTTTCTATGGTTTCCTATTTGCACCTGTGTCTAGTTTAGTTTCCTTTGTTTGCCCTATGTATTTATAGAGTCTAGATTTCAGTTGTGTTTGTTGGTTGTCGTTGACGCATAGCATGGTTTTCAGTTCTGCTCCTTACTCCAGTGTTTTCCTAAGTGTTTTTGTGGATAAATAACAGAAACAGTGTCTCAGATCAGAGAGGTCAGTTTAGAGCAGGGCAGCACAAGGTCCTTCATGAGTGACTCTTGACTGAGTATAGGAACACAGCTCAGATTAATCCTAATGGTCGATAAGGTGCTGAGACCCTGTTTCAATGGGGTAATGATAGGGAGTAATAAATGTGCTCCCTGATTCCTCTTCAGTGTCTCCTCACAAAGGCCAGAGCGGTTTTAATTGAAAGGGAGTGGGAGGACGTAGGGACAGACGGAGCAGATAGAGATAGATTCTGAAGTGTCACAGTGAATGTACCGGGAGAGACTAGAGCTATTCTATCCATCACATCTGAATACATTCAATTAACTCCCACTGAATGTACAGTAGCAGGTTTCTCCTCTTTGCACAGGTCTTCACTGTCTCCCTCTCTCGCTCCACTGCTCTCTTAATTCAATAAAAATGCAAATATGGACAGTCAGGAGTAGAGGAGAAACGATCAATGGCAAAGAAACATTTTATGGCCCCACTATCAGACTAATGACCGCTGGGCAATTTTCTTCAGAAAACAGTGAAAGACATTAGCATATAATCTCCTGAGATTATGAATGTGTGAATCTAATGAATTTGCCCTGAACGAAACATTTGGATTAATCATGTGTGTAGAGTTTTATATTTGGAGGTGAAAATTAAGTTGAATCTTGAAATGAAGGGAAATTAAATTATATCGATTCATATTTTTCTAAAACCTTGTAGGATACTAAATTCCAAGTGAACAACTCCTTTCAAAAAATGACATTTACAATATATATATATATATATATCATAGCAATGTATTCATTATTTTGTATTCCTTGTTCCTTTATTTTTAAATGGTAAAAATAACAATTTTACTATTAACTAACTATTATCTTCTGCCTCAATAAACTACTAATTACTGTTTATTAATAGTTAGTAAGGTAGTTGTTAAGTTTATGTATTGGATAGGATTAAGGGATGTAGAATCATGCAGAATAAGACATTACTGTGTGATTTATAAGTACTAATAAACTGCCAATATCCTAGTAATAAGATAAGCAACTAGATAATAGAGAGGATATGATCCTAAACTAAAATGTTACCATATTTTCTATTCATCAAAGAATCCTGAAGAAAAATGTATCAGTTGCCACAAAAATGTGAACATTACAATAGCATCACATTTAAATACTTTATATATTGTATACTATTTTGTTCTTCGTGTACTAGTAGAGACTGAGACATTGGAGATGCAGTGAAATCCCACCATGTGTTGGATCTCTATGCTGTAAAATCCTTAATGCTGGAACACCTGGGCTGAGGTCATGTGACTGTGTTGCCAGGGCAATAAGAACAATGAGAGTTCACCCATAGCCCATTTGTTATAATGCGTTGGTTCTCACCCATAGTTCGGCCAGCGTCCCCTGAGTGTCGTTATCGGGCGGTGAGCCATTGACCTCTGATGAATACTCGAAAACCTTAGTCTTAAGCAGAGTAATCAAGGTAGAGTCATTGATTGACTCTGTTCCCCTAGTGTGCATCTGGCCAAGCGGCTGCTGATTATTCAACTCATCAAATCTTTATTAGTACACAAAGCACAGTCACATCGCCAATCTTTAATTATTCAGCACAGAGTGTTTATCCATTTTGTAACTATCACCATGTGGTGTTTATGGAAATAGTGGCTTATTGCTAAAACAGAGCTTCTTGTCTTCCCAGTGTCACGGCTAAATATCATACAAAAAGTGCGAGGACTCAAGTGCAGAGAATAGTGTTTATTTATAAAAGAAAAACAAATACAAAACCCACGAGGGGGAAAAACATAACTAGAAATACAAAACCAAAACCAGAACATGAACTTACTGGGGAATCACAGGGAACAGGAAACACTAGACAACGTACCGACACAGACTGCAAACAAGAGGGGACTTATAAGGGGAAACTAATCAGGAGGGAACAGGTGGATGAACTCAAACAATAATCAGATAACAAGGGGGAGGGATCAGACAATGACACGAGCACATGGCCCAACATAACAAAACACCCATGTGTAGCACAAGACAGGACAGGCATGTGACACCCAGCCACACAATTTCACCATCCAGCTCGGATCATCAACAGTGATCAAAATAGTGATCCAATCAGCCAAAAATATTGGGTTACGTGGTTTACATGTCTTTGATGACCAGCTGACCACATTGCAATGACATGTTCATGCAGGTTTCCATTACACAACAACAGGAAGATTAGGCCCTTCCTAACTGAGCATGCAGCACAACTTCTTGTCCTTGTCATTTCTAAACTGGACAATTGCAATGCTTTTATGGCTGGACTTCCAATCAAACCTCTAGAAACGATCCAGAATCCAGGTCTCAATAGTCTATATTCGTCTTTCAAAAAGGGAAACTGAGAGTAGGACTGCAAACCATAAAACCAAAGCAGCGCTTGCTTACCATTTTGAATATCACTCATGTTTATCACTCCAGGGAGCTCATGTTGTTATGAAAAAATATCCGCGCAATATTGACTCCTTTGCGCGCTTTCATCACTTTTGCTTTTATTCTCGTGCACTGATTCGTTCACTAAACTGAACAGCCATTCAGAGCGATCGATTTCACCGACTGCCTGATGCCGATTCAACATGCTTAATCAGGCGAACTGCTGCCGACGTGAGCCCAACTAGAGCAGACGTGTGGAAAACACCACAAAAACTATCACTGGAAGCCAGTATCCCTCCAATGTCATATCACATTGCAAAAACAGGTGATATACTTGCATATTTCCTAGTCCCAGTCAAAAGCAGCAGCATCTTGAACCAACTGCAGGCGTGAACTTGATGCATGAGAAACCCTATAATACAGTGAGTAAAAATAGTATAATCTGGACGTAATAAAAGCATGCATAATAACTCCCAAATCCTTAAAAGACAAATAAGGTTTCAATTGATATGCTTATCAAACTTTAACTCAGCATAGAAAATAACACCAAGACTCCTTGCTTGATTATATACCTTGGATTAAAAGAGCCCTAATTGATTAATTATATGTTTGGTTGAACTCGGAGGGCCAAACACTATCACTTCAGTCTTTGATTCATTCAGGTGGAGAAAATTGGCTCCATCCAATCCTTAATATAAAACAACCAAAAAAGCACTGTAGAGTCGCCAAATTATCCCCCACCTTTATAAGGAGATAAAGCTGAGTGTCATCAGCGTAAAGATGATAATATACATTACGTTTCTGACAAATATCAGCAAAAGGAAGCATGTTGATGGAAAATAAGACTGGACCCAATATCGATCCTTGAGGAACCCCGCATTGTATTAAAGCAGAAGAGGATGAAAAATTCCACAGAAAAAGTTTTCCCAGAAAGATACAAGGCAAACAGATTAAGAGCATTTCCTCAAATCCCTGCCCACAAATTTAAATGCTTCAGAAGAATATTGTTTACTATCGTGTCAAATGCAGCTGTCAAATCAATTAAAACCAAAATTGCACACTTTCCTGGATCGACGGCCAGAAACAGAAACTAGCTCAATAGACAATGGCCTTTCGTTGGCCCGACAGCGGACTGTTAGCTTGGTGTGTCACGGCCGTTAAATCCCTCGCTGTTGTAGCTTGTACTATTCTGAACAATGTTTGAAACTTTGTGTTGTACTTCTTGTGGTATTTCCTCCTTAAGATGAATTAGTTGGTATATTGCTAATTTATAAGTCATTTTGGATAAAAGTGTCTGCTAAATGAATAAGTGTAATGAAATGCAATGCTTCTATCTCAGTTTCACTACAGGATCTGAATCAGGGATGTGAGAGCCAGACCAGTCTTAGAGGGTTTTCACACCAGGCATGTTTGCTGCATGGGGTCCGAATCAGGGTGCGATTATTCCCGGATTCCCCAGATAATCACAAAACAATTAACAATACACAACATCCATATATTGCTTTAATCGCTTTTGGTGTTCTATAATGACGACATGATGGTATTAATTTAAAAACATTGCTGAGTGTTTTCTCCTTAAACCTGCAGTGAATCAAAGACAGTCTCAAAAACACGGTTTGAAATCGCTGGTGTTCTGACGTCACAAACTACCTTCTAACCAATCAGATCAGCGTGTGATCATCAACGAGTGGATCTCTGAGCTGGTGTGAGTGAGTGGAGGCGGGGCTCATTTGCATATTCATAGAACCGCGTAGTTACTGACAGGTGTGTTGGATCAGGGTTGGAGCTGAACTCTGCAGGGAGGTAGATCTCCAGGAACAGGATCAGGCACACCTGGTCTACTGTATACACGTCGCACGAATGCATGCAATCAGGCCCTTTTGAATCAGCTATTCTGTTTGCACTAACTCTGCATGATGTTACTGCATGCTCACTCTTGCTCATATCCAAGGTAATTCATCACCACTGTCATCCCCTACATGTGTTTTGTTGAACTAATGACGTCATTATTGACTAAAACGTACGCACGTTACTTTACTTCCTGAACAAGTCTGAGTTTCTTTCACATTCATACAAATTGTGCCACAGTTCCAGTCCAACCATACTCAGATCACGTCCTACAGGTAGTCTCAGTGCTCGATGCACTCCACAGTCCACATGACAGCTTTCTCATTAATTTTTCATGCAAACTGTGCTCTGTTTCAAACTAAACTGGCAGTGAGAAAGCACCTTTAATGCCAAAACCACAGTTTGCTGGGTTTTTGTCTGCTCTCTAGTAAGCTGCTCTTTGCTCGTCCTAAATGTGTCACCAATAGCAGTTGCATTTTCATACCTTCATACGACTCCACATAGAACATACCTCGACCAAGGAGGTCTATAATACCCGGAGAGAGCTAACCATTGGCATCCCCATGCATCTCAATGGCTGCTGCTAGGCTGGCACAGGACGCCCCATCTATGCTCATGGGCACTTCATTCACCTGATCCAGGTATGCATGAGACTAATCACTCTGAAGTCAAAGGAAAAAGATATCCTGACAAGCTAACAATGCTGATTGGCTAGAACAGTGGTTCAATCCTGGTCCTGGAGACCAACGGCATTACATATTCCCCCACACTCTTATCTGACACACTCCTAATGAGCAGATAATCTGAATCTGGTGTGTTAAATATGTGCAGAGCGGTGGGTCCCCATGAGCCCATGAGACTCGATCTGGTAAAACACGACAATATATTTGCGATTATGTGTTGTCAGAATACATTGTCAAAAGATGCTTTTTGTACCCACGCCGGTCTAGATGTGTTATCTACCGTGCTAACCAGCCAAACCTTCACTTCTTTGCCCCAAAAGACTTTTTGAACTTAGTTTTCACACCAAGCAAATGCACCAATCTTTGATTGGAAACAGACTGAAGTCCACACCAAACGCTCTAGTGTGAAAGTGGCCTAAAAACAACAAGTGAGTCGATCCAAACAGGTTCTTTCAAAGCCGTCGCCGATTTCCGTGCCAGTGTATATGATTACTCTACAGCACATCTGTCTGCGTCCGTGCACGAAATCAATCTGGCTGCTTGCCTTATTTGATGGTGAAATAACCTCTTCCCCTTTACTTGATTGCATGTGGTTATTGGAAGTTGAAAATATAGCACAAGTAATTACAAACCTCATCCATAATACACTTAAACCGCATCACTGCTGGCCGAGAGCTGAGTCTATCGCGGAGCTTCCCGGATCTCTGAGCGGTGATGATGAGTGATTGTGTGTTTTAACCCTCTGAATTTCTTAGGGAGCTTGCGCTACGGCTACACTTATTGAAAGCAGAACGGGTAGACGAGTAATTAAAGCCCTGCAAACGGCACCAGGGATGAGCCCCAACCGCTCGACTGAGGCCACAGCATGAAAAATGGCCCCTCCACGATTTCAATTAATCAGTTGTATTTGGCGTAATGCTGTTTGACGTTGGCAGCGTAAACGTCCTCCGGGAGGGTCTGTCCTCCGACCGGCCATTCTCATCGGATTGCGTGTGCATGTTCGCAAATGTGCCGATCACATGCCAATGACCACACGCGTGATATTAAGCATATGTAAGTGCGAAATCCGACAATCTCTTTTGCTTGATCAAGGCTCTCTCCTTGGGCTGAGTTGATTATGAAGGCCACACAGCACAGCACCAGGACCTGATTAACCTTCTAGTGAATCTCCGGCGTACGGTGGTGGACACAAACACCCCCTCGCCCCCTTCCCGTCTCCCTGTGATAAATGAAACAATGGAGGAATCCAATGGCCCAGCAATTACCAAACACCTTGGACACACTCACATTTTTCAGCTCTGTCAGGGGCTTGTCTTGTGCGGTGGGTTTTCGCCTGATCTCCGGCGGCTCTTCGCTCTTCCTAACTTTGTTTTTTCTGATGTAGATTAGATCTGCCACCCCATTACAGATTCATTTTCCTAATTTTTCATGTCTGCACCGCGCCCCATCTGTGGCTGGCTGATAATTGTGAGGACCAGCCCTGGTGATTAGCATCAGCAGAATTAATTACAGCCGCCATTAAGGCTGCAGGTTGCACTCGGTGATCAAGAGAAATGAACTTCCTCCCAAGCCTCTAAATCATCTCACCTTTGACCCCTTTGACAGAGGCACGCCCCACTCTCACCTCCTAAACACAACACGAAACGCACACAAACATACACACAGGACCTCACACTTGGCGCATCCATGGCAAGCACGTCAGCTAAACGCTACACACGCGAGTGCGTTCGCACCCCGAGCTCATTAGGGGGTGTCCTCGTGTGTATTGGCTCCAGCGCGGTGCGTGTCGAGTCGAGTGAGGGTTGGGTTTGGGCCCCTCTACAAGTTGGGAGCAGGGCCCTGTTGTCATGAACACAGAGGGTATGGAAGATGATGATGATGATGATGATGATGATGATGATGATGTTGATGAGCCAACCACCAAAAAACAGCATTTGGAATATTAATTATAAAATACAGCTAGCTTGCATATTTTCAGGGTAAATAAACATGTATACACTGTATTAATGAACACATTTTTATACTAGATGTCTGAAATTAATATGGGAAAAAATACTTCTCACACTTTATATTGGGTGTTTTTAACTACTAAGTACTTACATTAAAAATAATAATTGTTAGGTACAATGTACTTGTAAAACACTTGAGCTGATATTGAGGTGATACAGGAGAGGTTAGCACAGGTTTGGTGTGTGTGTCGGTTTAAGGGTTAACAGGGAAGAGAAGGTCAACAGTGTCATTATAGATTACAAAAAATAATTATAGCTGTAATTACATTGTAATTACATTGCATGTATTTTAAAAACATAAGTTCAGTGTAAAAAACATGCATGTATACAATAAGTGCATTGTGTCAAATGATTAATTTAAATGTTAGTACATAGTAAAGTACATAGACACTTAATGGAAAAAGTACGGTGGCCGAGAGAGCTCAATGCACCGCGGCTGAAGAAAACACATGCAAATATAAAAACACCAGGAAATCAGTTTGACAACACATGTGCTACAAATACTCACAACGCACATATGATCAGGATGTTAAAATAAACGGAAAACTCGCCTTTCAAGTCATCGAGACGAGTACACATTGAACAATAAGCATGTTCAGCCAGGTTCGTCACTTGTTGGGGTCCCCTTGAAACATTTCTATTGTAGTATTATCTGTATTTGGTTGCATTGTGAGTATTTGCAGCACGTTTTCATAATTTGCTGGGGGTTTTCTTTAGTTGCAGTGCGGTGAGCTCTCTCAGCCACTGTAGAAAAGTGTGTTCCCCACATTAATTTCACACGTCTAGTATAAATACGTGGCCCTGTTTCATTAGTACAGTGTATACCTTTTTTTATTTACCCCCAAAGAATGGAAGTGAATTGTGACAACATGCCCCATAGTTGTAACATGAGGGCCATGGTGCCACATAAACATCTTAAAATGTTATCTGAACTAATCAAAAATATAGAAGACAAATAGTATAGACCAAAACATTTAGTCAATATAAAACAATTCACTTTTTTCATATAAAACAACGCCATTTTTGTTAGTATTTAAAAATAAAATACTTTTATTTTAAATAAATGAACTTTAAATGTAATATTGAATAAAGTATAATCAAATATTTCGCGTGTGTGTTAGTATGTTAGTCAACACATCAAAATAAGTGTTGGTCTACTTTTAAAGCTGAATGATTTAAAATGTTCTTTAAAGTAAAACTTTTACTTTGACATTATTAGAAAGTGCACTTTTTACACAATTGATGTCGTAGGTCACATGATAATGACAACATCGTGGATGTACGTCCGGATTTCATTCATACTGTCAGAGTTATGTTTAGTTTCATTGTGTTTTTGTTCATGTGTTTTGGTTTCTTGTTAGTTTCCTTGGTTTCTCATTAGTCAATGATTACATTCACCTGTCGTCTAATTAGTTCCCTTGTATTCTCTGTGTATAAGTTTTGTTCAGATTTTTTGTTGATGATTGTTAATATTGTGTGTGGAAAGAGTCAATGTTTCTCCTGAGATTCCCCTACCTATTTCTGTTGTTGGATTCAAGACGATTTAAGGCCCGTTCACAACAAGAACGATAACTATAAAGATAACTATACTGATAACTATATTAGTGTAGATAGTGTATGGTCCAGCGGACGATATCGTTCTGTTTATTCTAATCATGTTTTTTTGGCTTGTCTGCCGCTTTAAATGGTTGAGCTCATTAAAGCAGGATGGCTTTTTCTGATTGGCTGTCTGATTGGCTCAGATTCTGATTGGCTGTCAGTGTTTTCATCGTTCATCAGCTGGATAAAGCCTTTCTGAAAGTGATTCCAACAATATTGTTTTTCCATGCCATTATCGTTATTAGCTGGTGTGAACTCTGCTATTCTTTAATATTGAGAACGATTTTTAAAACTATATCTTTATGGTTATCTTTATAGTTATCGTTCTTGAAGTGAACGGGCCTTTAGACTGAATTCTGGTATTCCTCATGTTGGCTTACCACTCGACACATACACATAATACACACATCCATACTGTACTTATAAAACATCCTTTTTTAAAGGTCACGAAGTTCATTCTTCATCAAATGTAGTAGCCTGCATAAACGAAAAATGCACATTATGCGCAGACACAGTTTATCGGTATTCGGTTATATAGTATCAGCTATTTTACAATGACTTCAAATGTGACTCATTCAATCAGAATAAAAAAGGACCCCCAAAAAAACTAAGGTGAAAGTATTACGAATTAATTACTTAATTAATTTTTAATGTGTTGTTTAACCTGTTGAAAAACAAACTCACAGTGACAGTCATTCAAATGATAAATGAATCTGAATGACGTAGCGGCTGTAATAGAGTGTTGCAGAATCTGTAAGGTACGGTGTGTGTGTGTGTGTGTGTGTGTGTGTGTGTGTGTGTGTGTGTGTGTGTGTGTGTGTGTGTAAGTGATGTTAATGGCACGGCCCCTGGGCCCCGCTGAGAGCTCTATGGAGCCGGTGTGGAGTAAGATAAGCAAATTGCGGCTGGATCACACTGACTTGTCAAGGTTAAGCAGAGAGACACAGCAGCAGCTGCAACTCTGATTACTGAATTACACACACACACACACACACACTCATTCTCTGGCCTTCTTCTCACACACACACACTGACAGAGAATGGTTCGGCACAGCAATCCACGGGAGCCTAATCGTCACTGGTGGGTGTTATCATTAAAATGAATGTGATTTAGTTGTTCGGGGTGCTGAGCGCCTCTGAAATCTCTGCCAGAGTATTGAGAGAGAAGTACAATAAAACACACATGTGTGATTAGTGTCAGCAAAGGACTTTATAAAGCTGCATCACACATTTCATAATACACACACAGACACACAGTAGAGAATTAAACCAGTGCCAGTATTACACTGCCTGATGGAGAAGGGAGAAAATAATAGAAACACGTCAAAATAAGGCCGGCAATTTAGAATTTGCTCAAATTGGCCTCTTAATATATAATATAATATAATATAATATAATATAATATAATATGAATTCAAACTATACATAGTTTAAATGCATTCATTTTGTCAAAAATAAGTCAGATGGCCTTCCCATTTTTGCTGTTTCACACATACATTAATTTTCATACTTCAGCTCTTAACATACATTTAAACATACGATTACTTTTGGCAAAAGCTTGATGAATAAATTTGCGGATTATTTAGTAGGAGGGATTTCTCCATTGTTTCCTGATATATTTATGTATTATATATATATAATAATATAATTACATGAATCATATATAATATACAGTATTAATTTGGTGTTAACTCTGGCAATCCTAATAGTAATAGTCCATTCTTTCTCTTCTTTTTTTTTTTGCCTTTATCATACCAGCTCAGAATGGTGCATTATGGGATACAGAAATTTACATTTCATAAAACTAATTAATTTGAGTATCATTAAAGTGATGTTTAAATTGCATATGCATGTGTCATATGACGAGTTGTTTTTCACCTCACCTTAAATCCCATTAATGCTATTACAGACACTTTGTGAATCAGTTTGACTGAATTATTAAAAAGAAACATTTCCAGAGATTGATTTGTTCATGGACTGGCCATTACTGCATATTAAGGGGGAATAATCGTGATGTAAGCGTCTGGTTCTGTGAAGCGTCCTCATATTCCCCAGCCGTTCGGATCATCCGGAGCGATCATCAATCCAAATGACTCCCAGGAGAAAGCTGCCAATGAGCTTATGGATCCCCAACCAATTCTAACAGTTTCCAACTCAATTGTTGATGGAACAATCTATTATTGGTGAATTTTTTTTTTTTTTTTTACACTTAAAAAAAAAAAAACTACATATTTCCCAGTGTGCAATTCCTCATCAATTCCTTTTTGAGTCACAAATACAAAAAATTGTGAATTACTTGATACTGCCTAAAACCCCATGTTTCCCCCCAAATATTGTCCTAACTAGTCAAACACAGTTATCAATAAGCAGTAATTCAGAGTTTATTGAGGGAAACCTCATATAATAGTGAATATGTGTATCCTAATCTGCTGTCAAATCGATTAATCGTGATTAATCGCATCTAACATACAAGTTTTTGTTTGTGTGTGCGTGCATGCGTGCATGTGAGTACGTGCATGTGAGTGGGTGTGCATGTGTGTGTGCGTGTGTGCGTGAGTGAGTGAGTGAGTGAGTGTGTGTGTGTGTGTGTGTGTGTGTGTGTGTGTGTGTGTGTGTGTGTGTGCATATATACTGTATAATGTAAACATGTATTATATAAACACAAGCTTAGATGCGATTAATCGTGATTGATTGATTTGATATAGTATATATACATATATATAGTTTATATGTCCCAAATAGCCAATCCCCCAAAATTAACTTTTATAAAGCTCACAAAATTCACAGATCTTTTTAGAATGAGTCACAGAAAGGCTGAATGTGTATTAAATGTAATTTATCTGATCATATCGTTTTCCTGGAAGTCTTGGAATAGTGCCTTAATTGTGGACTGTTTTATGATTTTTGTATGGTGTGTTTTGTCCTTTTTGAACTTTAGAAACAGCCTCTGGTCACTGTCAAGTCAAGTCAAGTCAAGTATATTTGTATAGCGCTTTTCACAATACAGATTGTATCAAAGCAGCTTCACAGTATTAAATTAAAATAATACAACAAGGTTTGTTTCTAGTGGAATTTATTGATTGATAAAATTAAATATCCCCAAAATACTGTCCGCTTTCTTTGTATGGAAAAGAGCAACGTTCTTCAAAACTTCTCTTTTTGCATACAGAAGAAAGTCAGATGGGTTTGCAACAGCATAGGTGAGTAAATGATGACAACATTTTCATTTTTAAGTGTACTAAATTTGTATCCCTTCAAGCAGACATAAAGGGAATTAAAGAAGTTATGTGCAACTAAGAAAAAAAAATGCAAAATGATACTATATGACAACTCTATGTGCATGCTCTGATTTTGTCTCTCTCTTTCTCTTTGCCCTCTCCCTCCCTCGCTCTCTCTATTGTTATCAGTCTTCTCTCCAGCAGCACAGCTGTGTGCTGATTTAAAAGGTTAACAGACTAGTCAGCAATTACACTGCACTGTGCAGTAAAACACAATTACATTACAGCTGAGGACAAATGCCAGGCACTCCATTCAGGAGAGAGAGAGAGAGAGAGAGAGAGAGAGACGCATACAGTCTACAGACACACAGTGCTCATGCTCTTCGGCCAAGACTCAACCATTTGCCTATACATGTAAGTGTGTTTCATTAAGGGAGAGAGAATGTAACCACTCGTTTGGTAAGTTTAGTTACACAATCAGTTTTTCAAAACAGTGGATCTCTGTTGCCCTGCTGAAAAATTGCTGGGTTGCCCTGCTTTTTTATTCATTTTCATAATAATTTCATAATGTATTTTGTGAAGTCAGAGTATGTTGTGCATGTGTGCTGAGCAGAGAGCTGGGAGAGTTATATATTTTGCTTAGAGGTATGTGTGCAATGCAACGTTCACTGAGCAGAGATGTTCCAGTGATGATGATGCATCAAATGTGTACAGTTGGCATGTTCTTTACAAGGAAAGGAATGTTTTTCAACTGATGCAATGTTCCACAAATGTATACACCGAGTGGATTGTGCCATGTGTAATCATGAGGTATACGTTCCATTTTTAAACATAAGCAACATGGGTAACACTTTATTTCGATAGTCCACTTTAGACATTCTACTAACTATAAGTAACTTTGCAGCTACAGGTCAACTAACTGTCATTAGAGTATTAATAGATTGTCTGCATAATATCTGCAAACACTTTATTTTGTTGGTCCCCCAACAAACATTCTACTGACTAATTAACTTGGCAACTACAAGTCAACTTGTTCTCCTAACCCAAACCCTAACACCTAACCATAACCTAACAGTCTACTGACAGCTACAGCCTACTAATACTCTAATGAGAGTTAGTTGACATCTAGTTGAAAAGTTATTTATAGTTAGTGGTATATTAAAGTGGACCATTGAAATAAAGTGTAACCGCAACATGTTTTTCTACCTTACAAGGAAGTTGTAAATCCCTCAGTGGTGTATATAAGCTCAATCCTTACTGTCCTGACTCAGAGAAACATAGAGGCATGATGGGGTGAGGGAGGAGAAACACAGAGAAACATAAAGGCATGATGGGGAGAGGGAGGAGAAACATAGAGAAACCATTACAGCTGGCATGATGGGGTGAGGAGATCAGAGAAATCTGGAATGAAGACCACCTCTCATGTGTGCCTGTTTCTCTCTGTCTGATATGTATAACAAAATAAATAAGAAATATCTTGGCAAAATATCTGGTGTAGCTTCCGTGATTCAACAATAATGGGGAAAGCATGATTTTCAAATCTACAAACACTTAAGTACACATAGTGCATTTTTTAATAATATAAAATGTAGTTTTACTGTAAAGTACATTTTAAACAATTATAATCATTAAAAAATCCTTTGTTGTGCTTTAAAGAAGCACACTTGATGTTTTGATACTAAAGCACATGTAAAGTTGTTGTTAAATATAGTTTTATTCAACATTACATTTAAAAGTTAATATATTTCAAATGTACTAAATTGTAACTTCATATTTATAAATGTGTAATTACAAATACATGTGTGTAATACAAATACATGACATTTCAATAGAAATGGCATTAAAGTATATTTTAGTTTACCAAAAATGCTTGTCAGTGTGTTCGGCAGTAGCCATATTTAAAAACTAATAGAATTATGAAATTACATATAAAGATGTCCTTAAGTGAGTGGAAAAAAAACCCCACAATTGCATATAATATAAATTTAAAATATAATACATGTAATTGCAATTAAGTGTTAAAAAAAAAATCATCTTAGGCTGATTTAAGTTGTATTTTTCAGAAATATTGCAAAATGTTTGCAAAACGCTTTGCAAGTATGTTCCGACTAGGTTGCGGATTCAAAACTTTATTAAAGGTGCAGTCTGTAAGATTGACAGCTAGTGGTGGAAAGAGGTACTGCAGTCCAAATTCAAAATATGGGAGATCGTTGTTTCCCCCTGCAGACTCAACACTCACGCGGGTTGCCAGTTTGAGGACAAGCAACAGGAACGAGTCCAATTGACAATGAAAGCCAAGGAGACTTACACACTTGTTGATTTATCCGCGTTTTAATATTCTCTTGTTCATAGAGATTTTTTAGAGGAATACCGAGGCTCTTTAGGTTGGGTAGAATCTGCAATCTCTTACCCAGTTTGTTTGCTGGCTGCAATACGCTGTGTTTCCTGCCAACTGGTATCCGGGGTGTCGAAATACTATTGGGTGAACTGGCAGTGGGCGGAGTCACACAGACCAAAACAAAAACAGACTGACAACACGGAATGTGTAAAATGATAAATAAAACAACTGGCCGTAGAAATGTTTTTCAGAGAAACGAGTATGAGAACTCAACATGCTTCCTAAATATCTGCAAACATATTATGGGGCCCTATTTTAACGATCTGAAACGCAAGTGTCAAAGCGCAAAGCGCAAGTAACTTTGTGGGCGGGTCTTGGCGCTGTTGCTATTTTCCCGGCGGGATAAATGACTCTTGCGCCGGGCGCAAATCTAAAAGGGGTTGGTCTGAAGTAGCTTCATTATTCATAGGTGTGGTTTGGGCGTAACGTGAAATAAACCAATCAGAGCATCATCTCACATTCCCTTTAAGAGCAGACGCACTTTTTCCTTGGCGTATTGCTATTATAACGGCGGATTTGCCAGGCGCGCGTCAAGAGCGGTTCACAGCCGAGGAGAGCAACGCTCTCTTCACGGCCGTAAAAGAGAGAGAAGTGACATTGGGGATGGGAGAAACACACCCAAATTAGCTTCGGCTAAACAGGCATATAATAATGTGGGTAAATGTGTAAGCTAGATGTATGCTTTTATAATAAATTATTATATTTATAATAAATTATCTATCTATCTATCTATCTATCTATCTATCTATCTATCTATCTATCTATCTATCTATCGTTTGTAATAATATGATTTGCAAAAATGAAAACTGCTGCTTCTGTGTAGATTAGAGAATCACAGTGTAGGAGCGTTTGTGCACTCTATACATTATGGTCAAGCATGCGCCCTTAAAATAGCATAATGAACAACGCGCAACGCGCCACTGACTTTAGACTAGGTTTTTTCTGGCCAGTGGCGCAATTGTTTTATGGAACAGTAAAATAGCACCAGGGAACGTTTGCGCCAAAACACGCCTCCTTTTTTGCGCTGAACCGCCCAGAGAGCGCAAGTTCATTCCCTAGTTTAGCGACGTGCTTCTGTGGAGGGAAAAGCGCGCTTTGCGCGGGTGCAAAATAGGAATGAAACATGCGTCGGTGTACAAAGTCAATTGCGCTGGGTGCAAGATAGGGCCCATGGTATTTTTATGCTTTAGTAGAGTGAAAAAGTTACACACAGCACCTTTAAATCATTCTGGTATATAATGTTCAGTGTTTCATTTTGCATTATAATCTATTTAGTGTTTGTTGACATTTGAAGTCCAATAAAATATCTAGGACCTAAAGCAAAACTGATATAAAGCATGTCTATCTCTCACACACACACACACACACACACACATTTACATTTTTACATTTTCAAAACAACTCCTTTTGTATGATTTATAATCTTGTTTCCTCAATTTAGGTCCACAGTGACACGAGTCTCCATGAGTCAGCGTGCATTCAGGTTTAAGTCCACACCGGGATAGAAAACATGTACACACACACACACACACACACAGCTTTCACCTTTAACCATGACACTCAACAAATCACCCCTCAGACCAGCAGCTTCAGATCTTCAGAGCTCTGCGTGTGTGTTCAGTGTCGTGTTCAAGCGCATGTCATTCCCAGACCAGCGGGCACCAGGACTGGAGTGTGTGTTCAGGACTGCTGAGGGTCTGTGTGCTTTCTAAGATCTCTCATGAAAGAGGAGAGAGGCTGTTCATTAGGGAATCCTTCCTGTGTGTCTCAGCGACTGATTTATGATTCGCCGCGGCTCTGCTCATGCTACGCTAACAATTCTCATTAAGAAGAGGATGTCATCACTCTGCGACACCACGGGAGTCATATGTGTCACATGCATCCTCAATACAGCGAAGTGCTGACCAATCCCGTCCACAACATCCTGTAAATCTGCCATCACGGCCTCGGCCACGGAAACACACCCACCCACCCACACACACACACACACACACAGAGAGAGAGAGACTATTAGACTGCAGTGATACAGGGTCAGAGGTTAATGTGGAGCTGTTTGCTGGTGTTTAGTGTAGAATTAGAGGATTTTACAGCGATTTGTGTGTGTGTGTGTGTGTGTGTGTGTGTGTGTGTGTGCCTGAATTCAAGGAAAATTCTGTCATTGATTAATCACACTCATGTCGTTCCAAACCCATAAGACTTTCATTCATCTTCGGATCACAAATGAAGATCTTTTTGTTGAAATCCAAGAGATTTCTGTCCCTCCATTGACACTTTGATGCTTCAAAAAGTTCATAAAGAGATTGTAAAACTAATCCATATGAATTGATCAGTTTAGTCAAATTTTCTGAAGAGACTCGATCACTTTATATGATGAACAGATTGAAATTTGGCTTTTATTCACAAATAAACATTCATCAACTCACACATCAGTTGTGGTAAACAGAAGCTCAAGCATGTTCGCTTGACCTGCGAGAACCAATGAGGTTCATTCTCGTGTTACGCATCACGTTTGAGCTTCAACAAGAACCAATGAGGTTCATTCTCGTGTTACGCATCACTTTTGATCTTCTGCAAGAACCAATGAGGTTCATTCTCGTGTTACGCATCACTTTTGATCTTCTGCAAGAACCAATGAGGTTCATTCTTGTGCGTCAAGCAGGTTCAAGCTTCTGTTTATGGTCACTGATCAATATTTTTATGTGAATAAAAGCCTAAATTCAATATGTTCATCATATAAAGCGAGTTGAAGAATGTCTCTTCAGAAATTTTGGACTAAACAGCTCAATTAATTCAAGTCTACGCCCTAATTTAGACAGCTAAGTGATTGTGTGTGAGTGTTTGAATTTCTCTCTTGTTCCTGGTTGGAGGTTTGGGCTCTGGGATCTGAGCAGACCTGATGCTGTACACTGAACAGATAAGCAGCACAGGACAAGATAAGAGAGCACTGCCAACCCAGTCTCACACACACACACACACACGACAGGATAAACCCCTCTTTACTGCTTCTTCAAGAACTTATCTTACAAACAGGTTCATCATGGTTGAAATCAACACAACAAACCAATGCCATAACCACATATTCAGATGGGGGAAGCATAGTTGAAGAATTATTCATAGAAAAACCATTAGAGGGTGCACATCCTCCTAAATATCTGTGGTGGAGATACGCTGTGAGAAAAAAAATAAAATTCTGTCTGCACATTATCTGATAAGATTTATGGACATTTCCTTCAATTGAGAAAACAGTGCAATGCGTAATTCAAAATACGGTGAAAAATCAATTCGAAAAATTCCTTCAGATTAACACAGCACGTTTTTACGTGCAGTACTTTTCTTAGAGCGAATGCCATTAATAAACACCAATATCAGTATGTGACCATTAAAAGAAATTTCCACTGTTATTTAGTCAGGTTCATGTCATTTACATCTGTTCATTTTTCAGTGAAACAAAACATTAAGCTTCTCTTTACAATGAAGGTGAACTTTCACCTATTCAAACTGTTGCAGTCAGTGACAAAACGAGAATTGATCCAACCCTGGTGTGTATCGGCTTCAGTCATGTGCATGAGTCCAATGGCACCGTTGACAGATTCTGTGATTTTATGCATTTGTTGCTTGGAAAGACAGTTGCAGATCTGGAACAACGTGCAAGTGAGTAAATGATGACAGACTATTCAATATTCAGACTATTCCCTGCACCAGAACTCCTTTATTGTACTCCACGGAGAGAGCATATATTACTGCAAACCATACACTAACTGAAGCTATAAATTATAATGTTCACAACAAAGAATAACAGAATAAATAACCAGGGACCCTCTTTTTTGCATACCAATGACAAGCGTTGGCTTTATAGTCCATGTTTCTTTTCTTTTCTTTTCTTTTCTTTTAAACCTGCACTTCTTCTTCTTTCTCTGTAGTTGCTTGGGAATCCAGAAAGAAAACAGGCAGAGAAAGTTGAGCGCGACCCAGCCACATGTGTTGTGTGCTGGATGAGAATTAGGGGGGAAATCAATTCAGATGCTAATGAGAGCGTCTCTAATTTATTAGTTGCTGAGGAATGCGTGTTACATTAATTCAAACTGTAAACAATTATTTCACCTGAAGATTTATGAGTGTGTGGGGCGGCGGCGATGCACACACAAAGCAGCTTTTCATAACGCCTTCAAAGCGTGTTACTTTTAGATAAGATTAGCTTCCCATTTTCAATAAGCCTCAAAGGTTTTTGAGCGTAATATTGGAGTCCATCTATTACTGTCAGACACTCGGACTCTACGACTCTGTTCAAACCGATGTGTGTTTCCTCGTGTCTACCGTTGCAAGCGAACCTCTGAGGTACTGTAAGACTTTGGTGAATGAAAAATTGATTCTGAATTTCATGTGCAATGGTAAACTGGTGTAACTGTGGAGATGCAGTACATGCCTTGTGTTTTGTGGAGCCGGTGTGATCAGGCTGCCCTCTACTGATCACCGACCACAGGAACTGCACTTCGACTAAACACACGCCATTTTGATTGCTATCACCTTTCAGGGTTGTCTAATTAAAGGATTATAATTACAGCTTAATCATTTTCTTATTATCACATTCAATTATCATATTTAAACCTCATGTGAAATGCGGTCTCTTTATCCATTGCTTATAGACCCACATTGAATGAATATGATTAAGACGCGGGGCTAGTTGTGAATTTTACTCCA
The DNA here is from genome assembly GCF_951802725.1 of Rutilus rutilus. Lineage (NCBI taxonomy): Eukaryota > Metazoa > Chordata > Actinopteri > Cypriniformes > Leuciscidae > Rutilus > Rutilus rutilus. The sequence goes on along the minus strand of NC_140215.1, from coordinate 34,375,374 downwards.
GTGAATAATTTAATTAAGGTATTTTTGAAAGTCACTATCAGTATAGGCACATAGCTTAAATTCTTGGTTATAAAAGCTATTTAACATTTTCACTGTTTTTGGAAACAAACAAAAAAAGGCTTAATTTAAAACATGTTGACCTTTTGTGACAACATGCCCCAATAGCAGGACATGTTGTCACACAAAATTACTCTCAAGGGGAGAATGCTTTGTCACTGGTTTGAGAAGAATACCAGTTTGTCGAAATTATACATATAATGTATTAACTGTAGACTATTTAAGGGCTTTTCAGCTAAATTAAACCATTATAAAATAAAAAAAACTGTTCTGTCAAATTGATTTATCGCACCTAACATAAAAGTTTGTTTATATAATATATGTGTGTGTATATATTTATATTACACACACACACACACACACATATATACATATATATATATATAAACACAAACTTTAATGTTAATTAATCGATAATTAATTAATATGACAGTATTAAAAAAATATTTGAATACTGCAATAATTCAAACAGGGTTTTGAACTAGATGTTTGAAACAGACACGAGCGTTTGGACTTTTGACTCAAAACTTGCCGACTGCTCTGTGTGATTTGACAGCTAGTCTTACCTATGGATAAATATTGTGTTTTCATATAATAAACCTTCATCACAGGTTTACAGCGTACACATAGCTGTGTTTGGAGAGAGGATCTGAACGTGATGCAGATGACTAATGAAGTTTGTCTGTGTCAGTGGGATGGTGTTAAACGGCTGTTCTCCGTCCTCCTGTGTAGATATTAGGCAGGTGTTTGTGCTTTATAAAGAAGCTTTGCTGAAGAGGCTGTTTGACACGGTGCGGGTCCACAGAACCATTTCCTAAAGCAACTCGTCTCCTTCCCTTTACTGCCCTCATCAGTCCTGCACAAGCACGAGGCTGCAGCCTCCCCTGCCGACGCTAAAAGATGAATGTCTGTTATTGTTTGTGTGATGACAGAGTGTTTCAATCAGGTCCTGTGCAGAGCTAGAGCGCTGAGTCAGTTCCTCTTCCGTCGATCCATCACATGGCCTGCAGCCGGCAGGTGTAGTTGCTTTCTCCCGGGGGACGCGGGAAACACCTGCCCCTGCCCAGCTCTCCTCTCCTGGTTCAACAGCCACAAACTGTCAGGACAGCACTTTCCTGCTCGTTTGTTGTGCTTGTACAGGTATTAAGGGAGTGAGGTGGGATCAGGTCGTTCTCGGAATGAGCCTGGGGACCTCAGTCTGACTCTACCAGCTTTTATGGGGGCCTTTCCTATTAACTAGTACCTTTCGAAATCTGTAACATTCACAAAATGAATATGCTTGTGTTGCAAGTGTGCTGTAAGAAAGTAAGGTACATTTTAATTGTATCAAATTCTTCAAACAGGATGGAATGTTTAAGATTGTTAATACTTGTTGTTAATACTTTCTAAATTATCTAATGTTGTTTTCCCATTGAAATTATGTAATTTCCTGGAGGATGATGTCATAGAGTGCTGCAGGGATGACAGCACGTATTTAAACATCTTTTTCTTGTTTTGAAAAAGGCGGGACTACAGTACAGATGTTGTCGACGTCGGGTCATTAAACTTCATCACGCCGAACAGGTAAACGTCTTGGTTACGTGTGTAACCCTGGTTCCCTGAAGAGGGACCGAGACGCTGCATTGAAACGCTGTGGGAACGCCCCTGTGTGAGTGCGTCATGAAGCACGTGTGGAATCAGTCCAATGGCGAGACGGATCGTCATAGGCGGGTGACGTCATTGACCAGGAAACTATAAAGCACCCATGAATCATAACAGCGCCAGCTTCTGATTGGCTGAAGCAAGTCGATCACGGGCATGCCGGGAGTATGGCGGGGCGACGCAGCGTCTTGTTCTCTCTTCAGGGAAATGCTGTGGGAACGCTAATACCCACGTCGCCATAAGAGCAAGTGTCCGTCCGTGTGAAGTCGGTGCACACATTTGGACGAAAGCACCTGTGCCCCTGGAGTGGAGCTGAAGTCAAGGTCGTAGAATCTCACAAACACGTGCGGTGAGGTCCAGCCCTCCGCATCATACACGTCTTGTAAGGAGACTCCTGACGATAGAGCTTTAGAAGCAGCCATACTCCTAGTCGAGTGAGCTCGTACGGCCAATGGTGAAGGCTTACCAGCCGACTCGTAAGCAAGAGAGATAGCCTCGACCACCCACTTGCTCATTCTCTGCTTAGATGCAGGACACCCCTTCCTGGGCTTCACTTTTCAGGACTTGTGCGGCACACTTGGGAAGGAATTTAAAGGTAGGGTAGGCAATTGTCAGAGAGGCTAGCAATGGCGAGTTAGCTTTGAAAGCATAAGATCCCTCCCTCCCTTCAGTGCGTCTACAACGTCACTGGTTTCCATCTCTTCCAGATTACAGTAGTTATGGTGTGAACGCAGCATAAGCTGGTTGTTTTGGTTCAGGAGGAACTGTTAAAGGCGGCAGCTGTTTCGGTGACTGACGTCTGTCTAACTCTGCATAGCATGAACGCTCTGATGACGTGTGATGTCTGTGCGAACAAGTGTGCAGAGGTATAGAAATACACATGTTGACAGGCAGGTAGGACATCTTATCATTGCATTCGACACACTTTACTTTATTCAAATATCATTGCTTTGCACGAAGGAATCAGTGGCTGTGTCCGAAATCACCCCCTTTACCCTTAAATAGGGAACTGTTAGAGTGAACAGCCATTTGTAGTGGTGTCCGAAACCATAGTGGACGTTATCGAGTGCACTCAATCCCACAATGCACCTGTAATGCACTGTGAGGGTCGTGCTGAATGAATTTCCGCGTCTGACCAGAAGATGGCGCTAAATCATCCATCCATCCATTTTCCAAACCACTGGTCCAATGTGGCTACAGCGTAAAATCATACTAGTATAAGTTCTTTTTTAATTGATTATTAAATTGTTTAATGGTTTATACATGCTAATTTTCATGACAGAGCTCAAGATAAATCTTTTCATTACTACTGGAGCTGCCAGTTTGCCAAGTTTCAAATGATTGAATCCGAATTCACTCACTTCTTTTTAATTCACTTCTTCAAGTGGAATATATTAGTGGACTAATGTAGGGAATAGTGAATGAGGGGCGATTACGAACACAGCCAGTGAGAGCCAGGAGAGAGAAGTGAGTATGGTTGTATGGAAAACCCTTAAATGAAGATTATGTGGGCATGCTTTATGCAAATGACCAACTACAGGTACATGGTCTCTCATTTAGGTTCATCTGAATTCATTAACATTAGAGAACATAGTTACGAACAAATTCAGGTGTATGCATACAAGCACAAATAAACCACTCAGGTATTTGAGAATGAGACTCATTATTGGCATGAAAACACGTTTAGTTTGAAATCCAATTAAAGATGTGAGGAAGAAACACCTGGGATATTTCTTGATAGGTCTAAATTAGCCTAGTGTTTTCACTTTCGAAGCTATAGGCAAAAATGAAAAACATCCAATCAAACCAAAGTAATGAAATTACAGTCCATCCCATATTTGCTTCCTTTTGATAAAAGAAAACTAACTAATTTGATTTCTCTCTGTTAAGATTGAGTGTTATCCATGAACACATACTATGGGGACATAAAATGTTTTGCATGAAAGGAATGACCCATAACACCCCGGAGATTAACGTACACATAACCCTGCTCGCTCATCACAGTCAGAGATGATTTTACTTGACAAAGACTTCCTAAATGGATAGCCAAGCAAGGTAATTACATCTGAGAGCAGGGGCGATAGAAGGGTGCGTGTGTGGACCGGGGGCGAGGAAACGCGACTCAGGCTCCCTGCAGTCAACAGAGCTTTATTACAGAGCAGTATTGATGTCCCCTTCACAAACATCAATAGTGCCGCTCCATCTCCACACGCCACTATCTTCAACAGCAAACTGCGCGGCCTGCCTTTGAAAAGGACGACCATCTATGACTAAATTATCATTTTTAGGACCACGTTTCTGTTTGTGCAACATTTTCTTCTACAGTTATTAATCACGTCTTCGTCAGTCTGTAGCATGTATTAGTCCCAGAGAAGAGGCTTTGCTGTCGTGTGTCTCTGTGTTCACGGCCCATGGCGCTAGCCCATTATCTGAGAAGGCATCAATGCACTCCAAAACCACAACAGAGTATATAAAATCTACTTGGTTTTATTCAGAATTATGTCATTCCTCTTGACAGTGAATCTATAAGACTATTGTTTCATAAAGAAACAAAGAGGGGCCTTGAGATCTGAAACCTATACGAGCTTTATCGTCACATGCAAACTTTCATTGCATGGAACTTTTATAGACTGGCTGATTTATATAGATTTGAGCGAAAAAATATATAGGAAATATAGCTGCGAGCAGCAATTATCGGTGTTCAGGCGCTTTAATTCCTTTAAGCACATACGTAAAAAGGTATGATTTAATTAGCAAGTGTGTAACCTTCTCGATCATAGATGGAAAATACCATTTACAACCAATACAGGCAGTTTACCATAGAAAATATATGGTTTAAAAGCTTTTTAACAGTTATTGAGCCAAAAACCTAGGACTAGTTTGCCAAAGTTGTTTTTTGAAATAATCTCCAATATTTAACAAACGATTCGATTAACAGTGGCGGTCCTAGAGGCAAAGTTGCTCAGAATGAAGATGTGCAACATGCGGTATGAATGTTGTGGACGTCTGCCAAAAATCGCATGGTATAAAATCCTTTACGCCACGTGAAAAACGCAATTTCTTTCTAATTTCTCACAGGCCTCTAGGGGCGTGACTCAAACAGGCCCAGCGAGTTTCATTCCGATCGGCCTCCGTTAACCTTGTCTGATAGCTGCTCAAACTTCATTGCCCGCCACCGGACGCTTTTTTCAAGATACACGAATGTCCTCGAGGGCAGTCTTGGTACCTTGGATGAAGACACCGCATGCCAATTTTCACGTCAGTCAGACTTAGGGCTGCATAGTTATAGCAGTTTTTATGTTTTTTCCATGTTATAGCGCCACCAAGTGGCCAGTCGCCGCATGCTTTTCTACACAACCACATAATGAGCTCTTACATACTGTATACTCACTCTGTCTCACGAGTTATAGCCATTTTAGTAAAAGTGGCTCCTCCCTCTTCGAACGTTTTGACGGCCTTATAGACCGTTATTCGAAATTTTAACGTTTGTTTTGATAATTATTGACAATCAGAATCTTGCTGCACTGGTTTGGTTCCAATCGGGCCAAAAACCTATAGCACTAGTTCCAAAAAATCCCAAATACCCGAAAATTCAGACGCTGTCAGACGCTGACGCCGAGTACTACCAGCCCTCAAAGTTTCAAGTCTCTACGTCTTACGGTTTGGTCTGTCCGATCACTTTTAGGGGAGAATGCTGATCTTTGGAAATTTTAACAATTACAATAGGGTTTGAACCCCTAATAATTTGTTTCTCGGACAGAGTATATGACTTTTTTCATATAAGTCAAGGGAAACATTAGATCTGTTCCAAAAGCCTACCCAGTTGACCAATCACAACACACTGATCCAGCCGACCAATCAGAGCACACTGCGCTTTTCAGAAGGAGGGGCTTCACAGAGACAGGAACTAAACAGAGCGTTAGACTGGGAAGAGAGGAGCTTCAACAATGTTAAATACGGGAAAAAATTGTGTTTTTGAACATTCAAACATGAAAACCAGTAGATTATTCCAGTAGAGCCAATTTAAAAACAAAATCAAGACTTTGTAGAAGGCCTCTTTAAATCGTCCTCGGCCCCCTGAAACTCCCCACCGGGCCCCTGGTTGAGAACCACTGCTCAAGATGCCTCATTTTGGCCAAAGTCCTCTTTCAAGAAAGTCATTTCATTTGATGGACATATTTGCAACGCCTCTGGGCAACTATTTTGGGAATTCAAGACCAAGTTTCTGCCTTCTGCCTTGGGAAACTCACATTTACAGTATTTCAAAAACCTAGCAACAAAATTTGACATGAACTGTCCCATAAATGTTGTTTCTCATGCCCAAATAGCATTAAAGGGATAGTTCATAATTTGCTTACCCTCAAGTTGTTCCAAACCTATGTACATTTGAAGAATGCTCGTAACCAAACAGTTGATGGACCCCATTGACTTTCATAGTATTTTTTGGAGGTCAATGGTGCCCCATGACTGTAACACTAATCAAAATGACTGTTGTTTTTATGCTTTTAAATGGAGAATTACATTAGCTTAGTGACATGCTAACATCAAACTCTATTGGAATTAATAGACTATTGGGTCTCTTTTGTGTAGAAAGGAAAGCTAGTTAGTGTGGCATACAGTTTCTGCCTGTACAGCTTTCCACATCAGTCACTTATTAGGTGCCATATTTCAGTTATGATGCTTCCTTGAAGGCAGATCCCTAGACGAGGCAGCTCACTAGGTTTTGGAAGTGAACTAGTGTGTGTGTGTGTGTGTGTGTGTGTGTGTAAGCAGTCCAGTATTTAGCCATCAGTCTGTTCCTTCATGCTAACTCTCTCCACACAGCTGTTAACACCGAAGGCTGCTGAAGGATTCGTGTGGAGCTCATCGCTGTGGGCTCTTGGCCTCGGAGAAACACCATGCAGAGCTGTTTACGAGATTCAGGGAATTTCCATTAACTCTCCGAGCTATTCCAATGTGTGATTTAATACCCACTGTTTAGCCAGATGGCACTGGACATATTTCAATGCATAATTCACATTTTATTTGTATCAATAGAATGTAGGCTAATATAAGTTTGGTAGCAGCCAAGCGGTCGTTTTCGACGGATTACATGACAGGCTTCTCTTGCTGTGCTAAATTTTCATCTCTTGGCATAGCTAAAGTAAACAAACAAATATTGAATATCATGATTTGCCAAAGCCAGTTTGAGATAATATGTCACTCAGGAAAGTTGGCTCAAGACCTATAGCCCTACTTGTAAGAGCTGAACGCAGGTTGAACATTTCAAACACAAAACTCTCATATAATAGGCAAATTCTAATATCTTTAATATTTGTGTGATAGCATTTGGTTAACATGTGAATACAATATTCAGATAAGAGTCAACTATGATGAAAGAAAACTTTGTTCTCAAGATTTCCATGGGGAATGTTGTATAAAATTTTTTTTTTAGCAGATATAATTTTATGCATTTAATTAATTACAGTTTCTGTTTAGCAAAACAATATTTTTATATATTTCTGCCTATTATGTTCATTCTGATAAATTGTTTTGTTTAATAATTTCTTCACTTAGCCTAAACTTTTAAGCCATTAAAACTGATAGTAGTGTGGGAGATGGTAAAAGTATGTAGTCTCCTCAAATCAGTGTCAATAAATAGCAGGTATTATTGTGACAACTTACCCCGTAGTCGCAGGGGTGGGGAGCGTTGGTCCAGGAGGGCCACTGTCCTGCAGAGTTAAGCTCTAACCCTGAAAAAACTCCCGATTGTAGCCTTACTGACCCTGAAGACATTGATTGGCTTGTTCAGGTGTGTTTGATTAGGGTTGGAAGTAAACTCTGCGGGAGAGTGGCCCTCCAGGACCAACGTTCCCCACCCACCATAGGGTCACAACATGTCCAGCCATGCAGGGGTTAAATGTAACAACCTTTTTTTCTTGTGCAATAAAGTTAGAATTTTAAATAGTTATGTTGATGACTTAAATATGTAACTATAAAGAAAAAAAAAATATGTGTGTGTATATATAGCCTATAGGTCTATATATAAATTCTTTATTTATTTATTTATTTTATTTTCTCCACCGAAGAGTGAGATCCCAGCCAGCCTCGGCCCCTCATAAGATATTTATTTCAGAAAGCACATCAGGTATGGCCTGTTGTAGGGATGCCAGTGTAAATTTGTGCCAGCCCTGGAAAAGAAAAAAAGGAGCAGGTCTCCCAGATCATTCTGAATAACAGCCCTGATTCTATTTTTGTTGTGTGTGATTTACGCCCCGCTTCCTCTATGTGCCGTCTGAGGAAACAGATGCGCGGGACTGTGCTTTTCCTCAATTCCTGGGAGAGGGATTGTGGCCCAGCCCGACCGAGGCTCTGGCTCCCTGCGCTCGTGAGAGAGGCTGATAAACGCTACTTATATGGACTCTTTGGTTCCCTTTTCTGCAATTCTCCATTTCCTTCTGGTTTCCACTTGCGTATGTCCGTGTGGGCCGGTCGGGCTTCCCCTCGATCCGCGCGGGACAGGGCAAGGTCAGCAGCGCCCGGTGATGACGTCACTAGGGCACTTCATACATGCGGAATGAATGGGCCGCGATTTGGGACTCGCCCGCCGGACACAGTGGCCCTTTGATCAGGACTGTGATGATGATGATGATGATGTCTCTCCAACAAATGCTTATCGGTGACTGTGCTAATGAACTGCGAGGTGTGTGTGTGTGTGTGTGTGTGTGTGTGTGTGAGTGTGTGTGTGTGTTCAGACTCCAGCTCACAGGCTGCAATGCGCACAGAAAACTAGTCCAACTATAAGTTAAAACATCGTTGAGAGATGGAGGAGGGTCGTGTCAATGATGCTTGATTTCAGGATGCGCAATAACTCACTGAAATAAGTGTATTTTGATAGGTCTATATGTCTTATCACAATTAAAGTACAATTTAAATGCTTAAATTCTCAAATTCAAAAAAAAAAAAAAGAAAAAAAAAAAAGACAAGCTTCTCTTGCTGTTCTCTATTTTTATTTCATCATGGCATAGCAAAAATAAACAATTGAATAACATGATTTGCTAAAGCCGGTTTGAGATAATATGTCAGAAGTTGCAGGAAAGTTGTCACAAGACCTTGGCTATATTAGTAAGAGCTGAACGCATGCTCATAACGATTCAAATTCCAATATCATCATATTTTTGTAATAACACAACTAAAGAGTCAACTTGTGTTCTCAAGATTTTCTCAAGTTTTTTTTTTTTATCCATTTAATCAATTACAGATTCTGTTTAGCAAAACAATATTTTTTGCATTTAATGTTGTCCAATTTGATTAATTGTTTTGTCTAATAATTTCTTCATTTAGCTTAAACTTTGCTGAAAAGCCATTAAAGCTGTTTAATACTTTAAATATGTTGTGGGAAATGGCATTTATTTATTTACTTACTTACAGGTTATAACCTGTAAAAAAAAAAAAAAAAGAAAAAAAAAAAGGTATTTTTCTCAAATCAGGTATTCTACAAGAATGATTAGGCTTATTATCAACAATTCATTATTTCGTATTTAAGGTGTATAGAAATACTAGCACTTTTGAATTCATGTTTTTATTTTTGTTTTCTTATTTGACAATGACCCACGGTAAAGTTTTGCTTTATCAGACAATCTGACACCAAAATACAGTTTTGAGGCTGTTGAGTTAAGAGTAAAGTTGGAATGGGAAACTATTATCTTCTATGAAAAGGGAAGTGAATGAATACACGTCGTCAATAAAGAAAAATGTCTTTACTGACCGCTGATGCATTATTGTTGTGTCATAAATGGTCAATGATTCTTCATGATGCATGGAGCTTTTCGTGGATAAGAGCGCCATCTACAGGGTGCTTTGAACACAACACACTGCGGGTGCATGCGCACATAATGATGTGATGTCAGGTAAATCACTGGCTGATAGCAGAAATCCATATGCAATATGATCTTAGATTTTAGATTTGGGATTATTGCTACACAGAGAGAAAAAAGGTGTAAAATGTAGCTTGTAACTGGGACAGTACTCTTAAAAGGACATCTTTGTACCTTTTTTTTTTTTTTTACACATAAAGGTTCAGGGTAGGCTACCTTAAGGTAGCCTACGTATTTGTACTCTAAGGTAATAGAGTAAAAAGGTACAAATATGTAATTTTAAGGGCTGTACTCCGAAAGGTATAATATTTACACCTTTTTGCTCTGTGTAAATTTTCAAAATATGGAAGGGTTCATTTAACCACATTCTTTCATTTCTTGGATCCAAACATGTAGTTTCCATCCTCAGACAGCGCTTATATTATGAGGTCTTCAGAACTGCTTTCTGACAGGGGAAGAATGATTGTGAACCTGTTTTAGGAACATAATAACCTATTGTTTTTGGATCATGGTTGCCCATTATGCTCAATCAAGAGCCAAGGCACAGTTTGTCTGTGAAAACTAAAGTCTCTCTCAGATGAGCTCGGCCTACAGCTCCACCTACTGGTCATAATGAGGGTTTATCTGATTTGAGCTGGAGACTCTTTCTCTATAAACCTCTTCGTTTATGATCGGTGCATCACAGCACAATTTAAAACAGCTGCTTTCTATGCGAATTTTGTGTGAAATGTAGGCTAATTTATTCCTGTGATCAAAGCAGAATTTTCAGCATCATTACTCCAGTCTTCAGTGTCACGTGATCCAGAAATCATTCTAATATGATGATGTGATGCTCAAAAAATATTGTTGAAAATATTTGTGCTGCTGAATATTTCTGAAGAAAATATGCTACCTTTTTTCATGACACTTTGATGAACAAAACATTAAAAAGAAGAGATCAATGTAATGGCTATCCTTGCTGAATAAAAATATTAATTTATTTAGAGGGGGGAAACGCACTGACCCCCAACTTCTACTATAAATGTGGCTGAACTAAAACAGGCGATTAAATACTGATGGTTTCAGTTGCTTCACTGAAAAACTATTTAATTATCCTGCAACTCTTGCTATTTTATATTTAATTTTATGCATACTGTAGAATGCTTGAACTAATGCATTTGCTGAGAATCAGCGATTTTTACACAAAGCAACTCACTATTTCTTCTAAAACAGGTTGTGATATTGAAACCAGCCAAAATTAAAAAATAAATAAATAAATGAAAACGAAGGTTCACAACGGGGGTTTTCGGGTCCATCAGCAGATCCTCCTCCCTGTCCGGAGATTTATTCAGAAGACTTGCTGACCGCAGCTGCTGCCACACAGAGCCAGCGTTACATAATTCACTTATTTTTAATAGGATATAAAACTTTGGTTAATTATTGCCTTAAGTGCTGTCTTGAAACCCAGAAAGATCACGCAGTGTGTCTGGGCCGTGAGTGACGTCACGAGGCGACAGGTCAAGCCTGGCATCACTCAGATTTCTGCCGCTTATTCCTTTTCATTTATTGATTTTTCACTTGCAGGATGTAGTTTTATTGTGATTATTTCAGCTTAAATGTTATGAAAAGCGAATCGCCCCTCACAGGCCCTCGTTCAGGCAATCATTTCACAGGTTACAAAACACGTTCAGTCAGCAGCTCAGGGCCTTCGAGACCTCAAGCACGTGACGAGGTGTGTGTGTGTGTGTGGGTGGGTGGGATTTCATACATCCATTGTCTAGGCTCTAAACTCTAACAGAGAGGTTTTTGATCAACGAATGGAAGATCTCAGTGAGAAGTCACACTCAACACATTAATTAAACTACATCTGCACAGCTCAGATAGGCTACTGAACAACACATGAGCAGCCCAGCTCAGTGTGTGTGTGTGTGTGTGTGTGTGTGTGTGTGTGGAGATCTCAAAAGACCCCATGGATCAACATCACCACACACTCAGGAGGAAAAGCAGAGGCAAATGAACATAACATCAGAAGAACAACAGCAGTAAAGTGCCAGAGGGCCACGTTATATCCGCATTTGTCCATTCTGGAGATGAAAAAGTTCTTGATGTTTCACTAGGCCTGTAGTTTCTTCAGAGCATGGTGTCTAAGTTGTTTAACCCTTGTGCATCAATTAAAAAAAGTTACACATTGGTCCAAAGAGGACAAAAATGTTTGTGTCCAAAAAACTTGTCATACAATTTTGAAGCTTGGGAGCACAGACTTAAGTTTGGTCTCATTTTAAAGAAGACCCTTAGATTATTGGTGAAGTAAAAGTTTAAAAAGTGAACACCCCCCCCCCCCCCCCCCCCCCCCCCAAAAAAAAGTTAGAGATGTTTAAGTTTATAAAAATGATTTATGAACAATATTTTATATAAAGAATATATTTTATGAAACATGTTGAACTCTAAAACTGCTAGTAAATCAAAACCATAAGTCTGAAGTTGTGTTCCAAATTTGAGGTTGATATCTCAGAAAAAAAGCTTTCACTAGATTTTGAGTTTTTCTCTCTCAAATATTTCAAGCATGCACACAGACATATTTTTTATTACACACAAACCACACTCTGACATCCATCCTAACACACCCACACAATTATCGCTGCATAATTTATCCAATTGGCTCTATAATATGCATAAGCAGAAAACAGGACTATATAGGCCAAACCTATAGAAAATGACACCATTTGGTAAAACAAAATTGAAATGTAAACAAAAATGAAATTCATTCTTGCCAACAGAATGAAAGCCTATTAACAAATATTGCATGGGTTTTAATGGGTTTCAATTGGGATATTTTTGTCCTTAAAGGGGTGGTATAATGCCCTTTTCACAAGATGTAAAATAAGTCTCTGATGTCCAGAGTGTGTATGTGAAGTTTCAGCACAAAATATCCCACAGATATTTTTATATAGCATGTTAAAGTTGTCACTTTTTGAGGGTGAGCAAAAACACCTTGTTTTGTGTCTGTCCCTTTAAATGCAAATGAGCTGCTGCTCCCGGCACAGGGGGCGGAGCTTCAACAGCTTGTGTCCTTTTACCTCACACAGACATGCACTGGACATTTCAAAAACTTTTAGCCTTTTATGTTCACACCGGAGTCAGACAATGATGGAGTGACTCAAGAGGTGACACCATGTAGAAGCAACAAGACATTTCTGAACGATTAGTTGAATTTATGCAGTTTGTGTAGTTATCTTCTAGTCATTGATTAGCATATTCTGTCTTGATAATCTATAAATCGTGTTCCGGGGGCGGGGTTTATGTAAATGTTAGGGTTGGTGATGTCACTAACCCGGGAGGAATTTTGTGTAGTTCAAACCAGCCGTTTGTTGTAGTCCTTAAAAAACGATTTCTTTAAAAGCAAATATCTCCCTTTGCTTTGAACTTTGAGCGTTATAACTTTGCAGATGTTGTTTATGCTCAAACAGCAACATTACACACTAACTAAAGTTAGAAAAGTGAAATCATATTCAACCACTCCTTTAAGGTCCTGAGTGAAACTGTTTTATGTATCTACTGCAAACTAGATTTATGAAAGGAAATGGGGGTG
>NC_140215.1:34319752-34357252 GCF_951802725.1 Rutilus rutilus | reverse complement strand
ATAGCCACTCTATTCCTAGATGTAATGCCATTGAAACCTTCTGCCACCGGCCAAAATACCAATCTTACTATGGTGTAGGGTAGGCGTAGGGTTATCTAATGAATATTAACAAGGTTACGGTGACGTTGCGAGGTGGTCTTTTGGATCATCCAATCACGTGCTCTAATTAATATTCATGAATCAAGCCTTAGTAAGATAAGTTCATTGTCTAACTGACAAGAGCCCACCTTTCAACGTCACTCTTTCAGCCAATTAGGAGGCATTGGTGGGCTTATCTCACTCATTCTAATGAATATTAAATTAGCCTTCACGTAATATGCCAAAAGTATGGCCTGATGCAGTGCATGCTCTTCATATTCACCAGCAGAAACACCCACACATTCAGTGAACACATGTCATTATCAGCTTTAAACAATTAATTTAATAGCTTTACAGCATTATGCATCATAAAGGGCCAGTTGTATCTGTATATTGATGTGTATTTGTAAAAAGGCAAAGGTTGAAGATAAAAAGTCTGATATGTAACTGTGTGTTTTATGTGAACAGGGTCGAGTCAGTAAGGAGCCGGAGCAGCTCAGGAAGCTGTTTATTGGTGGACTGAGTTTCGAGACCACAGAGGACAGTTTACGAGCTCACTTTGAGCAATGGGGCAAACTCACAGACTGTGTGGTGAGTGGCCGTTTTCAGTTTCGCTTTAGTGACTAAATGCGTTCACTTTGACATGTGTCTGCAGCAGATGCAATCCCAATTTTTTCAATTACAAAAAATGAAGAAGAAAAAAAAAAGTACCAGGTTCATCTCAGAAGCATCTTGGAGTATCATACCATGGTATATGAATATAGTAATCATTCACTGAATTACCATAATACCATCTCACACTATCACTAGCTATGTTTCCATCCAAAGTTGAAAAAGTTGGGAAATTGGTGCAAAATATCTGTTATAAAAATGGAAGTTGCAACAATCGAGGAAAACCACTGTGGCTCTTTTATCCTCCATCATAAATGACTTGTTTTCCATCAAGCATGATTAGTCAAGTCACTTCTTTGTCAAAAATGAGGTTTTCTCTCTCTCTCTCTCTCTCTCTCCACCATTTTTCTGATCACATGATTTGTTGAGGCAGTCAGTCACATGACTTTTTTTTGCACATCGACAGATTTATTCTGCAAATGCATTTCCATCACAGTTTATGTCTATATCTTCTTATCAAATAAAACAAATATCTGCCTCAATAAATTTTTTTGCATGCACATATATGCAATATTCAGAAATTTGCATAAAAATAGGTGGATTGAACCATAGCTTCTGTAACGTATGGTGCCTACACAGTGTTTAAAAAAAAAAAAAAAAAAAAAAAATTATTAACAATGGACCATTGAATTATTGAAAACGAGTCATGCTGATATTCACGCATACAAACCTCTTAATTAATCTACTAACCTGCTTAATGAATCAACAACTTAGAATGTCTGTCAGCCAATCAGAATCAAGCATTCAACAGTTCCGTGTATGAGTTGTTAATGCATATAGTTAGTAAACATGTGACGTTTTTTTGGGCGGAGCTTAGGTGGTGGCAGAGCGATTCCCCTGGCCGCTTCACTAGCGCTAGTTAGCAAGTTTTGTTAGCTTGATTTTTAACTATGACTGGAGAAAATCCGATTTTATCTTAATGTGTAAGGTCACTCACTGTCCAGGACCACAATTGTTATTTAAAAAAGTTAATTTTAACTGACGGAACCAGATTGGCCGATCCGTACACACTCACTCACTCAATGATGGACGATCTGACAGGATTATTCCTCCGGTTGAGTGGCCTGACTTCTACACCTACACCTGATAGAGAAACTGAGGGCATATAAATCTTTAGATGTCTATAACTATGTGCTGGTTGTACTTGTGTGGTATGACCGAAGTTCTGCCTTGTCAGCGCCAAGGCCAGAAGGCGACCAAGAGTGACATTACAGTGCAATTTTAAAGATGTGAATATTTTCTAGAAATAAAAAATTCCAGATACAGCAAATACATTTTTCAACTTTATGTATTTGATTATTCTTTCTTACCAGGTTCTTCAAAAAGCCTAGTCACAATCAATCACAACAATGTATACAATCACAGATGATTCACAATTAATAATACTATTGATTAACAATAGTTTAGAAAACATTATGCGATAACATTTTTTAATTGGAGCCTGTACTCCGTCGATTCTTGCACCCAACAACACAACAAGATGACATGTTAATCTCCTTATGTAGCCGAATCTATGCTGGTTTGCATCGGCCGCCTCCGGTTTTTCCTTTGTTTTGCCTCCAGCGAACGCCGTGACGTAATTGTCATGTCGGCCTGTCTGCGCAAAAAGGAGTTTATAGAAATACCACTAATAATAACAGCAACAAAACCACTGATATTGATGTATATTATCATTGAATTTATTTTTCCTCAGGTAATGAGAGATCCAGCAAACAAGCGCTCGCGAGGTTTTGGCTTCGTGACGTACTCCTGTGGCGTGGAGGTTGACGCTGCAATGGCAGCTCGGCCACACAAAGTGGACGGTCGTGTCGTTGAGCCCAAACGGGCCGTTTCCCGAGAGGTACGGTTACATTCACTTAAAGGTGTGGTTGATTATGATTTCACTTTTTTCACTTTTCAAAGCAAAGGGAGATATTTGCTTTTAAAGAAATCGTTTTTTAAGGACTACAACAAACGACTGGTAGGGACTACACCACATTCCTCCCGGGTTAGTGACATCACCAACCCTAAAATTTACATAAACCCCACCCCTGGGAATGTGATTTATAGATTATCATGACAGAATATGCTAATCAATGACTAGAAGATAACTACACATAAGCTACATAAATTCATCAACTAACCATTCAGAAATGTCCTGTTGCTTCTACATGTTGTCACTTCTTCTTGAGTCTCTCCATTATTGTCTGACTCCGGTTTGAACATAAACATTGACATTTTCAGTGCAAGTCTGTGTGAGGTAAAAGGAGACAAGCTCCTGAAGCTCCGCCCCCTGTGCCGGGAGCATCAGCTCATTTGCATTTAAAGGGACAGGCAAAACGGTGCGTTTTTGCTCACCCTTAAAAAGTGACAACTTTAACATATATCTATATCTATATATCTATAACAAATTATCTGTGGGGTATTTTGAGCTGAAACTTTACATACACACTCTGGGGAGATCAAAGACTTATTTTACATCTTGTGAAAAGGGCATTATACCACCCCTTTAATACATTGAGCTGCACATGGAGTATATAATTTCTCTCAATTATGAGTTAATGTCTTGCAATTTAGACTTTCTTTCTCAGAATTGTGAGTTTCGAATACAATTCTGACTTTATTTCTAAGTTTCTGAGTTAATCTCTAGTGATTTTGAGTTAGTATCCTGCAATTCTGACTTTTTTTCCTCAGAATTGTGAGTTTATATTTCACAGTTCAGATTTTATTTCTCGCAGTTACGAGTTGAACTCAAAATTCAGAATTACAAGATGTTGACTCAAAATCGCAAGAAATAAACTCTGAATTACCAGAAATAAAGCCAGAAACTCACAGCTCTGAGAAAGAAAGTCTGAATTGCACTGTAAAAAATCTCAACGCATTATATTTTGTTTCTTTATGGTTTTTTGAGGCTTTTTTGAGTTTTAATTACTCTCAAAAGTTTATTTTTTTTATTTTGTCCATTCAAATTAATTTGACAAAGTATTAGAATTCTGAGAAAGAAAGTCTGAATTGAAGATCAATTTGAGCGTTAGGGTTTACATTAAAAAAAGCACATTATTTCTCACACACTCCATTATTGCAGCACCTCTATTCTCAGTCTGTCTGAAACACTCTGATTTATACAAAGCCCCTCCTCCTGAACAGCTCAGAGTGCTCTGATTGGCCAGTTGACTCAGAGCGTTGAGATTGGCCAGTAGACTCAGTGCGTTGTGATTGGCCAGACTTCTCAAGCGTATCAGAAATGTGACGCCCCTTACAATGATGGTGAGCTTCAGCTTCTGAAGCACCTGTAAACACACAGCTAATATTTCACATTGTGACGTGGACGTTTGCAGAGGTTTGGTAAATCTGGACTTGGATCGAGGGTTTTAGGCAGGTCTGGATCAGTGTTTATGTTAGAATAAATCCCTTTGTGGGAGACTATGAGCTTTGTAACTTGACAGATCTCATATATGCAGTAACAGATACATTACACACTAAAGGAAAAGAAAAACATTAAAAAGCATCATATGACCCCTTTAAGATATCTTTAATTAAGATGAACACGAACGGTACCGGTCAGAAGTCTCTTCTGCTCATCAAGGCTGCATTTATTTGATCAAACATACTGAAAAAAACAGTAATATTGTGAAATATTATTACAATTTAAAATAATGGTTTTCTATTTGAATATACTTCAAAATATAATTTATTTCTGTGATGCAAAGCTGAATTTACATCAGCGATTACTCCAGTCTTCGGTGTCACATGATCCTTCAGAAATCACGATTCTACTATAAATGAATGTACTTTGATTATGCAGGACTCTAATAGACCCGGAGCCCATCTGACAGTGAAGAAGATCTTTGTGGGGGGAATCAAGGAAGACACAGAGGAGTATCACATCCGGGAGTACTTTGAGCCGTTCGGGAAGATCGAGACCATCGACATAATGGAGGAGCGTTCGACTGGGAAAAAGAGAGGATTCTGCTTCGTCACCTTCGATGATCATGATACTGTGGATAAAATTGTTGGTGAGTTTAGATGGAAATCATTTACTTTCATCTGCTAGTCACACACTGACTGACTGACAGAATCAATAGTTTATGGGTAAATTAGTGCATCTAAAACTATTAAAACAGCATTGTGCTGCTTGTTTTTTAATTATGCAGCTTATATGAACTGCCATTGATTGATATATTACATGGACTATTTGTACTTATTACAATTTTTGCAAAATACTATTTAAGTGATTGCAAAAAAAGTGGTTAAAATTAAAACTCAATAATACACTAAAATAAACATGTTCCCTAAAAATTCAATGTATTTTTAGCTAAAATCTTCATGTTGATGTACAGTAGTGGCCAAAAGTGATGTGCGGATCACTCTTTATTCAAATATTATTAAAAATGTGTTAAAGATTTTGTAAGCTCTAGTTGTACTTGGAGATAATTGTGTTACTTGTGACACAATTTTTGGCCAGGCTGTCATAAAAAGAAATTATGGAAACACTTAACAATAAGGTTTCATTAGTTAGCATGAACTAATAATGAACTGCACTTCTGCAGCATTTATTAATGTTAATTTCAGTATTTACTAATGCATTATTAAAATCAAAAGTTGTATTTGTTAGCATTAGTTAATACACCATGATCTAACATGAATGACAATGAACTGTATTTTTATTAACAAAGATTAAATAAGTACTGTAACAAGTGTATTGCTCATTGTTAGTTCATGTTAGTTAATACATTAACTAACTAAATATATTTCATCACGGCCAGATGAAAACGCTAAATTATCCAAATTGACAGAGTGTGTTAAAGATATAAAAGATTGGATGACGCGTAATTTTCTTTTATTAAATCCAGACAAGACAGAGGTACTAATCATCGGCTCAAAAAACCGCCCACAAAACCTCTCGCAATACAACTTTAACATCGTAGGATGTCCTGTTACTTTATCCTCTACAGTAAAAGACCTGGGTGTTATACTGGACTGCAACCTGTCTTTAGAAAATCACATTTCGTATGTTACAAAAACAGCCTTTTTCCACCTTAGAAACATTGCTAAGCTACGTAATATGCTATCAGTTTCTGATGCAGAAAAGTTAGTTCATGCATTCATGACCTCGAGACTAGATTACTGTAATGCCTTATTAGCTGGTTGTCCTGCATCCTCAATAAACAAGCTACAGTTAGTCCAAAATGCCGCCGCTAGAGTTCTTACTAGATCAAGAAAATATGATCATATAACACCGATTTTATCATCACTGCATTGGTTACCTATAAAGTTCCGTATTAATTACAAGGTATTGCTACTGACTTATAAAGCCCTAAACGGCTTAGCTCCAGTCTATTTAACCGATCTTCTATCGCCCTATAATCCATCGCGCTCTTTAAGATCACTAAATTCAAGGCTTTTGGTCATACCTAGGATATCCAGAACCACCAAAGGAGGGAGAGCATTTTCACATTTAGCTCCAAAACTCTGGAATAGTCTTCCTGATAGTGTTCGTTGCTCAGACTCGCTCTCCCAGTTTAAAACTAGATTAAAGACGCATCTCTTCAGCCAGGCATTCATATAATATTTTTAATCTTACAGTTCAAATTACAATCCGGCCTCTAGTTAATAAACGCCAGAGGAGAACTGGCCCCCGACTGAGCCTGGGTTCTCCCAAGGTTTTTTTTTTCTCCATTGGGTCACCTGATAGAGTTTTAGGACACCATTAGGTCACTTGATGGAGTTTTTCGGTTCCTTGCCACTGTTGCCTTTGGCTTGCTCAGTTGGGGATATTCTGGGGATATTTAATTTGATTTTATCAATCAATAAATTCCACTAGAAACAAACCTTGTTGTATTATTTTAATTTAATACTGTGAAGCTGCTTTGATACAATCTGTATTGTGAAAAGCGCTATACAAATATACTTGACTTGACTTGACATTAACTAATGTTATAAAATGAGACCTTATTCTAAAGTGTTACCGTAATTATGAACACATGCAAAAACGAGAGAATCAGCTAAATATAACTGATGATGTTATAGTCGATGTAAGCTTTTCCCTGTGATCTTTATTCTGTGTTTCATTTGTTGTTGTTGTCTTGCATGCTAAAATAGTTTTTTTTTTTGGCACATAATTTCGTCAGATAAATACCTTAACCAAGTTTAGTGTTTTGTTCTTTCTTCATATTTAAATTATTTAAAAAGCCTAAAATATTGTCTTCATATTTTGAGTGTTTAATCGAACTTGTACGTCGATAACTTTGGCCATAACTGTATAAAAGTTCACAAACATGCTGTGTCAACTACCCATGTTACGTCAAGAAATACCCGTTCTTACAGGTTTTATACAGTAGCTGAGCAAACAGATCTCTGTTTTGCCTTTTTAAAAATGATTTTTTTTCCCTTTTCATCAGCACAAAAATATCACACAATCAACTCTCATAACTGTGAAGTAAGAAAAGCCCTTCCAAAGCAGGAGATGCAATCTGGATCCAATCAGAGATGTAAGTAGGATAGACATTTTGAAAGGTTCATGATAAATTGTTACTGTAATATTCCAAACATTGCACGTGGTTATTGTTAATCATATATAACGTGCTGTGCCGGATGCGTCCTCAGATCGCGGTGGCGGTGGGGGTGGAGGTGGGGATAACTTCATGAACAGAGGAGGAAACTTCGGAGGTGACAACTTTGGCAGAGGTGAGATGACATGTGATACTGTACATCTGATCCTGTGTGCGAGTGTGTAGAGCACGACCTCAGGTGTGACTAACACTAAACACACTGAACCCTGTATCTTTTACAGGAGGGTACGGAGGAGGAGGCCGGGGTGGATACGGAGGAGATGGATACAACGGATTTGGTGGGGACAGTATCATGACACTCGCATGATCAATAAGCAAACAATCTGACTCTCTGATAAAACGTGTTGTAACAAACAGGGAAAGGCCAGGCTGAAGCTAGTGGCTCAAAGTGCAAGGGTTTTAATAAGTGAAAAGAGCTAAACAAAAAGGTCATTTAAATGAAACAAAAACACGAAATATGAACATGACCAAAAAACAGGAACACAGACGTGGAGCAAATCCAGCAACAACAACAACTGACAAAACACAGTGAAGGAAAACATTGGTGTATTTATACGCTAGAAAACTAGAAACACCTGGGCTATTTTCATATCAATACAAATATTTGATCAATAATCGCCTTAAAAAACGTATTATCCGATGATATCGTCTACTCGAGCCCCGCCCCCGACCGGATACAACATGCATGTTGAGTTATATAACGAGAGCCTTTGATTCAGTTAGTTTAATGTAATCATTGAAATGTTAAAGGTTTTACTTTGGTTAGTTTGAGCTTAAACTAACATAAAACATTAGCTTCGCTGTTGTGTTAGTGTTGCTGAACATTTCCACACTGTTCTTATCGAATTTGTGTTTGAAATTAATTTCGTTTTGTGAGAAGAAAAATTTAATACAATTGAACAGAACCAAATTTGGTTATATAAGAATGATGCCCATGTTTCTCTTTCTTTTTGCCGTTATCGCCTGAGTAGATGCATTTCACGGTGATAAGTTTAATTTACTTAATTATAATGTATAGCACTGTTTTAAAACTTGTATTCAAGCTGTAATGTGTATATACAGTGCTATGCATAAGTTTAGACACCCATGCTAAAGTTGACTAAAAAGAGGAATAAAAAAATCATCTTTTGGAAATTGAACTTAATGCCTTAATTAAAAAAATTAGGAAAAATCCAACCTTTAAGGACTCCAATTTTCTTTGTGAATGAATAATGTATCGTAAATAAATAAATGTTCTTCCTTAAAATACAGGGTGCATAAGTCTGGGCACCCCTATGTTAAATTCCCATAGAGGCAGGCAGATTTTTATTTTTAAGTGCCAGTTACTTCATGGATCCAGGATACTATGCATCCTGATAAAGTTCCCTTGGCCTTTGGAATTAAAATATCCCCACATCATCACATAGCATTCACCATACCTAGAGATTGGCATGGTTTTATTTCAGTTAGCCTAATAGCTGGTTTGATTTGCATTGAGAGATGATCTTATGGAAAATACTCCATACTCCACTTTTGCATCTGAACTCTTCATATATTTTATGAAGTGATAAAAAAACAAGGAAGTGGTACAAATGAAGTCACAATCCAAATGAAGTGCTAACTTATCCCAATCAACCAGTCAGTCACCTTCCCCGAGAGCCAGACTGAGAGGATGATCACTGAAGTGCCGGTGTGTGCTGTGTTTGCGACGGCAGGGAATAATAACTATGGAGGAGGTGCTGGCGGTGGAGGGGGTCGCGGGGGGTACGGCGGAGGTCCTGGATACGGTAACCAAGGCGGAGGAGGATTTGGAGGATATGACAACTACAATGATGGCAGAAATTTTGGAGGTACGTTATCGTTAAAGCTAAGACGAACACTTGACAGGTGGCTGGGGGGGAGGGGCTAAACAAGAGGGCTCGGTGATGTCATCCTACAATGGGAGTCGTTTTAGAGGCGGAGCAACATGTTATATTCTGATTCTAAAGATGAGCTTTTTTTGTGATGACATGGACTGACGAATCATTTAATTGAAACAAATGATAAAAAATACACTACCGTTCTAATGTTTGTAGTCAGTAAGATTTTTAATGTTTTTGATGTCTCGTTTGCTCTCAAAGGCTGCGTCAAAAATGCTGTAAAAACAGTAATATTGTGAAATTTATTACAATTTAAAATAACTTTTTTTTTTTTGTTATACTGTTAAAATGTAATTTATTCCTGTGATCAAAGCTGAATTGTCAGCATCATTACTCTAGTCTTCAGTGTCACATGATCCTTCAGAAATCTCTTTTATATGATGATCTGGTGCTCAAGAAACATTTATGATTATTATCAGTGTTAGTAAATGTTTTACTATCAGTTGTCCTGCTTTATGTTTTCGTGTTTCTTTTGATGAACAGGAAGTTTACAGCATTTATGCCAAACAATTTTTTTTGTCATAATGTAATGCAAGTCTTTACTGTCGCTTTTGATCGATTTAATGCATCTTTTCTGAATAATTAAAAAATACACAACACTCTTGTATATAGTATATATAACACATGTATATAGTAGAATAATGAATGTGCACTGAAAAGATCTTCACTGTGGCTTATTCAGATTAGTTGTGCTGTTGCACCTTCATCACAGGTAACTTTGGTGGCGGTAGTAGTGGTGGAGGAGGAGGAGGAGGAGGAGGAAACTACAATGATTTCGGGAATTACGGAGGACAGCAGTCCAACTACGGCCCCATGAAGGGAAATAACTTCGGAGGAAGGAACTCAGGACCTTACGGAGGTAAATAGCGTATAGATATGTATATATATATATATATCTATCTCACCGTGTTTTGGCCTGACCCTCTGCACTGCTGTGCTCAGGTGGATATGGCTCTGGTGGAGGAGGCGGCGGGTATAACTCCAGGAGATATTAACACATCAGCTTATCTGTGGTAAGTTCAGCGCCGACACACGCTGCGTCCCGAATCACATACTGTATAGTAGGTGCTACATCCGGTTTGAAACTTACTTCACGGCTGTCAAAAAAAAGTATGTTTTACATACTAGTATGAATGTGTGTAGTATGAATTAAATTCGGACGTACTTCATCTGTCATTATCATGTGACCTCCATTCTCAAATCCTCTCCAGTGTCCAGATGAGATTCTGAAGTGTTCATAAGATCATTCAGGCACTTTTCACTACTGGTTTTCAAATAGTTTTCGAACATACTACTCTGTTGGCAGATTTAAGACCCTATGAAATCATTTTTAGTTTTTCACAAATTCCATTTGATATTTTTCTGAATGCCGTTTTTTTTTTTTTGACTCAATTTTAATGTTTAAATAAAATTTTAGTAATCAAAAAGTATGTCTAATTAATTTAAATCATGAAACTTATACAATTTAACAACAATTTATTAAAAGTTTAACAAAAGTTACAATTTTAGTGTCCTATTAAATACGTTTTTTTTTATTTATCTCAATTTCAGTTTTATTTTTAACAAATTCTGTGTTTTCTGTTTTAAGATTTCTGGATTCCATTTTAATGGTTTAATTACTTTTTAATAATCTAAAAGCAGATCTAATTAACTGAATTCATAAAAACAACAACATTTATTATTATTATCATTTATTTAATAATATTTATAATTATTTTCAAATTACGGCATGAAACAATTTATCTTTAAATCATATGCAATTAAACACTTTTTTTTGTCCAAGAAAGTGCTGCACAACAGAGCTTTACTGTTAAAATAAAAAAATGGAAGAAAATTTGTTGTATTCATTTGTTGTTGTTGTTTTTAGTATTATTAATACTTTGAGACGTAGCTAAATTCTACTGTACCGCAGTAATATATTCCTGCACAAACTTTTATTTTGACGGGTTGCTGGAAATACCTTTGAGTCTCTGTGTGTTTATATGACGATAGTTGTTCTCAAATGAAACGGTAAAATGCTCGTGAAGTGACTCTGGAGATGAAGTTCATGCATTCATATAGTGTGAAAACACAGCGTGCTTCAGTGTGTGTGTGTTCAAATTAGACACGCAGAATATGCAGGACTCATATTTAAATAGTGTTTTTGTGGTTTAATATTCACAGACACTAGTTTATATGGCGATCTGATTTAAATGCACTGACCTTTTTATTTATTCAAATTCCGTGACATTCCGTGTCACACAGGACATTCCGTTTTAATGAGTGGATTCCGTGATTCCGTCGGCTGAATCCAGACTGTTGTTTAGCCTACTATACAGTATGAAAGCAGGCATATTCGGACGCAGCCACAGACTCCACAGAAGTGTAACACAGGATGATGACTTGTGATGTTTTACCGTGTGTGTGTTCAACAGGCTTCAGATCCAGAGTTAGATGGTGATGAGGAGAGATGAGAGGAAAGATTACTGAGGGCCAAGATCTGCCAGTTATAGCTCTTTCCGCAGCGGTGTGTGTTTAACGTTGGCCGCGCGAGAGTAGCGTGTGTTAGTTAGTGTATGTACTGTACATTCCTTACTGCTGCATTTCACCCGCTCGGATTTTCTTTGTGCTTTTCTCTCACCCTCAATCCTTTGTGAATGTTTTTTCTTTTTTCTTTTTTTTTTTTGTAGCGTTTTTGAGAGTGGAAAACAATATTATGTTATCAAACACTGTAGTCAGAGTAGTTCAAAATGATATGTTGTGAGTATGCAATATGTTGTGGCCTTGAGTATATTATTTGGAGGGCTTTTAATTTTTTGATTTGAAGACAGTGTAACGTGTATTTTTATATATTGTGAGCATACAGTACATGTTGTTTATCTCTGAATGATAAACAGAGTAGACTTTATCAGATCTGAGGGGCATGTAACGTGTCAAACCTGTAAAGACCCAAGTCTAGATTGTTTAACTATTTTGACAATTGAAAAAAGAAACCAGTTGAAATAAAGTTGTGCTCTAGTAATAATGAAGTTTAGTGCGTCATTGAGTCTGAAAGCGAGTGCAGCTGTCCTGAGCGCGTGATGTTGTTGTGTATGAGAGTAGAAAGGCCTTCAGGCCGAGACAGACGAACTGACAACAGGACAGCCTCCACTGGACCAGTGTGTCTAGCGTCTGTTTTGGACAGGAGGAGGGCTAGCGGAGAGCCAATGCTAGCGGAGAGCCAAGGCTAGCGGACAGCCAAGGCTAGCGGACAGCCAAGGCTAGCGTGAGGATGAGGGTTTGAGGCAGACAGAAGACGAGGAAGGTAAGAGTAACTCTTCTGCTTAATTTACAGATGGGAAAGGCAGCGCCCGGTCTACAGTAAGTGGCTGAAAGTCTTTTCAGCGACGGTTCTGGATGGGTAAGATTAATACGTGCAAGATATATGGTGATTTGATAAAGAGATGCTCTCGTAGTCGCACCGAGAGATTCGGAAACCACATTCGGCAAACTGAAATGAATCTCACAAACCTGGGGTCTTATTTCACCTCACAAATTGAAAGAAGATTTTATATCATATATATCAAATTATATTCTGAATAAAGAAAATGAAGCCAAAAAAATATGTTTTTATTGTGCGTTGCCATTAACTTAAGCTGATTCTTTTTTTTGTTTGGTAATTTTAGTTGTATAATAGAAGTAAATATTAAGGTGCAGCCACATTTACAATTGTTCGGTGGATTTTCGTGGGCGAAATCCAGTCATGTCAGTAGGAATCCACACCAATGGGAGTTTTTTCTACTGGTGAAACATGTACCCACACAGATTTCACAACAGCTTGAAGTTTGTGTCGGGGATTCACTGTGATGCCCAAGAGAAATCTGCCCGGTTTGAAAGTGACCGCTGCGCTGTAAATCTAATTAAAAATGAATTTAAAGAATTAATAATCTTAAGAAATGTCAGACTGGCAGCTTTCAGGGTATTGAGTTCGGGGTGGAATGTGACCCGGCTTGTTTTTATGAGATTCATTCACTGATGAGGACATTTTCGCTGAATATTCATTCGCCTACAGGAATCTCCGTCACTTGACAGGAACTTCCATGAACTGTGAACATTTTTGTAGTATTTTGCCAGTTAATATTAATATGCACTGGATGTTTATAACATGACAGTATACTGTATTTTTGTGTGTGTGTGTGTGAGGGATGTTTTGTAATCCAGGGTGAATCCATATTTATGTATATATATATATATTCACACAATATTTTCCTAAGAAGTTTTATAGTCTTAAAACATCACTCATAATGTCGTAATGAATACATGTGATTGCATTGCCAAATGTCGACTGTTTAATAAAAACATTTGAAACGCCCTGAGAATGTTTAATTTTCTGTGTTGTTTTTGTGTTGAGCACTGCAGTGCCTTCTCACACAATGCTTATCTGTCTCCAAAACCTGTCATGGGGACTTTGTTCCCCTGACCCTGAATTAAGGTCACGACCATGGGTAAATGTTTAAGATACAGTTGCCCTAGAAAAGTCACATGCTCGCACTCTTTAAACTGAAGAATTGTAACATTTAATAAGCAACCAGATTTGAGAAATCGATCATGTACTGTTCCATATAACCCGTGGGCTCTAGGATGGGTCTGTTAATAAGATGCTAGTTTAATGCTGTCATAAGAACAAAAGCAATCAATGGAAGATTTATAACCTTTTTTTATCACGCATTAAGCGGTAGATAGTGAAAAGATCCTATATTGTGACGTGTAAATACGGATCTTTGAACAGGTTGACCCTGTTTGTGTTGCGTGACTTGCGGACAATGTAGAATCACTGTAGTGTGAAAGAGAGGGCTTGGTGTGTTCAAAGGTGGTGTGTGTAGGCGAAAGTGCCTGGCGGTGCAAACAACTGCTCTTTACTGGTGCACTTTGTCCAGCGTGGCTTTAATGAAGGCATGTCTATCATGGGACGCTGCCAGACAGTCCCGATCTGTTGCATAACACTGGGAGATTGGGGCTGTTTGGTTGAGGGGAAATGGACAAAAATGGCCTTTTCACCCTCAAAGGCTTATGGCTTTGTTAAATCTCAAGAATCGTGGTAGATGTTGTAAGCATGTAGTGTTTTACATTGTTGGTGGTGAGCCAAATGGGAAAGAAAACTAACAATCTTCTCCTGATGGATTATGATTTAATGGCGGATAATATACAGCGGCCTCAAAGTATTTGGACTCTTGAGCTACACTTAAACTGGACTAATGTCACTGCATCTGATAAAATATCTGCAAACAAAAGCCATTTTTCACTCTTCCCCTTTACATCATTATGATACAAATAGTTTTCTGTCTTAATTTACAGTGAACAGTATTACTTTTGTAGTACACATCGTTCTTTAAAATATATAGGTCACCTCTTTTGATACTTTATATGTGATGACTTAATCGATTTTGACTCTGCTTCCTTGTTCCTGATTGTTAATATCCACTTCCTCTTTCGCTCCATTTGTTGGCCGTCATCAAACCAACTGTGTCATCACACACGAACTTCCATTCAAGACCACATTGGACTTTACTGGTTTAAATATTTATTTAATATAAAGCCATAAAGTCAAGAGATAAAATAGCAATAGAATAGTAAATTAAGATATAAAAACTGACATAAGTGCAGACTTAAAATGATCATAACCATTTTTAGCATACTAAAACAAGATCTATTTATGTACAATACATTTGTTCCTATCTCAATAGCAAATAAAGTATAAATGTATTTACAAACCATATAGGTAAAAGAATCTCAGAGAAAATATAAAGAAGTATAAAATCCAACAGAGATTAAGAATATTAGGAAAGTAGAATACGCAAAACGTATATAATAGTTCTGCCATTTCAACAGTTGATGTATAAGCAAAATACGCTCCTATTTAGTTGTTTCCTTTGCGTAAAACTTACACCGTGTCCTAACCAGTTGTGCGATACGTTTCTGGAGGTGACGGCGTTCTCGTCACTAGATGCGACTAAACTGCACCAAAAACCAGAACGTGGTTGATGTTTAATGTGCAGCACATTTGTGGACCAATGAGATTCCATCGTGGGCGGAGCTACCCACCTCAATGCTGCACAAATTAAAGCCAATTGAATGACAAACTGTCCTGTGGCTGGTTAGCACAAACACACTGACGTGGAAGAGCCTTTTCTGCTTTATTGCGTCATGTCTGGTCAGGACACAGTGTTAGCAAGAGAAAAGCAGTACCAAAAAACAGAAGCAAGTGTGGAAGGAGAGAAAAGAAGAAAAACAGCTAGTTGTTCTTAACGAGAGTCTTTTTAAGGCGAGGAACGAGGAAAACGGTGCCGTCCGCGGTGTGCTGAAGGGAGTATTCGTTGGGTGAGAAAGGCTTGCCCTGCTCGTCTCGAAGCATACCGAAGACCTCTTGGTACAGGGTACTCAGCTCCTGTTTCATCTCTCTCAGACTGGTGCTACGCTCGCTCTTCTCCTTCTTCAACCGCTCCTTCTCCTCCTTCAGCGAGTCCAGCTCGTACTCCAGGCCCACGATGTTCTCCATCTTCCGCTTGCGGCAGTTTTGCGCGGCGACCTTGTTCTTGCCCCGGCGCCGGATGTCTCGGATGAGGGCGAGTTGGGCCTCGTTGAGCTGGTGCTTGGCCATCATCTCGTTGAAGTCATCCACAGGCAGATTGATGATCATGTCCACGGTCAACGGGATCTGCAAGGCTTTTGCTCTCTGCTCATCACGGGAGAGCCGGGCCTCGGAGCGCTTCTTCTGCTTGTCTTTGGTGAAGGGGGGTTTGGAAAAGCCACTGGCCTCCACCGGCTCCGTCTTTGGGTTCTTTGCTTTCATCTCCTGCTGCTCTGCGGAGGATTTCTCTGAGAGAGACGCCTGAGCTTCGTCAGTAAGGTAAACCAGCGGGAATATCTCGGTGTAATCGGACTCCATGCTTCCCGGACTACCGTCCATCTCTTCAGAGTCGGAATCACTAAAACCGAAGGATTCATCTCCGTTTAAGGACTTCCCCGGGGAGCTCGTGTGAGGACTGGAGTCCAGCGACAAGCCAGAATCAGAATCTGCGAATTCCACCATTGGTTCTGGTTTTCCTGAGCTGAAGTTTCCTGGTGAAAAGCTTTGCAGATCCATGGGGTTTACAGGAGGATCGTTGGCCATCTCGGCCAGTTGGTTGACCATATGTCCTCCGTCGCATGTGAGAGGGACGCTGTTCACTTTTGCCTCCATCTCAGGATAAAACAGCTCGTTGAACTCTTCAGGCCCGAACTCGGCTGCCACATCCGGGACGTTCAGACTCATCTGGCTGAGGTTGGGCGACACCATGTTGCTGAAGGATCCATCATAGGTGTTGATGTATTCAGGAGGACACACCTCGGTCTGGGCGGACGAGAGATGGTCCATCCCGGGCAGATATTGGCTGTAGCTTGGGTTCTGTGCTTCTCCGGAAAGTTTTACAAATCCATCCATATTTAATGTGTCCTGCATCTGCATGTTGAGACACTGCTAAAAATACAAAAGAGAAGCATATCAACACCGTAATCCAATGTGAAGACTCGTATAAGACAAATGGGAGTTGGGAACAAAGCATTGTTACACTTGCGTATTGTCTGGGAAATTGGCAGTTACAGTTGCTTAAACTTGAGTGTTTCTACGCTTGATCTGCTAGGTAACGTTGTAGCTTGATGCTTCACTCTGTAGAATTCAGTGCATTGGGGAATGTCGACGTGATAGTCATATGAAAGGACCCTAACTTTAAACTAGGGCTGCCTCCTAATAGTCGACTAACTGTTAGTCGACTAAGGTTTTATTAGTCGGTTAGTCGCAGAAAAAATAACATAAAAAAAAATTCACGCAGACTGTACAGACTGAAATCCAAACATTCGCCTATCATTCTTCGACCTCAAATAAGGCAGATCACTTGAAACATGTAAGTAGTAGCAACTCTACAAGTCTGCACGCTCTAATGCTAACCTAGATAAATGTGCGCTACTATTAGGCGCATAAGTGTTTGTGTGGAGAGCCGCTTACTGCATGACATACAGGCGCCGGCGCGATCACTTGCATTTAACTCCGGCATTTTTGGTCATACAGATTCGAGTAATGCAAACTGTAAAGGGTCTACTTTTATTTATTTTTTACTCACAATAACAAAACGTTGTGCTTTTGTAAAATAATGGTGCTTTCTGTCCATTATGTTATTCAATGAACTTGAGCGATCACATAAATGAACCGAAACTCAGCGTATACTTGCCTCACAGACATGAGAAATATGTCTATAGAAAGCTTGAAATGTCTACTTTTAAATGAACATATTATGAAATCCGTATGAAATGTTGCATATATGCGCGTCCACTACTGCAGAGATGACGAGTCAGCATTGTTGACTTGATGGGTTCACACTGACACAGAAAACATTACCAATAAATGATTAAAATGTTTAGACAGTCTCCTCCTGTTTTTTTCACGACACATTCATAATCATTACGTTTGGTGGTGCGCTGTGGCAAGCTTTATGTGTGCATTTGAGTGCTGATTAGGCTATTTTATATAGGCGCATTATTATGATTTATGGCTTGTTAAGTCGATTATAAAAATCTTTAGTCGAGGGCAGCCCTACTTTAAACCTTTATGAAGTATATATCCCAAGCTGCCTGTCAAAGCACAGCATGAGCTCAGAGAGGGTTATCTGGGTGTTGCTCAGCGACAGGGTTTAATTGCACCTTTCTAAACCACAGGTGGTATAAACCAGATTATACCACAAAGTATCTCACACCCTCTCTCTCTCTGAAAATTATGTTGAAGGGATAGTTCACCCAGACATGAAAAATCTGTCATCAACTCGCCCTCATTTCGTTCCTATAAGGAATGGACTTTCAATGGAGGGACAGATCTCAGGTTTCATTAAAAATATCTTTATTTGCACTTTGAAGATGAACCAACATCTTCTGGGTTTAGAATGACATGAGGGTGAGTAAATAATGAGGTGAATCATCCCATTAAGATTGCACATTAAGGTTTTTATATAAGATGTTATAAAGTGTTTAACACTAACACTAGCCAAACACCAAATGCAAGTATAAATTTGCTTGGACATATTAATATACCTCGCCTTTTTGGCTGGTACCTTTATTTGAAACTGGAACATAAGAGTATATGCTTTAAATTGCAATGTAAAAACTATTTTCATTTTGTTCCCTGGACAAACGGTTGTTCCAGGGTGTTAGTGAGGTCTGGTTTAGGGTTCATACCTGCAACTCTGGGAGTGAGAGCAACTCCATCCAGGCTTGATCCAGAGAGCCTGGCAGCAAAGGATTCTGGGTAAAGGCTGGGATGTTTGCAGGCATCATGAGATCTGTGGAAGGTGGAACGGAGACATCCAGGCAAGGTGGAGCTGGCTGCAAAGACAACAGAGAAGAG
Organism: Rutilus rutilus; assembly: GCF_951802725.1. NCBI lineage: Eukaryota > Metazoa > Chordata > Actinopteri > Cypriniformes > Leuciscidae > Rutilus > Rutilus rutilus. Next base: position 34,338,665 of record NC_140215.1, on the reverse strand, counting down.
AGAGAGAGAGACAATTAGACTGAAGTGCAGTGACATGTATAGGTGTTGTGTTGCCAAGAGGTGTGAGGTGTTATATATATCCCCTAATTACCTCAGCTGGCTCATCTAGCGGAAAAGTCTCAGCCAGAAGCTGCATGCACTCATCGAATGACAGGGCATCACCTTCGTGTTCTGCGAAAGCCCCATTCTGCAGGAACACAGTCAAATGAAACCATTGCATTTACACACACACCGCAGGACACATACAAGTAAATGCGTTTTTAAACAAACCTCGAGTTACAATTATTAACAAAACATCCATTATCTCTGGTTACTGGTAAAGTGGATTGTGTAGATGTGGGTGTGCGCTGGATTTGTATTATTTTTTCTGTAAATTTAATTTTGAGTGCTCTGGATGCATTAATGAAAGGTTTTATTAATGTTTTTACTTTCATTCTAATTTTCCTTTTAATTGAATGGGATGCCTGCAACATGTTATTTCCTGTTTATCTTGCTTTATCATTGGTAATGTTGTTGTTGGATTCAGAATCACTTTTGTTGAAACACTGAAAATAAAACTGAAATGTAATGTTAACATAAAACAATGTACCCAGAGTTAATGCTGAAACAATATTTCAACTACACTTTAGTGGTACATGAGGGGTGGGGACTTGAATAAAAATGACACCTGTCCAGCAGTTGAGTCACTTTTCTTTTATTTAATAGTTTAACACAATCAATGACAAAAATATACAAAAGATCATTCTTAAAGTAAAAGTGGGACAAAAATGACAATCATTACAACCTTTAAACATATCATTAGTTTCAGAAGTCTGATGTCATTAGGGGCCAAGCACCGAAGGTGCGGAGGCACCTATTGTTTTCGTTCCCGTTCTTATTATTAGGGGCCAAGCACCGAAGGTGCGGAGGCACCTATTGTTTTCGTTCCCGTTCTTATTATTATTAGGGGCCAAGCACCGAAGGTGCGGAGGCACCTATTGTTTTTGTTCCCGTTCTTATTATTATTATTAGGGGCCAAGCACCGAAGGTGCGTAGGCACCTATTGTATCTGTTCCCGTTCTTATTATTATTATTCTTCATTTTTCCGACTGGGAGTCTATGGCAGCCCATAGAACCGCTTGCGGGAAAGTTATGAAATTTGGCACAATGATAGAGGAGGGTCTGACCTATCAGCATAGCAAATTTGGAGTCTCCAAGTCATTACCTCTAGCGCCACCAACTGTCCAAAGTTGCACTCATGTTTATGCTAATAACTTTTGAACCACATGGGCTAGAAACAAAATTATTTTTTTCTCTGATTCCCTAGCTCAAGCCGATTCGATTGCACCCTATGACGTCATTTTCCGTCATGAAAATTTTTCCGCCATTTTGAATTTTCCGAAAAACCTACTTTTTCGAACTCCTCCTAGGCCGTTACTCCGATTTTCACGAAATTTGAACCAGATCATCTCCAGACCATGCCGACAAAAAGTTATGGAATTCAAGTTGATTCTCTTAACCGTTTTCGATAAACCCACGAAGAAATTTTACGTAGAGCTTGCGAAAACAGACATAAGGCTGTATCTCCGCAACGCTTTATCAGATTCAGACCAATCTTGGTACATGTCATCACAAGCATGACCTGAGGCTACATGCTGCGTTTCGGCGCAGCGCCACCTACTGGTCCGGAGATATGACAAATGGATGTTTTTGCTTATAACTTCTGAATGGTTTGTCCAAAAATCATAAAATCAGTCTCGTTAGATTCAGGGCAACATGCCGAGTCGACTGATATCCAATTTTCCCAGATCAGCCATTTTGGCTGTCGGCCATTTTGAATTATGTGCTAAAATGCTGTATTTTATGAACGCGTGAACGTATCGTTACAAAACTCGGAATGGATCATCAGCACGCTGCCCTGAAGGAGCCTGAGAAGTTTCGAAACAGTGCCACGTAGTGGTGAATTTTTTTCCCCAAATGCTTCCAAATGTTTATAACTTTGGGTGTGGTCGACTTATTTTCACGAGACTCATCTCATTAGAGTCCTGAATCGTTGCCAAGTTCCACGATACCAAACATGCTAGGTTTCGCCTTACGGTTTGTGTAGCGTTGTGATTTAGCGCTTAAAAAACATTTGGCTATATCTTCGAAACCGCTAGTCCGATCGAGACGAAACCACCGTCAGAAGTTTGGAAACATAGGTCGATAGCTATACGCCAATGCCCAAATGCAAAAATATTGATAGTAAAGGGTAGTAAAATCCAATCAAAGTCATGTGTCAGTCATTTTTTACGTGTTTTTTCATATAAATGTCTATAACTCTGAAGCGAATTGAGATATCTTCACCAAAATCGACACACATATGTATGGGCTCACTCTGAGGAAATGTAAAAAAAAATGGTGGAACTCAGCCTCTTGGTGGCGCTATAATAGAACAAAACATGAAATCCCCATTGACTTCAATACAGTTTTGTGAAATAAAATGCTATACTAAACGAATGCATTAGTTTAATATTTCGAAACTCAAAATGTGCCATCAGCACCATCCCCTGAAGGTACCCAAAATATTTTGAGACAGTGCCACCTAGTGGTCAAAAGTTGTAAGAAAATTTACAAAACTGCTAATAACTTTTGAATAAATTGGCCTATTGTAATGCAACAGGTCTTAATAGATTCCTTGGGTCAAGCCGAGAACATAGATACCAAGGTTTCCTTATTTGGCCTAGCTTCCTGTCCGCCATCTTGATTTTCAGTCAAAACCTACTTTTTCGAACTCCTCCTAGACCGTTTGTCCGATTTTCACCAAAATCGAATCGTATCATCTCCAGAGTGTGCTGACTAAAAGTTATGGATTTCGTGTCTATAGACGAAACCGTTTTCGTATAGCGTAGCAGCAAATTTGAAGCATGATGCTAAAAGCACTATTCAGGCTTTATCTCTGCAATGGCTTGACATATTGACACCAAACTTTGTATGTGTCATTGTCACTTCACTCTGACCACATCACATCAGTTTTGTGACTGCGCCACCTATTGGTCAAAAGTGATAATCCATTAAATCATATTTTGAATTACTTTTTATATGATTTTTCAGCCATTTCGCCTAAAATCTTCTTTAAATGTATTTAATTGCTCATTGTTGCAGTTGGTCTGACATCTTCAGCCATGTTGGCATATCCTGTCATCTGCTTGCGCTTGGCCCCGATAATTGCTGCTTGCAGCTATATTTATTATTATTATTCTTCCTTCTTCCGACTGGGAGTCTATGGCAGCCCATAGAACCGATCGCGGGAAAGTTGTAATGGTTTGACATTCTGATAGAGGATAGTCCCAACATTAAATACACCAATTTTGGTGTGTCTAAGTCATTCCCTCTAGCGCCACCACCTGTCCAAAGTTGCAGTCATGTTTATGCTAATAACTTTTGAACCACAAGGGCTAGAAACAAAATTCTTTTTTCCTCTAATTCCTGAGCTCATGACGATTCGATTGCACCATATGACGTCATTTTCCGTCATTATAATTTTTCCGCCATTTTGAATTTTTCAAAAAACCTACTTTTTCGAACTCCTCCTAGGCCGTTGCTCCAATTTCCACGAAAATTGAATCAGATCATCTTCAGACCATGCCGACAAAAAGTTATGCAATTCGTGTTGATTTGTCAAACCGTTCTCGAATACCGCGCAAACAAATTTTATGTAGCGCTTCCGAAAACAGACACAAGCCTGTATCTCCGCAACACTTTATCGTATTCAGACCAAACTAAACACATATCATCACAAGCATGACCTGAGCCTACATGCTGCGTTTCGGCGCAGTGCCACCTACTGGTCCGGAGATATGAAAAATGGCTGTTTTTGCTTATAACTTCTGAATGGTTTGTCCAAAAATCATAAAAGTGGTCTTGTTAGATTCAGGGCATCATGCTGAGTCGACTGATATCCAATTTTCCCAGATCAGCCATTTTGGCTGTCGGCCATTTTGAATTATGTGCTAAAATGCTGTATTTTAGGAATGCATGAACCTATCGTTACGAAACTCGGTATGGGTCATCAGCATGATGTCCTGAAGGAGCCTGAGAAGTTTCGAAACAGTGCCATCTAGTGGTGAATTTTTTTCCCCAAATGCTTCCAAATGCTTATAACTTTGGGTGTGGTCAACTTATTTTCACGAGACTCATCTCATTAGAGTCCTGAATCGTTGCCGAGTCCCACGATACCAAACATGCTAGGTTTCGCCTTACGGTTTGTGTAGCGTTGTGATTTAGCGCTTAAAAAACATTTGGCTATATCTTCGAAACCGCTAGTCCGATCGAGACGAAACCACCGTCAGAAGTTTGGAAACATAGGTCGATAGCTATACGCCAATGCCCAAATGCAAAAATATTGATGTTTAGGGGTAGTAAATTCCAATCAAAGTCATGTGTCAGTCATTTTTTACGTGTTTTTTCATATAAATGTCTATAACTCCGAAGCGAATTGAGATATCTTCACCAAAATTGACACACATATGTATGGGCTCACTCTGAGGACACATAAAAAAAATGGTGTGACTGAGCCTCTTGGTGGCGCTATAACAGAACAAAACATGAAATTCCCATTGACTTCAATACAGTTTTGTGAAATAAAATGCTATACTAAACAAATACATTGGTGTAAAATTACGAAACTCAGAATGTGCCATCAGCTCCATCCCCTAAAGGTACCCAAAATATTTCGAGACAGCGCCACCTAGTGGTCAAAAGTTATAACAAAATTTACAAAAAGGCTAATAACTTTTGAATACATTAGGCTATTGAAATGCCACTGGTCTTAATAGATTCCCTGGGTCAAGCCGAGAACATAGATACCAAGTTTTCCTTATTTGGCCAAACTTCCTGTCCGCCATCTTGATTTTCATTCAAAACCTACTTTTTCGAACTCCTCCTAGACCGTTTGTCCGATTTTCACCAAAATCAAATCGTATCATCTCCAGACGGTGCCAACTAAAAGTTATGGATTTCGTGTCGATTGACGAAACCGTTTTCGTATAGCGCAGCAGCAAAGTTGAGGCATGATGCCAAAAGCACTATTCAGGCGTTATCTCTGCAATCCGTTGAAATATTGACACCAAAATTTGAATGTGTCATTGTCACTTCACTCTGACCACATCACATCAGTTTTGTAACTGCTCCACCTATTGGTCGAAAGTGATAATCCATTAAATCATATTCTGAATTACTTTTTATATGATTTTTCAGCCATTTCGCCTAAAATCCTCTCTAAATGTCTTTAATTGCTCATTGTTGCAGTTGGTCTGACACCTTCAGCCATGTTGGCATATCCTGTCATCTGCTTGCGCTTGGCCCCGATAATTGCTGCTTGCAGCTATATTTATTATTATTATTCTTCCTTCTTCCGACTGGGAGTCTATGGCAGCCCATAGAACTGATCGCGGGAAAGTTGTAATGGTTTGACATTCTCATAGAGGACAGTCCCAACATTAAATACACCAATTTTGGTGTGTCTAAGTCATTCCCTCTAGCGCCACCAACTGTCCAAAGTTTCACTCATGTTTCTGCTAATAACTTTTGAACCACAAGGGCTAGAAACAAAATTCTTTTTTCCTCTGATTTCTGAGCTCAGGGCGATTCGATTGCACCCTATGACGTCATTTTTCGTCATAATAATTTTTCCGCCATTTTGAATTTTCCGAAAAACCTACTTTTTCAAACTCCTCCTAGGCCGTTGCTCCAATTTCCACGAAAATTGAATCAGATCATCTTCAGACCATGCCGACAAAAAGTTATGGAATTCGTGTTGATTCATCAAACCGTTCTCGAATACCGCGCAAACAAATTTTACGTAGCGCTTGCGAAAACAGACACAAGCCAGTATCTCCTCAACACTTTATCATATTAAGACCAAACTTGGTACATCTCATCACAAGCATGACCTGAGGCAACATGCTGCGTTTCGGCACAGTGCCACCTACTGGTCCGGAGATATGAAAAATGGCTATTTTTGCTTATAACTTCTGAATGGTTTGTCCAAAAATCATAAAAGTGGTCTCGTTAGATTCAGGGCATCATGCTGAGTCGACTGATATCCAATTTTCCCCGATCAGCCATTTTGGCTGTCGGCCATTTTGAATTATGTGCTAAAATGCTGTATTTTATGAACGCGTGAACGTATCGTTACAAAACTCGGAATGGATCATCAGCACGATGCCCTGAAGGAGCCTGAGAAGTTTCGAAACAGTGCCACCTAGTGGTGAATTTTTTTTCCCAAATGCTTCCAAATGCTTATAACTTTGGGTGTGGTCGACTTATTTTCACGAGACTCATCTCATTAGAGTCCTGAATCGTTGCTGAGTCCCACGATACCAAACATGCTAGGTTTTGCCTTACGGTTTGTGTAGCGTTGTGATTTAGCGCTTAAAAAACATTTGGCTATATCTTCGAAACCGCTAGTCCGATCGAGACGAAACCACCTTCAGAAGTTTGGAAACATAGGTCGATAGCTATACGCCAATGCCCAAATGCGAAAATATTGATGTTTAGGGGTAGTAAATTCCAATCAAAGTCATGTGTCAGTCATTTTTTACGTGTTTTTTCATATAAATGTCTATAACTCCGAAGCGAATTGAGATATTTTCACCAAAATCGACACACATATGTACGAGCTCACTCTGAGGACATGTAAAAAAAAATGGTGGGACTCAGCCTCTTGGTAGCGCTATAATAGAACAAAACATGAAATTCCCATTGACTTCAATACAGTTTTGTGAAATAAAATGCTATACTAAACAAATGCATTGGTGTAATATTACGAAACTCAAAATGTGCCATCAGCACCATTCCCTGAAGGTACCCAAAATATTTCAAGACAGTGCCACCTAGTGGTCAAAAGTTATAACAACATTTCCATAAAGGCTAATAACTTTTGAATAAATCTGACTACTGAAATGCCACTGGTCTTAATAGATTCCTTGGGTCAAGCCGAGAACATAGATACCAAGTTTTCCTTATTTGGCCAAACTTCCTGTCCGCCATCTTGATTTTCATTCAAAACCTACTTTTTCGAACTCCTCCTAGACCGTTTGTCCGATTTTCACCAAAATCGAATCGTATCATCTCCAGACTGTGCTGACTAAAAGTTATGGATTTCGTGTCTATAGACGAAACCGTTTTCGTATAGCGTAGCAGCAAATATGAGGCATGATGCTAAAAGCACTATTCAGGCTTTATCTCTGCAATGCCTTGACATATTGACACCAAACTTTGTATGTGTCATTGTCACTTCACTCTGACCACATCACATCACATTTGTAACTGCGCCACCTATTGGTCGAAAGTGATAATCCATTAAATCATATTTTGAATGACTTTTTATATGATTTTTCAGCCATTTCGCCTAAAATCCTCTTTAAATGTATTTAATTGCTCATTGTTGCAGATGGTCTGACACCTTCAGCCATGTTGGCATATCCTGTCATCTGCTTGCGCTTGGCCCCGATAATTGCTGCTTGCAGCTATATTTATTATTATTATTATTATTCCTTCTTCCGACTGGGAGTCTATGGCAGCCCATAGAACCGATCGCGGGAAAGTTGTAATGGTTTGACATTCTGATAGAGGACAGTCCCAACATTAAATACACCAATTTTGGTGTGTCTAAGTCATTCCCTCTAGCGCCACCAACTGTCCAAAGTTTCACTCATGTTTATGCTAATAACTTTTGAACCACAAGGGCTAGAAACAAAATTCTTTTTTCCTCTGATTTCTGAGCTCAGGGCGATTCGATTGCACCCTATGACGTCATTTTTCGTCATAATAATTTTTCCGCCATTTTGAATTTTCCGAAAAACCTACTTTTTCAAACTCCTCCTAGGCCGTTGCTCCAATTTCCACGAAAATTGAATCAGATCATCTTCAGACCATGCCGACAAAAAGTTATGGAATTCGTGTTGATTCATCAAACCGTTCTCGAATACCGCGCAAACAAATTTTACGTAGCGCTTGCGAAAACAGACACAAGCCAGTATCTCCTCAACACTTTATCATATTAAGACCAAACTTGGTACATCTCATCACAAGCATGACCTGAGGCAACATGCTGCGTTTCGGCACAGTGCCACCTACTGGTCCGGAGATATGAAAAATGGCTATTTTTGCTTATAACTTCTGAATGGTTTGTCCAAAAATCATAAAAGTGGTCTCGTTAGATTCAGGGCATCATGCTGAGTCGACTGATATCCAATTTTCCCCGATCAGCCATTTTGGCTGTCGGCCATTTTGAATTATGTGCTAAAATGCTGTATTTTATGAACGCGTGAACGTATCGTTACAAAACTCGGAATGGATCATCAGCACGATGCCCTGAAGGAGCCTGAGAAGTTTCGAAACAGTGCCACCTAGTGGTGAATTTTTTTTCCCAAATGCTTCCAAATGCTTATAACTTTGGGTGTGGTCGACTTATTTTCACGAGACTCATCTCATTAGAGTCCTGAATCGTTGCCGAGTCCCACGATACCAAACATGCTAGGTTTCGCCTTACGGTTTGTGTAGCGTTGTGATTTAGCGCTTAAAAAACATTTGGCTATATCTTCGAAACCGCTAGTCCGATCGAGACGAAACCACCTTCAGAAGTTTGGAAACATAGGTCGATAGCTATACGCCAATGCCCAAATGCGAAAATATTGATGTTTAGGGGTAGTAAATTCCAATCAAAGTCATGTGTCAGTCATTTTTTACGTGTTTTTTCATATAAATGTCTATAACTCCGAAGTGAATTGAGATATTTTCACCAAAATCGACACACATATGTACGAGCTCACTCTGAGGACATGTAAAAAAAATGGTGGGACTCAGCCTCTTGGTAGCGCTATAATAGTACAAAACATGAAATTCCCATTGACTTCAATACAGTTTTGTGAAATAAAATGCTATACTAAACAAATGCATTGGTGTAATATTACGAAACTCAAAATGTGCCATCAGCACCATTCCCTGAAGGTACCCAAAATATTTCAAGACAGTGCCACCTAGTGGTCAAAAGTTATAACAACATTTCCATAAAGGCTAATAACTTTTGAATAAATCTGACTACTGAAATGCCACTGGTCTTAATAGATTCCTTGGGTCAAGCCGAGAACATAGATACCAAGTTTTCCTTATTTGGCCTAGCTTCCTGTCCGCCATCTTGATTTTCAGTCAAAACCTACTTTTTCGAACTCCTCCTAGACCGTTTGTCCGATTTTCACCAAAATCGAATCGTATCATCTCCAGACTGTGCTGACTAAAAGTTATGGATTTCGTGTCTATAGACGAAACCGTTTTCGTATAGCGTAGCAGCAAACTTGAGGCATGATGCTAAAAGCACTATTCAGGCTTTATCTCTGCAATGCCTTGACATATTGACACCAAACTTTGTATGTGTCATTGTCACTTCACTCTGACCACATCACATCACATTTGTAACTGCGCCACCTATTGGTCGAAAGTGATAATCCATTAAATCATATTTTGAATGACTTTTTATATGATTTTTCAGCCATTTCATCTAAAATCCTCTTTAAATGTATTTAATTGCTCATTGTTCCAGTTGGTCTGACACCTTCAGCCATGTTGGCATATCCTGTCATCTGCTTGCGCTTGGCCCCGATAATTGCTGCTTGCAGCTATATTTATTATTCTTCTTCTTCTTCTTCTTCTTCTTCCGCTCTTGGAGTCTATGGCAGCCCATAGAACCGATTGCGGGAAAGTTGTTTTGGTTTGACATTCTGATAGAGCACAGTCCCAACATTAAATACACCAATTTTGGTGTTTCTAAGTCATTCCCTCTAGCGCCACCACCTGTCCAAAGTTTCACTTTTATTTTGCTAATAACTTTTGAACTGTAAGGCCAATCAACAAAATTATTTTTTCCTCTGATTCCTGAGCTCATGCCGATTCGATTGCATCCTATGACTTCATTTTCTGTAATAAAAATATGGCCGCCATTTTGATTCATTCGAAAAACCTACTTTTTCGAACTCGTCCTAGACGGTTTGTCCGATTTGCACGAAAATTGAACCAGATCATCTTCAGGCAGTGCTGACCAAAAGTTATGGAATTCAAATTGATTCGTCAAACCGTTTTCAATAAACGCACAAACAAATTTTACGTAGCGCCTGCAAAAACAGTCGTAAGGCTGTATCTCTGCAACGGTTTATCGTATTCAGACCAAACTTGGTACATGTCATCACAAGCATGACCTGAGGCTACATGCTGCGTTTCGGCGCAGCGCCACCTACTGGTCCGGAGATATGAAAAATGGCTATTTTTGCTTATAACTTCTGAACAGTTTGTCCAAAAATCATAAAATTGGTCTCGTTAGATTCAGGGCGACATGCCGAGTCGACTGATATCCAATTTTACCATATCGGCCATTTTGACTGTCGGCCATTTTGAATTATGTGCTAAAATGCTGTATTTTATGAACGCATGAACGGATTGTTACGAAACTTGGCATGGGTCATCAGCACGATGTCCTGAAGGAGTGTGAGAAGTTTCGAAACAGCGCCACCTAGTGGGGAATTTTTTTTTTCAAATGCTTATAACTTTGGGTGCGGTCGACTTATTTTCACGAGACTCATCTAATTAGACTCCTGAAACCTTGCCGAGTCCTACGATACCAAACATGCTAGGTTTCGCCTTACGGTTTGTGTAGCGTTGTGATTTAGCGCTTAAAAAACATTAGGCTATATCTTCGAAACCGCTTGTCCGATCGAGACGAAACCACCGTCAGAAGTTTGGAAACATAGGTCGATAGCTATACGCCAATGCCCAAATGCGAAAATATTGATGTTTAGGGGTAGTAAAATTCAAACAAAGTCATGTGTCAGTCATATTTTACGTGTTTTTTCATATAAATGTTTATAACTCTAAAGCAAATTGAGATATTTTCACCAAAACTGACACACATATGTATGGGCTCACTCTGAGGACACGTAAAAAAAATTGTGGGACTGAGCCTCTTGGTGGCGCTATAATAGAACAAAACATGAAATTCCCATTGACTTCAATACAGTTTTGTGAGATAAAATGCTATTTTCATTCAAAACCTACTTTTTCGAACTCCTCCCACACCGTTTGTCCGATTTTCACCAAAATCGAATCGTATCATCCCCAGACTGTGCCGACTAAAAGTTATGGATTTCGTGTCAATTGACGAAACCGTTTTCGTATAGCGCAGCAGCAAATTTGAGGCATGATGCTAATAGCACTATTCAGGCTTTATCTCTGCAATGCCTTGACATATTGACACCAAACTTTGTATGTGTCATTGTCTCCTCACTCTGACCACATCACATCAGTTTTGTAACTGCGCCACCTATTTGTCGAAAGTGATAATCCATTAAATCATATTTTTAATTACTGTTTCTATGATTTTTCAGCCATTTCGTCTAAAATCCTCTTTAAATGTCTTTAATTGCTCATTGTTGCAGTTGGTCTGACACTTTCAGACATGTCGGCATGTCTTGTCGTCTTATTCTGCTTGGCCCCGGTAATTGCTGCTTGCAGCTATATTTATAACTACAAGTGGTCCAACGGTTCAGGTTTTAAAAATCTGGCTTACATCAGACTACTGCCTCTTTTCCTCTGGGATCTCTGAAATCTGAAAAAAGAAAGCATGAAGTCAGTTCAGTTGTCATACATCTGAAATGTACATTCTGTTTATTTAATATATCTTAAATCTGTTAATGCTTCAATAGTGCGGTTTCTACAAATGGAAGTGCTATGGCAGGGGCGTCCAATCGTTCCAGCGGAGTTTATCTCCAGCCCTAATTAAACACACCCGAACCAGCTAATCAAGGTCATTAGGATCACTGATAACTTCCAGGCTGGGGTGTTGGAGCTCAACTTTGCAGGAAGAGGAATAAACACCTCTGAGCTTCAGGAAGGGATGGGAAGATTATTCAACTATATCTCAGCTCATGTTCCATGAAACTGCATTGAATTCAAGTATTCCAAGTTTATCTTGTAGAATAAAAGAGTTTAGGTTTTTCCAAAGACAATTTCTTTAAAGCTGCTTATGTAGACCTTAAACTCTTTAAATATCACAACATAGCCATGTCAGTCAATTTTCTCATAAACACAAGATGTAGATTTTTGTGAATGCATTTCAGTGGGAAAAGGCTAAAAACTAAATGGAGATCGGTTACATCCGTCACATTTAATACAGACTGAGGAAGATGAATGATTACCTGATAAAGCAGTATTCAGGGAGCAGGAGAGGGCCAGAGGTCAGGTGATTATGCTGTCGATGTCGGCATTATCAGGACGGTGCTTGTCATTTGTTTAACTGTCCGTCCTCATCTGCCTCACTCCTACTAAAGGCAAGAACGCAAGGTGCTGTGCAAGCAGAGTCACTGATGACAGACATGCGCTGCTGAAGAAATCGGTAGGCACTACATTCCACCATTAAAAAAGGTTGTTCTTCATGTAGTATGAATGTGTGTGGGTTATGAATGAATTCTGGACGTACTTCATCCGCCATTTTGTTACGGTCATGTGACCTTCACTGTCATTCATAAATTCTCTCCCGTGGCCTATGCAAATACTATGCATTGACATTATACTCTCCCTGCTGAAAAATCCAGCATTGCTGGTCACCAGCATGAGGTATGTTTTGCATGCTGGGACGAGCATGGGTTGCTGGTTTGCTGGTCCCCAACATGAGATGCTGGTTGCTGGTTTGCTGGTCCCCAACATGAGATGCTGGTTGCTGGTTTGCTGGTCCGCAGCATGAGATGCTGGTTTGCTGGTCCCCAACATGAGATGCTGGTTTGCTGGTCCGCAGCATGAGATATGGGTTCTGGTTTGCTGGTTCCCACCATGGGATGCTGGTTGTCTGGTCCCCAACATGAGATGCTGTTTGCTGGTTTGCTGGTTCCCAACATGGGGAGCTGGTTGATGGTTTGCTGGTCGCCAACATGAGATTCTGGTTTGCGGGTCCCCAACATGGGGAGCTGGTTGATGGTTTTCTGGTCGCCAACATGAGATTCTGGTTTGCTGGTCCCCAACATGGGGTGCTGGTTGATGGTTGTCTAGTCCTCAACATGGGATGCTGGTTTCTGGTTTTCTGGTCCTAAACTTGAGATACTGGTTGCTGATTTTCTGGTCCTAAACTTGGGATAGTGGTTGCTGGTTTGCTGGTCCTCAACATGAGATGCTGGTTGATGGTTGTCTAGTCCTCAGCATGGGATGCTGGTTGCTGGTTTCCTGGTTCCGACCATGGGATGCTGGTTGATGGTTTTCTGGTCCCCAACATGAGATGCTGGTTTGCTGGTCCCCAACATGGGATGCTGGTTGATGGTTTTCTGGTCCCCAACACGAGATTCTGGTTTGCGGGTCCCCAACATGGGGTGCTGGTTGATGGTTGCCTAGTCCTCAACATGGGATGCTGGTTTCTGGTTTTCTGGTCCCCAACATGAGATGCTGGTTGCTGATTTTCTGGTCCTAAACTTGGGATAGTGGTTGCTGGTTTGCTGGCCCTCAACATGAGATGCTGTTTGCTGGTTTTCTGGTCCTCAACATGGGAGAGTGGTTGATGGTTTACTGGTCCTCAACATGAGATGCTGGTTTGCTGGTTCCCAGTATGGGATGCTGATTGATTGTTTTAGTTTTGCACGCTGGGTCCAGCTTGGGAAGCGCGTGTGCTGGTGGACCAGCATATGTTATCTTCTGAGTGCTGGTATGATCCCAGCAAGACCACAACAAAACTAATGTATGTTACACATCACATTTTTTTGTGTGTGTTCATAGTTAAAGAAAATACCAAAATAATTATCCTACTAATTGAAATAATTTAATAAAGAAAAACACATGTTGCAGATTGTTTATTGGTACACAGTAAAAATCCTCATTGTTAAACTATCTGTTCAGTTTCCATATGGTCCCAATCTATAGTAAAAGTGACACTGAAGCAATGTTGCAGTTAGTGAAATAAACTAGATTCACTCTACAAGTGATGACTGAGCGTTAGACACCTGCGGTTAACAAGCAGAATCACTGAATATAAGAGGAACAACAAGAACAAAACAAAGAGAAGAGACAAGCAGAAACACAACAGCTACAACTGACTAACAGCCACACAGCCTTAGATTCAATTAATTGCAAATAAAATCAATCTCACCAGAGGATGCTTAAACAACTCCAAAAACATCTTCAGCATGTTCAATTATTGTAAACCTGTTTGGCTTTTATTTATTTCATATGGTACATGTATAAAGGTTGTTGAAGTCTGTTTGAAGTCGTCATTATGCTGATCAGTATTCCCTTTAGTTGAGCTCTTGGCCCGTTACTTTGGTCGAATTAATTTTCTTTCAGCAATTGATGAAAGTGCATGCTATCACTATTGTCTACAATATTTCATGCTCCTGACTGCAATAACACCTTTTATGTACAGCTTTTGGACTCACTGACTGACAGCTGGATTTTGACACAAATTCCCCCAAAAAAGTCTTTAAAAAAGACTTTCATTATTAAGTTGCTATTCAATGTCCCATTGAAAGAGCTCCTCTCATAACCTGTTATTGAACAAATGACATGATTATGCTGTTATTTGGCATTTTTCTTTGTTTTCCTATCTCTAAATGTTTTTGTTTTGTAATGTAAACAAGCTTTTTTTTTTTTTTTTGTGTACAGATCCTTTTAAACAGTAGAAAAATCCTTTGAAATGTTTCACCAGTTTGAATGTTTACTTTGTTCTTCAAAACTTCAGATGACATTGATAAATAATGGTGAACCAGCTTCACCAGCTCTGGTTTGCTTGAGAACAGCATGACTATGCTGGTCCACTAGCTAAACCAGCACTAACCAGCCTGGACCAGCATCAAATTTCATGCTGGTTTATGCTGGATATTTCAGGCTGTTGACATACCGTTTTCTGGTCTAAACGGGACACGTGTTAAGTGTGACATTCTTATGTTTGTGTCACTGGCACTTCAAAAAATCTGCTAAATGTTGTTGGAACTTTAATCAGGCATTTCCTAATAAACATTACTAAAGCCAGTAACAATAAAAATCAACCACAAAAACCAAGCATGCAAAACAAAGGAATAGAGAAATAATAAAGTAAACGTTTGAAATCGTGCCAGTGAAGTCATGTGAATATATCAGGTGGTGGTTCAACAAACAATACTTCTGTACAGGACACACCTGTGTTTTCTCTTCAATAAAGAAGCATCAATTCGACTACTGAGAAGGGCACAAGCAGAACCAAAAATGGGTGTTTTATAGAGGCCGTTTACACGACACTGTTTTCAACTGAAAACAGAAACCGTGAGCGTTTTGGCCGTTCACTTACACGACAACAATGGCATTTTGGGGGCCTGAAAATGCTATGAAAACGAGCTTCAAAGTGCAAGTTTTTGAATATGATACAGTTATTATCTCCATGTAAACTACAAAAAACGCGCATTTGGGAAAACATGGGTATCTTTAAAAAATGACCTCGCCAACTACTGGCATGAATAATACAGCATGAATACGAAAAACGCAAAGACAAAACTTAGTTTTTTAGTACATCGTTGTTGTGTAAACGTGCCCTAAACCAGTGGGCATTTCCAAACTACAATGGGTGTTCTTCATCCGCTTTACCGGCAGGCCCAACCCCTAAACCAAACCCCCAGTGGATTAGAACAAATCGGGTACAGTGTTGAAAATGCCCATCATAGTTTGAAAACGCCCCGCAGATTGAGGAACACCACTAGCTTTCCACAGAGATACACTTTCATGACTTTGTGCTCAACAACAACAAATCAATAGGTGTGTTTGACTCTAAGTGGCGCTGCTCAGACCGGTCGGTGTAAAGTACAGCGAGAGCGATTCAAAAGCATACTCTCGAACCAGCTGAACTAACTGATATTGAACTAACACCTAGTGTCAGTTCAATATCACTGTCACCTCCAATGTGTGCTGACCCAACATACTTTAAACATTGAAATGTCAATCTCAACCAAAAGGATGGTTTGCACCAAACCTCAACATTGTCTCAATGTCACCTTGCTATCTGCGCTGCTATCAAAAGTCCTAGAATTCAGTGTGATCTCAAACATTTCTCATCAAATGATCTGAGCTACTGCATTACAGTCATTTTATATCTGTAAACTCTTACTGTTTTTCAACCTTGAGTTCTTTAATGTCTGGTGGATTCTGATTGGCTGTCAAAAATCGTTCTAAAAGTGATTCCAACGTGCCATTATCGTTATAGTTGTGGTGTGGACTTCACTATTCACTATATAGCCTATAACATTTTAATAATCGAGAATAGTGAAGTCCACACCACAACTATATTATAGCTATCGTATTGGTGTGAACGAGCCTTTAGCCGAAAAATAGTAGGCGGTTTGCTCCATAATTTTATGCAAGGAAAACTCACTTCGTACAAGATTTAAGTCACGTAGTGCATCTGTGTGCCTGACCTCCTCAGGGAAAAGTAGGTGTTTAGTGTCCTTTCCATGTTGTGTTGGGATTGTTTGCGTGTTTCCATTTCGTAGAATTGCGTTTACCTCCCGAGTTCCTGTAATTATGCCATTGTGGCAGTTACCAAGCAACAAGGCAGCTGCACCCAGTAACATGAGCGAGGCCTGTTGAGCACCTGTGTGTGTGTGTGTGTGTTTTTATGAAAGGTCTCATGGGATGGATTTGTGCAGGCGTACCTGTGTGATTTCTCCGTTCGTCGTGTTGGTTTGCGCCGGAAGGCTTCGAGGCACGAACTCTCCGGTCTCCTCGTCCAGCTGGAGTTGAGCGAGCAGAGCTTTCTCCTGATCCTGCAGATGCTGCTGGCGCTTCTCCTCCTCCTGCTCACGCTGCCGGCGCAGCTCCACCTCCTTCTGTCTGAAGCTGAAGTCAAACACTTCCCTGCCCGCTCCCAGGTCCACGTCCTGCCTCCACAGGATATCTATCAGATCCATGTCCTACAGAGAAGAAGAGAGACGGCATGAGAGGAAGCACACACACACACACTCCTGACCACACCCTGCCTGTCGAGCCCGGCCCTCCTCAGATACACACACGCACAATGCCAGAAAGACAGGATGAATAATACATGCTGCTTCTCCTTTTTCATCCCATCTCTGGGAAATACCAAATCACACACACACTTACATATTTATACACACTCGGATAGTGTTCCTATTAATGTTAGTGGCCGATTTAAAGGTCAAAAGGAAAAAAAAATCATTCATATTTCTGACCTTCAACTAAAAACAGCTAAAAATAAACACATATGGTCTGTATGTGGGAAGTTGACGTGTTCTGTGTGACGTGATAAATCCAAAAATATATTTTTTGTAATTGCTTTATCATTATTATGCATTCTTATATTATTTGACAGACTACATGGGATATTTCTTCTTTAAAAAATGAATCTGTCACACTGCAAGACTTTTAAAATCACTAGTGAATGCAAAATGTGTTTAAAAAGAAACAAAAATGGTGAGCATGTAAAAGTTTTTTTTTTAACTCAGACATTTGTGGTCATGTTTTACAGTACATCAAACACCATTTCAGTATACGCAACTATTTATGGAGCTCTTCTGGTTACCACACTTCTTTTTAACTGCACATCACAAACTGGAATTTTTTATTTTGTGGTGAAACCCTTTCTAGAGAGGTGCACTACTACACACAGATCTGGAGGAGTGGACGGCGGCTTCGGCCAATCAGCAGCGAGAATGAGACGCCACCCGCCATGTTGTTTTAACTACAGAGATCAGGGTGTTTGTCACATTCAAGGACAGAGAACAAAACATATCGTCTGCGTCCTTGCCTTCTTTTAATGTTTCTATTATGTGCAGATGTGGACCAGGGTTATTATAGTTAACTAGAACTATCACCATAAAAAAAACGTTCATTACTTGAAATAAATTACTAAAATAATTTCTCATTTTCTTTATTTAGCTTAACTTGATGTACTAAAATATTAAAACAGAAATAAAAACTACATATAAACTATATTTAAAAACTGATGAAAATGACAAAAACACAACAAAATTGCCTAAAATTAAAATGATAAAATAAATAAAAATAAAAACTAATTCTAAATATTAATAAAAGATATAGGCTACTAGTATCACAAACAACACTATTACTTAGGCTACGTTTTTTTAGTTTGGATAACTTCCAAAGCATAAAATCAAACATGTCAAAACATATCAGCATTTTAGTCAATTGTTTTAGTAAGTTAAATCTTTAGATTTTTTGCAGTTTGATTTTTAATGTTAATCTTAATTGCAGATTAAAAACATATTTAACATCTTCATCCACTAACCTTGCTGGGTACAATAAATAATAAACATGGTTCATCGATAAATACTTTTTTTTTTTACTTTTAATACTTAAGTACATTCAACTTTTACACAAGCACTTGATTTAAATACTTTGTCCAGGACGGTTTCAGAATCAGAATCGTATCCTTAGACGTCACACAACCATCATCACTGGTGATGAAACCAGATATTGATATATGGCCATTTGGAGATTCATCTGTAACCCTTCCAAAACCTTCTGACAGGCCTGTCAATATTTAATGCACATTTCCTGTTTTCAAGTGAAGAGTAAAATAGATTTTGGATAAATATTGTATGTTTGTTTAATTGCAGCAATTTTGTTTTTGTCCCATAAACCAATAAATTCATTAAAAGGGACAATTCTATCATAATTCGAACCCGTAAGACTTTTCATAATCGAAACACAAATAGGAATATTTTGTAATATTCTCTCATCCTCTTTTTCCATCCATTGAAATTCCACAGATGTCCATATCAGAAGTGAGCTGAGCTCTTTAAGTCTTTACTTTACATTACGGTCACTTTATATGATGAACAGATTTAATTTAGGCATTCATTTGCATATATAAATATTGATGAGCGCACATTAAATATGGTGAACGGAAGCTGAAACAACA
>NC_140215.1:34084752-34314752 GCF_951802725.1 Rutilus rutilus | reverse complement strand
ACTAAAACAGGCTACTATAACATTGTTGTAACATTAGTAACGCTATTAGTTATTGTAGCCTAGTTAAATATTATTTACCTGTTGGCTTTGGTGCATTTTAGGCATTTCGATCTCCATCATGTCTGAGAGGATCTCTCCTCGTCCGCCGTAACTCCTGAAGTGATTTATTTGTTTGTAATCCTTCACAGCGAAATGAAATGTGGCTTGAAAATAAATACGTCCGATTGTCAATGCACTTGTGAAGGAAATGCCGCTGTCTGACTGAGGAGTTATGAAAATTCACGGAAAGCCCCAGTCATTCGCTGGCCCCGCCCATAAACCACGCTGACCAATAGGAAGCGCTGCTGAGCTGCTGCGGTCTACGCCCCCTTTTACCTTTTATCTGCTGTAAACCTTCTGAATGTGAACTTAGCTGGACCTTTATTTTAACTATAACTCTATAGACTTCTCTATCTTTAAAAACTTTGATAACACTTTAACATGCCTATTCGACATATTTATTTGAAATGTATCTTAACATTTGGGGTTTTAAGGGTTACATATGGTCAAATATGTTGCCATTTATTTTATTTATATAAAAAACCAATAGGGGTAATCAACTTTTGTAACAACTCCCTCAGGAATGTTGCAGGAACCACAAATTGTAGGCTCTCTATGGGTACAGAGAAAGACACGTGATCTTGATGGAGCAGATTGTAGCACCTGCATGTACTTTCGCTGGGTGAACACGTACAATCAAAAGACGCAATAAAAGCCCATGATTTGAACACAGCTACGAACTCTCGTGACCTGCATGTCTATCTGTCTGTCTGATAGCGCCACCTGCTGTTCGCCTTTAAGCTTTTAATGTCAGCTGAGCCTTTTTCCACGGTGTAATTCATCTTCAACCTTTTAAACCGCACTCTAAACCATTTAAGAGTTTATAATTATACAAGTTTAAACTAAACTAGCGTTGAAATGTTGCTTGGGTTAAACAAATGGATGACCGATTTGGCCTGTGTGTGAATGATCTGATGCATGGGGTGTTTAAAGGTTTGAAATGATCACCTGACAAAATTACTCTTGTTAAAAGATCAACCCACACAACGTGACACTTCAGTCAAACTGTCAACTGAGTGCAAAGTGTATGTGTATAAAGGCTGTTTCATCAACTATATGGACACTTTTGGCCTTCTGGACTTTTAAAAAGTAAACTTTCACTAGTTCATGTGATTTACTAACAATAATAATTACAAACTAAGATTGTCCAACAGTAGTTGTGCATCACATGACAAATCTGCCATATTTTTCTGAAAGTTTTGTTTAAAATGATTATTTTTAAACTACTTTAACTATAGTTAAAGGCAGGGTAGGTGATTTGTTCCAGAAACATTTTAAGTTATGCTGGTTGAAAGTCTCTTCACATCCTGATAGCACTAAGTTAAAGGCACAATATGTAATTTCTCGCCACTAGAGGTCGCTTATTCAAAACAAAGGCGTAGCTTGATGACGCCTTGATTTACCGGGATCATGGGAGTTGTTGTCTTCACCTCTACAGCCGGAGGAGAATACGGCAGAAATCATATTCATGGATGAGCGGTAATGTATTAAATATTTATTAACATTGTAGCGGAACGAGCCGCTGGAGCGATTGCTAATGAGAGATGAGTGCGACACACGAGCAGAGGAGCTTTTATTATACGCTTCCGGTCATGCGTATGTGGGGAAACGCAGCGCTGTTTTATCATGTTAGACACATTTGAGTGTGATGAAAGTTGTTATGATGCTACTATATGAGACACTTGTTGCACACTGCAGTGAGCTAGATCGATATTAGACATGGTAAAACATGGAACTCGCATGGTAAATTGTTATACATAACAATTATTAGTTTTCTGTCGATGAATGTATCCAAACAGTTGCTCACCTGTCTAATAAAACACATAATATGTTAAAGCATCTTTGGTGTTTCCATTTTTTCTACAAAATAAAAATCAAGCGTAACGCGGAAATTATGTCATGATAGGCGACGGTCCGTGTCCTGGTTAAAACTGCTTATTTCTCTGTGCAAACATTTAGGATAATGTAAGTACACAAGTCAACAAAATATATAACATTGTTCTATAGTGGTTTTTGGATATTTTTATCCAAATATCTTGCATAGTGTGCTTTTAAGTGGTCTAAATGTATTTATATGTATATTTTCTGTAGAAGGCGTAGGACCATAAAATGTTCGTCCAATCATTGCATTCAGACCTATCCTATCTGTCTGTCAGCGTATGTATTTCCACACCTCCGCACACCTGTTCACACAGACATCACACGTCATCAGAGTGTTTCGTGCTGTGCAGAGTTAGACAGACGTCAGTCACCGAACAGCAGCTACAGTTCCTCCTGAACCAAAACCACCAGCTTATGCTGCGTTCACCATAACTACTGTAATCTGGAAGAGATGGAAACCCGAGACGTTAAACTCGGAGCGATTCGTGAGTCGAATTGCGTTTTACTATCAACGCCTAAATGAATCTGCAGCAGTCAGGTGGAACAAGAGCTCTTTAAGTTGTTTATGTTCATTATTATTGTGATGTTATGTGCTTTGAGACATGAGGTAGTTTAACGCCGCGCTCTGTACGCGCTCATGTTTTGAAGGAGCCGTGGCTTTGGAGACGCACTGAAGGGAGGGTGGGATCTCATGTTTTCAAAGCTAACTCGCTATCGCTAGCCTCTTCGAAAATTGCCTACCCTACCTTTAAATACATTTTCCCTTTGTTTTCCTCATGCCTCACATTTCATCTGTAACTTTATTTGGGGCGAAATTGTTAAAATTGGGAATTGGAAATAATTTTTACAAAACAAATATTGAAATGTTTTATAGTTATTATCATCATAGTTTTAAACAACAACTGATTTTGAGGTTAGTTGAAAGTCTAGGCCTGTGAGAAGAGAAAAACAAAATAACAGGCATTTGACAAGTAACAGAAAGAAATGATGAAAGCATTGTAAAAAGGAAAGAAAAAGTTTTAGTGCAACTTTAATCTATCTATCTATCTATCTATCTATCTATCTATCTATCTATCTATCTATCTATCTATCTATCTATCTATCTATCTATCTATCTATCTATCTATCTATCTATCCCAGGCGCTGACGCGTATCTTATGAACCTCACTGAATCTCCAGCACTAACAGAGATTACTAACCAGTGTACTAGTACTAGTATCCCAGCGCCTGAAACCAACAAAACGTCGTTTTTTCTCCCCCCGAAGCGCGTGCGTGTTTGCGCGCGCACGATTGGCAGCTCCACGTCGACATTCTTCCAGCTGCTGCACGGACGCGGACGCGCTTCATCAACAGTTGCGCGAGCTTCATCTGCTCAATCCTCCAGGCCAGGGCTTCTTCTTATTCTTCTTCTGACAGAGACCGTGTTTCAGCAGAGCTTCTTCTCCAAACACACTTTATCCAGCGTCGACTGGCTCGTGCTGTGAGTTGCAGCAGGTATGTTGTTCTTTTCCTCTTTTTCCCTCTCTCTGGAAGTGTGCATTCACTCACAGACTGTGCGCGTGTGCTTCTAAAACCCTGTCACATCGACACTCATTGAGATATTCACCCACTGAAGCCTTAAAGTAACTTGACTGGAAGTTTTCCTGTGGAAAGTAAACTTAAATGTCTGCGTGATGTTACGTGCAAATGCATGACATATGGCATCCTCAGTTTCCCCTTTCCTCACATTGTGACTTCTCTTTTAGTTTGTGAAATGATATTTGTGTGTTAAGTTTAGATCTACTCCGGGGTGACAGACTTGATCTTGATAAAGTAATGCACGGCTCCACGGTTTTCGACACGTCAGCTGTTCTCGGCTGCCCCAGTTGTTAACTGTGCAAATAGACAGAGTGGAAGAGCGCATTCAATATTTAAATCGGATTTTTGTGACACGTTTCATTTTATTTTTCTGCGCTTCGTCTTTTTTTTGTTGTTGCATGCACTTAATTTGCATGGAATCGCGCACGTAGCTGTTTTTCTGCATGTGCACCGTAGGCCGCCATATGTGTTCATCATTCATGATGTGATTATGTGCATGTGTGAATGAGTCCACGTTTATGCGTCTTATCCATCATTTACATTCTTCTGATAGCCATTCCTGAGCTCGAGGAGTTCCTCACTTTCAGCTCCAGCTCAGAGATGCTTTGATCAGTCTCACCTGTCAATCATCTTTCATTCTGAGAAGTATTATAACTGTTACCATACACTGTTAACTGTATACACGCTTCAAACTTCAGTTCACTTGCTGCCTTAAAATTTTAAGTATGCCAAATCAAATGGTATGTTCAGCTATAATTATATATTTATTTTTTAGCATATATATATATATATATATATATATATATATATATATATATATATATATATATATATATGTATGTATGTGTATATGTATGTGTGTGTATCTGTATGTATGTATGTATGTATATATGTGTGTGTGTGTGTATGTGTAAACAAAACTTTTATGTTAGATGTAATTAATCAATTCAACATCACTAATAAATAAATATATTTATGTTTTTATATAAATATATTTGTTTAGGCTCTATATATATATATATATATATATATATATATATGAGAGCGAGATGGATTAAAAAAAACATAACTTCATCAAAAAAACATATGTTGCCATGACTTATTGATGATCACATAATTTTTAAAGTGTATAAATAAATAGATTTGTGATGCGGATGAGAAATGTAACGTGTGTGTTTCTCTCGTACAGAAGAGTTTCCCTGAGCGGAGGAGAATCGTCGAGCAGCGCTGTGGCTTTCCAAGTAAAGTTCTGTGATACACTCCGACTCTTAATTGTTCGCAGTCAGTGCATTACAGAACTTTGTTTTGGGAGTTTAAAGCTCAGGCCTGGAGGAAACAATCATTCCATCTGGATGAAGCCGTACCGGCGTTAAACTGCACAGCCTGTGTCCTTCAGACAACACGCTCAAATAAATCACATCATTATCATCATTTCAACATGCTCATGCCTTTATTTCCAACTGCTGATGAACATCCTTTGAGTTTGGGAATCACAGATATGTGTATGTAGATTATAGTTGTAATATTGATTATGTGTTATTTATATGATCTTTTCCCAGAACGTTTTCTCCAAGTGTTCAACTAGCATAGCGGAGGCTATACCGCAATTGCTAAATATCTAAAAATAAGCGTTGCACAGTAACACACCACTTTCCAATTAAACATTCCATTCCATAACCTCAGGAAACACAAAAAAATGTGGCTTTTTCCATTGTTGTAAAAGCAGTGTATCCCATATTTACAAGGCGGTGCAGAGAAAAGCACTTTAAGTGGAGAAGCTTAGAGGTTTGTGATGACATCATCAGACGAGCGCATGTCTCACGGTCACGTGACTCTTGAGGGTCATCCGCTCTTAAGACAGAGAAAACTTTTTACTGGCACTGACAAAACAGATTTCCAAGCGGAGAAACTGTTCCATGTGTCTGAAATACTAGTATGCAATATGCAAAGTATGCATCTGGGAAATGAATGTGAGAGGTTTTGTTGAAGTGTATTTTAAAGTACATCTGTTATTAATTAGTCAAGCACATAAAGATTGAAACCGCACCATTTAACCCATCAAGAGTGCTTAACATATTCAGAATAATCATTTACAAACACACTGACGGACTAAAACACACACACACACACACACACACACACACACACACATATATAAATATCAGTAAGTGTAGTAGCTCAATAATGTAATGTTATCAAGTCAATTTCTGATCATTTATAATATTATTTAATGGTGAAAATCCAGCTTTTAATGTTGTTTATATGTCTATGTGGTGTTTTTAATATGATTTAACCCTTTGGTGTTTTTCGGGGTCTTTTTAACCTGCAAATGACTTTTGCTGAATTTAAAAAAAATGTTCTCTTTGTCCAAATGGCATGAAACTTTGTATGACTCTCAACCCTTTCTAGATCCAAAAAAAAAAAAAAAAAAATATATATATATATATATATATATAGTAATGATATCTGTTTTTATGTTAGTGTGACAAAAATAGTCACACTCGTGGTCTTCGGGGTCCCTGGAGACCCCACATAGAAAATACACAAAATTCATCATCAAAATCAGAAACAACGCAGAACATGCATAGACAGAAATGAAGTGGCACACTTCTAACAGTGCTAAAAACATTTACATTGCAAAATTATCATGCGCACACACACACACACACACACACAGGAATACATTTGTGAGACTATAAAAACTGTTCTCATAATTTGTCACATAAAATAGTCCAAAATGCGGAACCACCACAAAAATAGATTTGGTGACACTGACACATCGACAATGTGAACACACACACACACACACAGAGAGAGAGAGGGGGAGAGAAAGAGACAAAAGTTACTGCTTTATTTGCTCATTTGTTATGCTGTTCAGTGCGTTTTGATGTTCATGTCATGTATTTGTACTCAATGTACATATCTGTTCTGTTACAGTTAGTAACTGAAGTGTAGATTACATTTGTACAATTATATGAAAAAAAGAAGATTGAAATAAACTCTTAAAAACTCAACTTTTATCTTTTTCAGGTTTTATTCTAATCATAGTGTAACATTATTGAATATGATATATATATATATTTTTTTTTTTTATATAAAAATTTTCATAATATTTAGATATGAATCCAACTGGAAAAACTTGTGAAAATATATCTTTCAGTTAGTTAAATAGTAAATAGCATATAGTGGAGCTCTATAGCCATCTAGTGGCTAAAATTATATATTTTTTACTTTTAAAACTAAAAGCCATGTAAAAAAATTATCCATGTTATCCCCATAAATGAAATTTAGAAATGTGGGTATTTTATTAAGTGAATTTTACATAAAAGCTGTTTTTGTATAAAGACCTATAAAAAAAATAAAAAATAAACATATTTAATTTATTTATATAAATTTAAAATATATCATAAATCCTCCAAAAACTGCACAAATGTGGAGTAAATCATTAATAAACAGAGTAAAATGACATTTGTTAAACTATTATTCTGTTACAAAATTACATGTTATTGCCTGGGGTCCCTGGAGACCCCAAAGATCACTAGTGTCACCCCAAATGAAGAATATCAGAGGGTTAAGACAAACCATGTGTAAATTCATAAGTCGACACCATTGCTGAGTATTTTCTCCTTAAAACTGCAGTGAACCAAAGAGTAAAGACAGTCTCAAAAACACGCTTTGAAATCGCTGGTCTTTCTGACGTCACAAACTACCTTGTAACCAATCAGATCAACGTGTCGGAGGGCTTTAGCATATCATTAACAGCGAACTAGCAGAGGAGTCTCGAGAGAAGCCAGGTTATCCCGGTATACTTTTCTGCTGATATGAAAAATCGGGTAGATTTAGCAATATAGCGGATGTATATTGTGATGTTATGATGAAATATGCCTTTCTCCACTGACGTTCTGAGCTGTTCAAAGCGTTTCTGGTGATTGTTAGAAGGCAGACTGAGATGGAGAACCGGAACATGGTTTGTGTAACATTAGCAACACATTATTAGCTGTTTGATAACATAGTCAAGCAAATGGCTAATCATATTAATTAACTTTATGTGTCCGACATTGTAAAGAGCGATATCATTGTGCAGCATTAAATCTAACATTTAATTTAATATTCAACAATATTATTGATCTGCCTGCATTTGACACTATTATACAACTGAACTGAGCTGGACGATGACATCACGGTTTACTCCAGAGCGGCTATATATATATATATATAAATAATGAACTAAATAACTTTTTTAAAACAAAAATGAAACATAACTGAAATGACTTAATCTGGACTGTGACGCTATTTTCTTCTGGAAACAAACTTTTTTAGCATTATTTTCCTGTTATCTCTGTAAAGCTGCTTTGAAACAATCTGTAGTGGATCTGTGAGCCGCGTGAGTGGAGGCGGGGCTAATTAGCATATTCATAGCACCGTTTACTACAGGAAGTACAGAATACAATCTATTTTAAGGCATGAAGACATTTTTTCACGTGCACACAAAAAAAACAACGTTTACATATGTCGTTTTGGTGATCAAAGATGAGTTTTAAGGTATAAAAATTATTGACGAGATTAATTTATTCAAAATGACTATATGTGACATTTGATAAAAGGAAAGAACAACAAGCAAGGAGAACTGCTATTTATTTCATCTCTTCACCTCTAGACTCATATGTTCAGTTAATAATCCTCAGCTATCCGTTTAAAGGGATATTTCTTCCAAAAATGAAAATGTTGTCATCATTTACTCACCCTCATGTTCTTCCAAACCCGTAAGACCGTTCATCTTCGAAACTAAAATGAATATCTTTTTGATGAAATCCGAGAGCTTTCTGTCCCTCCATTGACAGCTACGCAACTACTGCATTCAAGCCCCAGTAAGGCAGTAAAGACATCATTAAAGTAATCCATGAGATTCCAGTGGTTTAACGTTTTATGAAGCAACGCAAGTGCTTGTTTGTGCAAAAAAAAACAACAACAACAACAACAACATAATTTACCACTTTATTTACACAATATTAATCTAATTTAAGTAGCTTTTCTGAACATGCCTTGGAAGAAAAGATTACTGGTGTGAATCTTGAGACAAAACAATGGCACTGATATATTTTAAGATGGCTTTCAGTAAAAATAGCTCAAACATGCATTTTAGTCTGGGACTAGGCCTAGTCTGTGAAACCAGGGGTAAAGCTTTTATTTAAAGTCCCCCTAGTCAATAATTTTATCCAAAATTACATATTTAAACGTTTTCTTTCCTTGAAAAAAAATGTCCATGTTTTAAAATAGCTTGAATGTAACTCTTGCCTCATTTAGTATACGTGGTTCTATGAATATGCAAATGAGCCCCGCCTCCACTCACTCACTCAGCTCAGAGATCCACTGGTTGACGATCACACGTTGATCTGATTGGTTACAAGGTAGTTTGTGACGTCAGAAACACCAGCGATTTCAAAGCGTGTTTTTGAGACTGTCTTTGGTTCACTGCAGTTTTAAGGAGAAAACACTCAGCAATGGTGTCGACTTATGAATTTACACATGGTTTGTCTTAAAGCATTTTAAAAACACCACATAGACACATAAACAACATTAAAAGCTTGATTTTCACCAAAGGGGGACTTTAAAGCCAAGAGTGTACAGTATGTGAAGAATGCTGACATGGTTTGATGATTGATGGGTTTTTACACCTGCATTTTCAAAGCATGAGTCTTTATGGAACACAAATAAATGTGGCAAAGTGAGTTTGTTTTTGTTACAAGCCATATAAAACAAATTTAGTTCTGTTTAGTGTATTTTTGTACTAGAACCATATGAAACAGGCAGGCACTAAATATATAAAGTCAGCTACTTTTCTGGGAATTAAAGGAATATTTGCTTCAAATAAATCAATATTTCTGATTATTGTCAATGTTGAAAACCAGGGAAATGAGGACTCAGTTCATAATTTTGACGTAGTATTATTATTGTATAATTTTAGAAGTTATACTATATTAGAATTATCATTCTCAACATGCGATTGGGGGGATGTAAAAAAAATAATCTTGCATCACAATAAGTGTATTGTGATTGTCAAAACATTTTAGTAACTAAACAGAATTTTATTAGGTTTAGTGACAACATGTTACGATGTTTATACGGTACAACTACGTTTTTTTTATTATTGCTTGAAATAAATTTCACGATTTCAATTCAATTCAATTCTTGTGATTTGATTTAATATTGACTCATTTGGATAAATATTAGGTAGGCCTACACAAGATAGGCGTTCATTTTTCTCAAGAAAAAACAAAAAAAACTCACCTAATGCTGTAAACATACTGTACAGACAGCCAAGGTTAAAAATAACTCAAATTAAATATAATGCGTTTTTTATTATAATAATTTTATTTAATGATATAGGTAAAAATATAATAAATATGTAATATAGTACACATATTTATGGTCATTAAATGGCTTTCCTGAGGTAAATGTTATGTGACATAACTGTTCTCCAGCTGGTTTATTGACCCCTTTCCGCGGTTGAAAAACACTGATTGATCGATATTATGTATGATGAATATACATTTCGGTAAGTTGTACTGTTTATTTCAACAGTGTTCATTCGTGTTTATTTACTATTAGCTAGAGATGATCGGTTCACGTGCCGCTAGGGATCTGTCGCGTCAACATTTACAAGCGCCAAAACGGTATTTATTGTTTGAATTTCGTAATGAAAGTGACAGAATCTGAGAGCTGAGATTTTTTTTATATCATAAGTAACCTGCTCTGTCTAGTCTGTCAGTCTCCGTGTCCTCTTTGCTTCGCGGTTTTTCTGTGCGTGAGAAAATGGATGTGTGGCGTTAAAAGTGTCAATTGCGTGAGTCTTACGGTGAATGCGTGAGAGTTGGCAGCTCTGCAACATGTGAGAACAAACTGTATGAAAACAACAAAACCTAGATTCACAGTTCAAAGATTTAAACTTAAATGCTGCCAAATGTAGGTTTTTGAGAAAAAAAAAAATATTCTAAATATTCTATTGAAAAAGTGATATTTAATAAGTAAACTTTCCATGATTTAAAGGGGACCTATTATGTCCCTTTTTATAAGATGTAATATAAGTCTCTGGTTATCCCACTGATAATCCATTAAACCATGTTGTAAATGCCCATTTTTGAGTTGAAGCAAAAACATGCTGTTTTCGTGCATGTATCTTTAAATGCAAATGAGCTGCTGCTTCTCCCCGCCCAATCTGAGCGCATCCGAAACGTCTTATTGCGCTTAAACTGTCAAAAACACACAAAGTTCACAGTCAGTTATGTCTGTGAACATAAACAGCAAGTAAAGAAATCACGTTTTAGATCTGTGTATTTACATGACAGCAGCGTAATATACTGTACCTACAGCTATATATACTGTAAATATGAATCAAACTACAAAGAAAAACAGATAAACACTCACTGCTCTTGACTGAATAACTTTAGTAGCTTTAATAAGAATATATTTCTTACTTGAATGCAGCTGTTAAATGCTCTGGCGAGGAGATAAACATGGCGGGCTGTGTGCAGCTCACTGAGGGGAGGAGCTAAGCTAATAGGGCAGAGACTGTCAGCAGTTGTGGGCGGGGCCTAGCTGTTTTAATGTCTAGTCAAGTCACCTTTATTTTTATAGCGCTTTTTACAAAACAGATTGTTTCAAAGCAGCTTTACAGAGATAACTGGAAAATAATGCAACAAAGTTTGTTTCCAGAAGAAAATAGTGTAACAGTCCAGCTTAAGTAAGCTGAGTGATGTTTCATTTTTGTTGTAAAAAAGTTATTAATTTAGTTTATATATATATATATATATAGCTGCTCTGGAGAAAACCATGATGTCATTGTCCAGCTCAGTACAGTTCTCATATAATGGTGTCAATGCAGGCAGATCAATAATATTGTTGAATATTAAATTAAATGCCCCAATGTGACGTCACATTGCATAACAACTTGAGGCTTATTTTAAAACTGTTTATATGATTTATTATGGGGATTAAAAAAGCAGTGGGTTGTAATTTTCACCATTATAGTGTGGTTGTGTACACACACACTCCCGACACACATTGATGTCCAAACATAATTTTGCGTAACAGGTTCCCTTTAAGTACAGTGTCAGGGACGATCTGCTCGGAGGGAGGCGGAGCGCGGTGCATGACGGGACGCGTGAGTGAGTAATCTCCACCTCATCCCTCCATCATCAGCCGCGCGCTGACCTCTGACAGCAAACGCGGAAGCAGCATGGCGTCAAACAGCAGCAACGCACAGCAGAGACTCCGAATCATCGCAGGACATCTGCAGAAACACACAGAAGATGGAAACACGAGCGTCGCGGCGCAGGAGTGCAAAGCCGAGGCGTCGCGAGCCGACCCGAGCAGCCAGACACCGGTGCCGAAGAGGAGGTACAGTATATGTGTGCGGTGGGGTCCAGCTCCAGTTCACACACACAAATAAACGCTGCATGTAAAGAAAGAGCAGTCGCGTGAAGGGATCCAGCAGCGGGCGTTGTATTGTATCAGTGTGTGAAAGCTGGAGTGAAACAAAGTGTCCATTCATATCCCGGCGGAGGAGGAGGGTGGGGCGGCGCGCGAGACCTGGACATGTTCAGTTTTCTTTCTTTTTTGATTTCATAATCATTATGGTCATTGCACATATCACTGGGGTTACACGCGCAGCGAGCAAACCGTTGCCTGTCACAGGACTGCTGGTTCCTCCATTATAAACTCGCTTCAGCCCTTAAAGCTATAGGTCACCTAAAAACGATTCCTGTCGTCATCTACTCAGCCTCAAGGAAACGAGATTTAAGAACCAGGGCATTTGCAGTTAAATTTGGGTCTGTTCCTCACGCAAAGCTATTAGGTAATTGTAATATGTTGCACGAGTCATGTGGACCGAGCCGTATGGTGCTTTTTTGGGGGGGCTTGACAGCCACTTTCATTGCTTGTGATCTTATGTATAGTAAAAAGTTGTGCAACATGAAGGTATAAGTAGATGAAGGTTTTACAGTTGTGTGAACTCTATCTTTAATGAAGGTAACTGTCTCTCTTTATAGCTTCTGAGAGTGTTCAGAAGATCTGTGGAGAATGGTGATCTTTCGAACTGATTTCCAACTCTTAAACTTTGTTTAAAGGGATAGTTCTCCCAAAAATTAAGACTCTGTCATCATTTACTCGCCCTCATGTTGTTCCAAACCTGTATGAGATTCTTTCTTCTGTTGAACACAAAAGAAAATATTTTGAAGAATGTCGGTTACAAAACAGTCTTTTTTTTCCTACTATGTAACTCAATGCGTGTCGTCAACTCTCTGGTTACCAGCATTCTTTAAAATATCATCTTTTGTGTTCAACTATCCCATTAATGAAAGCTATTATATAGTGCTCTTTAAGTTTTCTCTTTATTCTGGAGGCCGCTGTGTGCTGAAGGTCTAGGTTTGTGAGTCCTTGAGTCTGTAAAGATTGATATCTCCTTGTTTCCTGAGTGTTCAGACATGTGCTTTTCTTGCAAGTGATGATGATGCTTCTGTAAACAAAAAGGGCGTTGGTTATTTCTGTGTGTTCTGCCTCTCAACAGCTCTGGCCTGAAGCTCTTTATGGCATCATTATATATACTAATTATCTTTCTAGAGCATTGCTGTTGTGATTTAATTTTTTGCTTTTCTTTCTCTAAGGTCGTTATATTCATGACAGCCGTTATCACTTTCCTCTTGTAAGTTAGTGGATAGATCATTGGTCCTTGTGAATGTAAACATGAGGTGATCTCCCCACAGTTGAATTTTGTCTGTCAAAAGTTATCATGGCAAAGCTGTGCTGTGATTGGATGAGGGCCGGGGTGGCCTGACTTTGTGTTCGCTAACGGGACTTTGCTGCCATCTAGTGTGGGACACGAGGCGAAGAAACCTTTGACCTACTGAGACACAGCTGAAAGATTTTAGTATGTAGATTGTTTTTGGCCGTGCTGTCGGTGTCACGCTGTTTTCTCAGGCAGTTTGGCCACTTCTAGTACAAATCACAAATGTTTTCTCTGACTGAACTTCTCAGTATGAACCACAGTTGTGGTCTTTGCGCTGGAACACTTCTCTACCTACATGATCTGTTTCCTGTATTTGGCCCAAGTGTTAAAGTGGGCATGAAGGAACACAAGTGTGTGTGTCGAACTTTTGATTACTCGATGGGACACACTTACAGCATGTTGTTTTTACAGCGCTTTATTTACAGTCCTTGCACTTTAAAATAACCTTCAAATTTTGGTCTCTTGGTGTGAACCAAGCAAACATTTTTTAGATGTTTCTTTGGTCCGTGTTGCATTCATATTTCAGTCGAACCGCACCGGAGTTTGTGTGGAACTCTGTGTATCGGGTAGTCTAGAAATCTAGACGCACCCTAGCGGCAGCAAATTTTATTTTGCAGCCAGTGTCATCTAGTTAGTTTTAGCTTTATTATCCCCCATGGGGCAATTTAGTTTACAGCCAGCAGTCACATACAACGTACCATCAACACTCTCCGTTGGCTTGTGAGCTGGAAAAACCAAACTCTAATCAGGCCAATCACATCGTGTATTGAGTCGGTGGGCGGGGTTAACATAATGACGGCAGAGTTGCGATGGTTCCCTGCTACTTGAAAACAAAGATGGCTGCCGCTTCTGGCGAACAGCGGTCTCTTGAATCGGCTTTGGCCGCGACTCAAAGAACAAAGAACGGCACTTAAGTCTTAAAGGATTAGTTCACCCCAAAATGAAAATTTCCTAATAATTTACTCACCCCAATGCCATCCAAGATATCCATGTCTTTCTTTCCTCAGTGGGAGAGAAATTATGTTTTTTGAGGAAAACATTTCTGGATTTTTCTTCTAACAATGGACTTCATTGGTTACCATCGATTTTAAGTCCAAATCAATGCAGTTTCAAAAGTCTTTGAAGTGTTTAAACGGGCTGTACGCGATCACAGCTGAAGAAGAGGTTGTTATCTAGCGAAACGACAGGGCATTTTCCAAAAAAAATATATAATTTATAGACTTTTACCTTCAGTAGTTCGGATTGAGCTGATCAACAAACGGACAGGGAACTACGTCATCACGTTGAAAGACATGGATATCTTGGATGGCATTGGGGTGAGTAAATTATTAGGAGTTATTATTATTATTTTATTATTTTTAACAAAACAGAACAAAACATGACCAGAGAGCAAGAACAACGTATCAAAAGAAAATGAAGACAGATGTAAATCAGTATAAGTGTCCCATTTGTTCCAAAGTCTTTCAAATTTGTCCTGTTGTAAATGTAATCCGAATGTGAATCCGAATTTTTTTTTTGTCCCTGATTGTCGGAGCAGTTTGAGTCATCCATTTTTTTGTAATGGCCTTTTTCCCTGCAGCCAGGAGTATACTCCAGAGATATCCATTGGCTGTGTCCATGACAGGAGTTTTAAGGCCCAGGTACATAGTTCTGAAATCCAGTAGGATGGGGACATCAAAAACAATTTGCAGCGCTTTGTTGATTTCGAACCAGTATTTTTGAATCACCAAACAGTCCCAGAACACATGGTAATGATGCGCCTCCTGACAACCACACTTTCTCCAACACTCAGCATTTCCCTGTGAAAAATGAGCGCTTTGACAAGGTGTTATGAAGAATATTAGGAAATTTTCATTTTGGGGTGAACTAATCCTTTAAAAAAGGAAGATGTGTTCGGAGTTTTGCCGACCGTATACGGCAAAAGTTGAATCTATCAACTGGTGGGAGAACGCTCTGGTTGGTTGAAGCGCTGTCCTATTGCATGCAGAGGGAATTTGAAAGACAACCGTTTATCCCGCCCCTCGGATTGAGCACTGCCAATGGTGTGTTTTTTTATCTTGATGTGGGTCTGGCTTGTCAGGCTATATATCGGGGCCTTTAGCCCTCAAATATCAGTAGCCACATTTCCTTTACAGATTTGTGCAGAACTTTTGTGATATTTTCTAAATGTCGATAAAAAACTATTACGAAATTATGGTGTTTCCATTAACCGATTTATGCGACTAAAACGTTATTGTTTTTCCTCTTGTGATAAATCATTCCAAAAATCATGGCAAATTTTGTTGGTAGGTTTACATATACCCCAGCCACCGCACTAGACATTATTTTTAATCGAAGGATTGAAGGCCTGAAAAACACCTCATGCGAGCGTAAAAACTTGTTTGCGATACTGGGGAGTTTTTGTGAAATTGACGTGTTTCCATTTTCAATTTGTGTAATTTAAAGGGTAATGGAAACTCTGAAGTGGTATTAGAGATGGATTTAGTGTGTTTTGAGCTGTGGCATCTTTCAGATTTGAGTCAGACTTGCACATTCCTGTCGTCACGTACACACACTCTCAAGAGGCCTAGACTGCAAGTGTGTGTATTGGGACAGGCCCTACCTTTACTTCTCCTGGTCAACATATGTACGACATTCCCAGACGTGTGGAAAGAAACACTTAGGAACAATAGGCCTCACTTTTATCCCAAAGCTCTGTATATCCAGTGCAGTTCCTTGATAAGATACTGCTGGAATTTCTGGATGTGTTTGAATGTTTGTTGTCAAAGAGAAATGGTAGATGTAGAGATTGTTGAACTGCCAGTAGTAGAAAGTTCAGCATTCTTGTATCTTATCATGCCAGGCATTATACTGCAGGGTTTTACAATATTTCCTCTTGGTAGTATGTGCCAGATGAACACAGTTACTCAAATGTAGCCTTCATCTAGAAAGATCAGTTTCTTTCTTTTTTTTTTTACATTTTTGGTCCCATTTGCTAACAGGCTAACTACTGCAGTAGAATTAGCCAAGGTTCATTAAAGCCAAGTTTGTCATATTCAAAGAAAGTTGCTTTGTTTGGGAGCTTTTGTCTTAGTGCATTATAATGAATCAATCCAGCTTGTCTTTTAGTTCAATTTCAATATGCCTAAAAAATCCCTCAAATATTTTTCCTGTGTAATTTATAAAATGAGACGGGTTCCTTCCACTTGTCACACACTGTATAACTATGTCTACAGGAGTGAAAATACAAAGGCTGAATGCTTTTGTGGGTCATTGAGGGTATATTTAGGGTTTGTTAGTGTCTATTATTAG
Organism: Rutilus rutilus; assembly: GCF_951802725.1. NCBI lineage: Eukaryota > Metazoa > Chordata > Actinopteri > Cypriniformes > Leuciscidae > Rutilus > Rutilus rutilus. Next base: position 34,298,119 of record NC_140215.1, on the reverse strand, counting down.
ACTCCGCTAGTGTTGACAAATCATATGTATCGATACCAAGCGGCAACCTCCCCGTCTCTCTCTTGAAACCAACACGGAAGTGAGTTAAACTGCAATTCATTGACTGGCCGCTTGAGGCTGGCTGCACAAGTGAGTCAAATCTGTATCTCCCCCATGTTAAAATTACCAACTTTACAGCAGAAAAAAACATGTCTACAGCCTGGATCTCTATGTGGCTTTGGTCTATACAGCTAATTTTTCCCTTCATAACAACTGTGAGGGGGGTGAATTTTTTTATAACTCATCCGTTTAGTTGATTAATATATAAAGTTCTGCATAATTAAGGGTGTGGCCAAGCCACTTGAGTGACAGGTGGATTGCCGCTGATGTCAATGCTAGCCGTTTGTCTGCTGTTACTAGCCGTCACTTCACCTCAGCAAATGTTAGCTGCTGAACTTGCCATCTCTGCAGTGTTTTGTGCTTTTTTCCGGGATTATTTCATACAATTTAATACACCCATTACTTCGCCCACGCCTTAGGATTCCATCGTTGTCGTCGAGTAACGTTATCGTTCGAGAGAACAACCAGCGCTGTATTTCAGTTGTTTTCCTCTGTGAACATGCACTAATGGATGTCTGACGTTGCTTTTTGGAGTTTTCAGATTTAAAAACGTCAATAAAGGCTCGTTCGTTCTGCTCTCACGGAACATATAGATTATAATATGTGTATGTACCGTCAGATGAAATCCTGCAGGTGTCGGCGCTTTCTCCGTCAATGCTATAAATGCACATCCTTGAATGAGCGCGGATTTTCTAGCGCATTTACTTGAACTTCATAGGCAATATATCTATGGTTTAACCCATTTGAGAGGCGGCCAAAATCAGAATGTAAAATGGACTGAATAAGCTTTCTACGAACTTGACGAGCGATGCCGAGCTGAAGGACCATAGACTATAAAAAAGAGTGACTGACATGTATGCACATAAATCACTGTCACACACACACTCTCAGAGTAATATTAAGTTACTGCATAATACATTTTCAACTAGCAGAATAGTACAGAATCACGATACACAGTCTCACTTGTAGCCATGTCTTTTAACTATTATAATATTTCGAAGGGCAAAAATAGGAACTTTTAATTGGCTTTACATCATCAACTGTCACTTTAGCGCGAGGCCCTGTGCAGTCGCAGACTTGGTACTGTCAGTAGCATAACGTTATAGCATTACCTCCCCAGCCTGAGCTAACTCGATCACGTCGAGCTAGGTGATTTCAGATAGCCAGGCTCCTCAGCTCCCCTCACGCCCCGCCTCTTTGCCTATTTTCTGTTATCCGGGAGTGACGCAAGGCCAAGATGGCGACGGCCGGCTCTGGCTACTTTAGGCTTCAAAAATGCTCTTCAGAAACCTACGGGTGACGTCACGGACACTACGTCCATATTTTTTGACAGTCTATGATCGATACTGAAATATCTGAAACGGTTCCAATACTCATTTTCAGCAGTATAGACACCGACACCAGCTCTGCGTTCTCCCTCTTTTTCTTCTCTCCGACGGTGAATTGACACACACCCTCCTCCTGTCACTCTTTGCTCCAGTTGAATAGTGCCTGTATCGCACATCATTTTAGCCATTATCACAGGTTTCGTGCTCACAACAAAAGTGAATGCACTAATTTATATAAGTGCCGTGACGCACATAAAGCCGCCTCTCAAACAGCGCGCGATGACCAAATTGACTTTTATTCATGGCTGATTGCACTTAAACTGTCGAATACACACAAAATTATGTCGAAATGCCGTCTTGCCAAGTATAAAGGTAAATACAGTCAGTTTTGGAACATAAATAGTTGAGAGGAAAAGCATGTTGTGTATCAGTATATTAAGCCGCGTTTCCACCGCAGGAACTTTCCCCAGGAACTAGGAACTTTGGGCTGGTACTCAATGTGTTTACACCGCAGGAACCAGGGTCTAAATGAAGTTCCGGGTAAATATTTCCCCCTCCGATAGTCCCTGCTCACGAGGTAGTACTTTTTCAAAGTTCAGGAACTTTCAGGGGTGGGACTTGTGCGCTGCACAAGCTGATTGGTTGTGTTCACGCAGCATTTTCTTTATTTTTAACCTCCCTTTTAAAAAGTGGCTTCATGCAGTAGGAAGTTGTCTGTCTGCAAATATGGAATTTAATAAAAAAAACTGGGGGACTGGCGACGAGTTTCAGGCTTTATTATTTGGGTATTTGTGGAAGAGGAAACTTTCTGCGCGTTCGTCACAGCCATCTCACGACCAATGTCCGCAATAGCTGATAACATACAATTTTATATCTAACGTTAGCATTACTAGCTCTGAACACGCTTTATCAGTGCTCGTCTCTTTTCTGCCACGGCTTTTAATATTAAGTCATTATGTTTACACATTGTCATCTATTGCAAGGCAAACCATGTTACAAATTTACTATAACAGGATTGAAATAGCGCTTTGAGGTTGGTAACAAACAACTATTTACAAGACTGTCACTATTTATGATTGATTGACGGGGTTCAGGCTTTTTTTAAGCGTATTTGCGCAAAAGGAAATTTTTGCGCGTTCGTCCCAGTCATCTCACAACATACCTTGTCTAATTGTATACGCATACGAGCTTTCTGAACACGCTTTAGTATCAGTGCTCGTCTATTTTGTTATGTTAATTACCTCGTTAGTAAACCAATAACTGCAGCACAGTTTGAATCTCCTCCATACTTATAAATGTGGCGCTCAAAACTGATTACTGTCCGTCGCAGACTGGGAGGAGCAGTTGCGCGCAGTTTACCTTCCCGGTACTTTAGACCGCGGTGTAAACGCAGAAAGCAACCGGTCTGGGGCAAAAAAGGTTCCTGGGAAAAAAGTTCCTGGGACAAATTGTTCCGGGTAATTTCGGTGGAAAAGCGGCTTTAGATCCAGGCTTAAGCTCTTAAAGTGACAGCAGCCTCATAAACCTGCTGCCGTAACTCTAATCTGTATTTAATTTATAAAGTGATTTATACAAGATTATCCAATGTTATTTTACATTTGACTGCTTTCCTTTCTGTAAAATGTTCTACCTGAATTCTGCCATTAGACCCACCTGAAAAACTAGTTAAACTAGTGTAGTTAAACGATTCAAATAAAATCTCTCTGTGCTGAACGTAAGTTATTGCAACAAAATTACCCAAATTATCAAAAAATTATGAGATGACAATTAATGATCTGTATGGCGGTACATGTGGCAGTTTTCCCCCCATGGTATTCCAGTAAAACGATTCTACTTCAGCTGATTCAGATAACGTCTCTCTGTTCGTCTCTGTTTCCGTCTTCTTGTCAGGTCTGTCTGGAGTGGTCACATTTTTGTCTGCTTTGCTGTAGAGAAGTGTTCAGTGTCTGTATTGAGAGTTTGAGGGGCTGTTTGTCAGAAGATCCAGAAGGTTCCCTCCTCTGATCAGCCACGAACAGCGTGTGTTTAATGTGAGTCGCGCAGCAGGCTCACCGCTCTAGAGATCACAGCTGTGCTCAATCCTGGAGGAAGGAACGTGTGCTGTTTTCTAAGGCTATCTTCACAATTACTATTGATCATGCTTATGGTTCGAGAAAAGACAGGAGAGGTGTGCGGTTATTTTTCTGAGCGATTGGTCTTTGGGACCTGAGCTTTACCTAGACACATATGGAGCCTGTTGCAAGAAAACCCTTAGTGATGATATCCTCACAACTATAATTAAGAGGTTTCTTAACTTAAGGAGAATGTGACGTGGGGGAATGTTTCAAACCATAATGTACTCGAAGAGCGCACACATAAAGCCTCCTCTCAAACAGATCACGAGTGCCAAATTTAGTTTTTGTTAGCTTAACTGGCCAAATACACACTAAATGATGTCTAAATGCCCGTCTTGGCGAGTATTCACCTAAACACAGTGGTTATGTCTATGTCTTAAGCGAGTTGGGAAAGCAGATACATGTGTGTCAGTATATTGGATCTGTGCATTCACTCTTAAAGCGACAGCAGCCTAATAAACCTGCTGTCGTCTGTGTCATTAATGTTAATCTAACAACAAAAGACAAAGAGAAAATCACTTTTGTCAAATCAAACTTTTGTAACTTTAATTGTAAGCATTCATCTGTATTTAATTTATACAATTAAGACTACATGGTGTTATTTTACATTTGATTACTTTGTTCAGTTTCTTTATTTCTTACCTGATACTGTTAGACCCACCTGACAAACCTAAAGGTGCTCTAAGCGATGTTGGGTGACGTCACTTCTTGTTGACGTTCAAAGTATTGTCAAACAAAACGGAGGCTAGCTCGACCCTCCCTCCTCCTCCTCCTCCTCATCCCTCAAAGAAACGGTATGCTGTTGGGAGAGTGTTTTTATATTACCACACAGCAGTGTTCAGTGGATTTAATAATTTACTAGATTAACGATCGATCAATCTACAAATTAAACTCACTCATACTGTCATAAATTACTAAAACGTCATCCGAATTTGACAAATAATAAATTTTCTTGTCTCATATAGTCAACATAATGCAGGGGAAACTGTAAAATGAACTGCAGCAGTGCTAAACTTGCATCATTAAACTACAACACTCGAACTATAAATGTTTGAATTAAACTCACTGAGACTGTCGACAGTTTCTTTTCCATCATTTTATTATATCCATGTTTGTGGTTAGTTACAGTCAAATCATATAAAACAGTGAAATCGCCCTCGAACTCTTCTGTCTTGCCTGCACTGCACTCGAGACGGTGACGGGAGCTGAGCTCCACTGAAAGGCTTCTTTCCTATTGGTTGTCGCTCGCGAAAATCGCTTCTCATTTGCATAAAGTTGAAATTTCTCAACTGTGATGTAGATTACCTTGATATTACACTTTTTTTTTTTTAAATGAGAGCGGCTCTGGCTGTATGTAAGCAACAAAATCCCCCCCCCATTGTAAAAACAAATACATTGAGTGAGAAAACATTTAGACATTATTTAATAAAGAAAATCATTGCAATATTTTGTTAAACGTTTTGTTAAACTACAATTTTACACTCAACATTAACGATTTATTATTATTTAGAAATATTGTAAAATAATTTCTGACCATACAGGCATGTAAAAATGCAGATATATTCTTAAATGTTTGTAAAAAAGTCACACACACATATTATATAATTTATTATTATTATTATTATTATATAATTTATTATTATTATTATTATTATTATTATATAATTTATTATTATTATTATTATTATTATTATATAATTTATTATTATTATTATTATTATTATTATTATTATTATTATTTTTTTTTTTTAAACAGAAGTTTGTCTAATAAACTAATACATTTAAACTTGCCAAACAGCAGATTGTTTTGTTTAGTGCACTTAAACTAGTGCTGTTTTTTTGGCATCATCTCATGCAGTGACTCGAATAGATAAAGACAGCAGGAAATATATTTTAACTTCTGTTGACTCTTATTTAAAGTGTTTCTTATCCGAAGATCTCTTCACTCTGAGCAGAAGTGAATGCTGTGACCTTCAGGACTTTCATAGTAACACGATCATTTGTTCATTTGCTCTCTCATTATCATACTATAAAGACAGAAGTGGTTAATCTCTGCAGGTCACTGTAATTGAATATTATATTTGCAGATGTGCAACACAAAGGTTGCATGTCATTGAATATATACGTTGTGACAGCGTGTAAACTCGTGGCCTCTGTTTCTTTCAGGCAGGAGGTCATGAAGTGGAATGGCTGGGGTTACAGTGACTCCAGGTTCCTGTTTAATAAAAAGGGTCAAGCAGAGTTCACAGGCAAACGGTGAGTACGATGCAGCAAACAAATACCCATTAGACTCAGATATTTCCTTCATCTGTTCAGGGGAAAACATGCAGAATTGTTCAGAGTGGATTTCAGCATGATATAAATGTGTTAAGCAGAGCTGAGTGCGCTACAATCCCAAAAATAGACAGTTCTGTCATCCTTTACCTCGATGTGTGTATGACTTTCTTTTTGCTGAGGAATACAAGAGCCTATAGTCAGTACGTTAATTGTTAATGTATTTAATTTTGTTAATTCAGTTAAAGTTTGATGAGATTGATACGGTCAAACCGACCCCATCGTTACTGTTCGCATCTCTGCATATCAAGTGCATTTTGCTTCCAACAAGTGCTGCAAGCGGTCAACCAATCACAACAGACTGGGCCATCTGACCAAGCAGAGCAGAGCAGACCAATCACAACAGACTGGGTCATCTGACCAATCAGAGCAGAGTAGACCAATCACAACAGACTGGACCATCTGACCAATCAGAGCAGAGTAGACCAATCACAACAGACTGGGTCATCTGACCAATCAGAGTAGAGTACACCAATCACAACAGACTGGGTCATCTGACACAATCAGAGCAGAGTAGACCAATCACAACAGACTGGGCCATCTGACCAATCAGAGCAGAGTAGACCAATCACAACAGACTGGGTCATCTGACCAATCAGAGCAGAGTAGACCAATCACAACAGACTGGGTCATCTGACCAATCAGAGCAGAGTAGACCAATCACAACAGACTGGGCCATCTGACCAATCAGAGCAGAGTAGACCAATTACAACAGACTGGGTCATCTGACCAATCAGAGTAGAGTACACCAATCACAACAGACTGGGTCATCTGACCAATCAGAGCAGAGTAGACCAATCACAACAGACTGGGTCATCTGACCAATCAGAGCAGAGTAGACCAATCACAACAGACTGGGTCATCTAACCAATCAGAGCAGAGTAGACCAGTTCAATTCACATTTATTTGTATAGCGCTTTAACTTTAAACTATTATTTTCTGTATTGTTGCATGTGCATGTGATATGTCTAGCTATGCGATATGGGTTTTGTGCATTGTTGTGTTTTGAAACGTGTCATTGTTCTTTCCAAACATTGCTATAGTGCACTTGAGTTTCACACAGTGTTGTGGCTTTCATGAGACGGGTCTGGACAGAGATGTTTACCACAGTCTCAAGGACACACACGCACGCACACACACACACGCACACACACACACTGTGTAATCGTACAGACAGAGCGGCGCTGCTTCATCGCACGCACGCACGCACGATGTGCTCTCACTGCCATATGCATCCTTCACATAGAAATGTCATTCACAGAACATGTCTATAGATTGAAACATCAAATAACACATGAAAAGAAAATCTTCAGAATCATTTCCAGAAGGTGTTTTTCATCATACTCCAGTCTTCAGTGTCACATGATCATTCAGAAATCATTCTAATATGATGATTTGGTGATCAATTATTATTGGTACTTAGTGGTTATCATTGTTTAATATTTTTGTGGGAAACTTAATAATTTTTTTGTTTTAACAATATTGTTACAATATTGTTTTACTTGGGTAACATATTTACATTCGGTAGGAGCTTCGTCTGTTCAGTTTTTCCTAGTTGAGTGTGATGTGCTCACGCCATCTAGTGGCTGGAAAACTGAACACAAGGACACATCTGACAGGATAAGCGTAGAGAGAGCGTGTCAAAGATTTATTTAAATAGTTTTCAGTAAATAATTGTTTACAATTGAATTTAATTAAGAACAAAAATCATAAAAGAAAAAAATCCAAATAGAAGAAAGGAACTGGATTTTTATTCAAGTGTAAAAAATCCTATAATAACAGTAAAGTATTTACCCATGTTCTGTATAGACTTGCATGGGAAATGCAGATTTAGGGAACGGTGCAGTGTCAGTTTGCAGGCGCTGGACTCGTGAAGTGTGTTTGCTGGTTTCAGGTATCGGTTGAGTGGGCTGATCCTGCCGAGTCTGAAGGACTGGTTTGAGGGCACGTTTGGAGCCAGTTTACAGCATAAATCTCCTGCCACAGTAAGTGGAGTGTGTTTCAGACAGCTGTGTGTCTGACTCTTGTGTTGTGTGATTGTGTGTGTAATATGATATGTGTGTGTGTGTTCCTCTAGCCCACTCTGAATTTAAGTGCAGTCGCTCCTCCTAACCTGAACGAGCCCTTCGTGGAGGATCTGAAAGCGGCGGGCGTGTCCGCGTCACATGACCCGGAGGACCGGGTTTTCCGAGCGCATGGTAAACAACGTTGTGTTTGGCAGAAAGAAGTTTTAGCAATTTTCCAAGCATGCATAAGAATTTTGTCAAGCATTCCCTCATATTTCACCATGGGAAATTTGTTTCATACAGAATTTCTGCTTATTTTAATATACATTTCTTATTAAAATGTGATGATGCTAAAAATTATAATGGTCCTAAAATAGGTTTTATTTATGCAAACTATAATCAGTTTTGGTTTTCTTTTGATTTAGGGGTGAAATCTTTCTTTTTTTCTTTTTTTAATCACAAAATTTCCTAAAAGGGAGTTTGTTAGATTGTGATAGAATTGCTGAAGGTAAAATAAATGTAAATAAATTAAAAGAATGTTTATTTTTTATTTAATCAAAACACTAATATTTTATCATTTAATATATTAATCATTGTACAGAAGTCTAAAGCTATATTTATTTGATCAAAAATACAGTAAAAACAGTGAAATATTATAACCATTAAAGTAACTATTTTCTATGTGAATATACAGTAAAGTGTAATTTATTCCTGTGATCAAAGCTGAGTTTTCAGCATCATTACTCCAGTCTTCAGTGTCACATGATCCTTCAGAAATCATTCTAATATGATGATCTGATGCTCAAGAAACATTTATGATTATTATCAGTGTTGAAAACATGCTGTGCTGCTTCATATTTGTGTGGAAAACATGATTTGTTTGTTTTTAGCAACATTATAAATGTTTTACTGTAAGATTTGATCACTGTAATAAATCCTTGCTCAATAAAAGCAGTGATTTCTTAAAATAATCATACTTGCTCCAGACTAGTGTATTTTAATGAGAGGTTAGAGCATTACTATATGCCACCTATATAAAAGTACGAGCCTCATTCATTCATTCATTCGTTCGTTCATGTTCATGTGTTTCTGACCGTGTTTCTCCTCCTCCTCAGGTCACTGCCTGCACGAGATCTTTGCCCTGCGCGAGGGGAGGATCGGACGCGTGCCCGACATGGTGGTTTGGCCCAGTGAGTGACGGCCTCAGTTTGCTCATTAATATTCATGAGAAGCTGCTTTCATTAGAGGGAGAGGGGCGTTCTCCATCCAGTGAGACTCGGGCTGCTCTCTGATTGGTGGATTCCTGACAGCACCCATTCAGCAGCTCTGATTAACGGCCCAGCTTTGATTAGGAGAAAACCCAAGCGGCCAGCAAATCATGTCCTCCCTCTCGGAGAATTCACCCGTCCCGTCGTCACGCCGTCCTGTCACCCTCGCAGTCTCCTTCAGAAAATCCTCCTTTTCATAATCTTGAAGAAAAGTCACTTTCTCTGCCTCTGAAATGACCTGTGTCCACCGTCCAATCAGATCCCACAAGATATAATCACACATGCATGTATACATTTATGAAATATTTGCATGTATATATATATATATATATATATATATATATATATATATAAATATAAAATCATAAATATATACATGCATGTGTGTGTATTTATATACACAAAATAATTATACATAGTACACACATATTATGTAAACACAAACTTTTATTTTGGATGTGATTAATCATTTCTCAGCCTTAATATCGGTATGAAGACATTTAGAATGTCATAAAAGATTTATATTCAACAATCTTTTGAACTTTCTATTCATCAAATAATCCTTTAAAAAACGTATTTTAAATCTTTCCGACCCCGAACCTTTGAACGGTACTTTACGCGTAAGGGTTGTGTGTTATGACTGATATGGAGGTGGTGTGTGTGTATTAAGTGTGTTTGGTTTCGTCAGGCTGTCACAGTGATGTGGAGAAGATCGTGGATCTGGCCTGTAAACACAACGTCTGCTTGATCCCCTACGGAGGCGAGTACCTTCACAAATTATCCTATTATCCTAACCCTAACCCTATAGTGAGTACATGTAGTTTCTTCATATTACTCAGTACTAAAACACAGAATTATAGTTTAACAAACACACCTTAAAAGAAAAGTGTAAACAAATGTACTTTGGTTTTCAAATAATTTTGAAAATAAGTTTGTCAAATAATACTGGAAAAAATGTTTTGTGGAAATCATGGCTTCCACGCAAATCTGGAGCAGCAATATTAATGTTTTCAACACTGATAATAATCATAAATGTTTCTTGAGCATCAGATCATCATATTATAATGATTTCTGAAGGATCATGTGACACTGAAGACTGGAGTAATGATGCTGAAAATTCAGCTTTGATCACAGGAATAAATTACAGTTTACTATATATTCACACAGAAAACAGATATTTTATATTCTAATATTATTATTCTATTGTGTTTTTGATCAAATATGCAGCCTTGGTGAAAATAAACCCCTTTTGAAAAGTGTAGTTTCAGTTTAAAGTACCAATTTAAAGTATTCAGAACATGAACCTAAATCCATTAAATACTACTTTTTTTTAAAATTATTCCTTTAATTGTTTTAGTTGTCTAAATGTGATGTGCGTTGTATGTGACAGAACATTAGTGTTTTAACAGGATACAAAATATAGTTGCATGCATCTAATTTACTTATTTATTCAGATTTTATTTCAATCATTGTGGTATTCTTATTTAACATTTTATATCAGGACATATATTTCTAATCGTAAAATGTTGTTAATTGCGTGTGTAGTTTTGAGATTTCTGAGGAGAACAGAAACTCTACAGAGTATTAAATCTCTCTCTCCCTCTCCCTCTCCCTCTCCCTCTCCCTCTCCCTCTCCCTCTCCCTCTCCCTCTCCCTCTCCCTCTCCCTCTCCCTCTCCCTCTCCCTCTCCCTCTCCCTCTCCCTCTCCCTCTCTCTCTCTCTCTCAGGTGGCACGAGTGTGTCCAGTGCTCTTGAGTGCCCTCATGAGGAGACTCGCTCCATTGTTTCTTTGGACACATCTCAGATGGTGAGTGTTTGCAGCAACACATGCATACTTACAGGTGTGACGCGTGTGTGTATTCACGGTGCGTATATTAAACGTACATGCACACAGAGCTATCTCTGTTCTCTCTACCTGTCTGTTCTTCCCTCTCTCTCTCTCTCTCTCTGGTTTTCTCCTCTCTCCGCATACTTCATCTGCGGCTCTGGCGTTGGCTGACCTGTGTCGTGGGGTCGCCGGGGTCGTGCACATGAAAGGCAGTGTGTCGTGAGCGGTGAGGTTGTTTATGAGCGCTGTGAATGATTGATAGCGGAGGGGCGGAGACAACTGTGGTTTCCTGAAGAGCGTTTAACCCTGTGGGACAAAACCTGCTTGATAGTCAGAACGTCTGAAACACACACCAGCTGAAGCCCGAGCGGCACGCAAAGGTGTGATTGTGTGTCTGTGTGTGTATTGTTCACTTGAGGAAATGTGCTGGTTTTTCACTAGAGGAAGGTCACGATTATCTGTGTCAGAGGAGATGGTTTGCAGCGGTTTGTGTAACTGTGGTTTGTGGTACACACACACACACACACACAGTGACCTCTGTCGGTCTTAGCTCAGATATGTGGGCTGAGATTAGCAGCAGTGAACGAGTTTGAGGCTCACAGTGTTGACAATCACTGCACTTTAATCTTGCTCTCGCTCTCGCTCTCATTCCAGCCTGTTAGAGTCATTTCCACTAGTCTTCTGTACACACATCTCTGCTGTGTTTGTGTTTATAAGCTATTCTCTACTGTATTGCATTGTGTATCTCACATTTTACTGTCTTTGGCCATATGCACATACTCTTTTATCCTGCATATTTGAATATTCAGCTAGTCTGTGGGTTTCCTGAACGACTACTGTAATCCAACAGTCTTTAGTGCCTTTATAATAATGTGGATTTAGAGTCACGTCGGATCATGGCTGTTTGTTTCTGACTTGTATTGATTTGAATATATTTTTAATGAACAAAAACATACACTACCATACTTTTTTTTTTTTTTTTTAAGAAATGAATGCTTTTATTCAGTAAGGATGCATTAAATTGATCAAAAGTGGCAGTAAAGAAATTAAACAAGATTTGCTGTTTTATTTTTTCACTTTCACTGGAATCACAAAATCCTAATAAAAGTATCACAGTTGATTGAGTGAATGATTTCTGAAGGATCATGTGACACTGAAGACTAGAGTAATGATGCTGGAAATTCAGCTTTGATCACAGGAATAAAATACAATTTTACTATATATTCCCTCAGAAAACAGCTAATTTAAATTATGATAATATTTCTCAATATTACTGTATTTTTGATCAAATAAATGCAGCAAACCTGACCACAAACTTAAATGGTGGTGAATCCAACATAGTTTCATTACGTTTTCTGTTTTATTTTCTCCAATGTGACTGCGTTCCTCAAGCTCAAGCACTCAGCTCTGTTACCCATGCTTTTGCTCTAAGTTTTCCACTATTTAATTGTGATGTTTATTCAGTGTTTAATGTTAGAAATTAAAATAACAAAATTAAACTTCGGTTCTGAGAATGCCTGAAACAAGATTTTCTAAATCTACTTTGAACCCCTCGTTTAAACTTTAATCTGAAACATTTTGTTACAGGGTTGCGTGAACCTCAGACACGGAGGAATAAAGAGTTGGCTGTTTTTGTAGCTTATTTCCTGGAAAGAGCTGTGATCATGACCGATAAATGAGTCCATGAGTGACCCGTTGTCTTCTGCTGTGTGTCCCTTTCCTTCAGAACCGAATACTGTGGATTGATGAGAAGAATCTGACGGCTCATGTGGAGGCTGGGATCATCGGACAGGATCTGGAGAGACAGGTCATTGATCCACGCACTGATTTCACAACAGCTTTCTGCACGTTCCTTTGTGTGTGTATATATTTATTGTGTGTGTGTGTGGTTCAGGTATTCTCTAAATGTCCCTGCAAGGATAGTAATACCAGAAATCCTTGTCCTTGTGGGGACATTGTTTGGTCCCCATGAGGAAAACAGCTTATAAATCAGACTGAGTGACGTTTTTTAAAAATGCAGAGTTGTGTGTGATGTGTAGGTTTAGGGGTCGGGTTAGTGTGTGTGTGATGTGTAGGTTTAGGGGTCGGGTTAGTGCAAGGAGAGAAAATATACATTTTGTACAGTATTATGTCTATGGAAAGTCCCCTTAAAACACATTCATGTTCATGCTGAAGGGTAAAAACAGGCCATTTGCTTGAGACTTCCTGTCTGTACACACACACACAGACACACACACACCCACACACACACACACACACACACACACACAGCAGATGGTCCCATTAAACTAATGTCGAAAAATGACACTGGTGCTACCGGTGTGGTGTAGTATTGTTTGTGTGAGATGAATCATAAACATGCCCATCACTGTGTGTGTGTGTGTGTGTGTGTGTGTGTGTGTGTGTGTGTGTGTGAGATGAATCATAAACATGCCCATCACTGTGTGTGAGATGAATCATAAACATGCCCATCACTGTGTGTGTGTGTGTGAGATGAATCATAAACATGCCCATCACTGTGTGTGTGTGAGATGAATCATAAACATGCCCATCACTGTGTGTGTGTGAGATGAATCATAAACATGCCCATCACTGTGTCTGTGTGTGTGTGTGTGGAGGGATGCCGGACAGATGGTGGAACATTAAAGTGTGTTTGTATTTCTCTGGGGTTTGCTGAATAAAATCACCTGGAGCGTGTGTTTTATCTGAGACTGATCAATAAGTCCATCAGCTCTCTCACAGGTATACGGCTGTCACGTTCCCACACACACACACACACACACACTGAGTCTGACCGCAGGAAACATCTGTAACGCTCCATAAGGCTTCAGCACTTCTGTGTTTATCCAGAAACTCATTTCCTGCGAGGCTGTTGTGTTTTACTGTCATTCACATTTTTATTATGAAACTGATCTCGTCCTGGTCCTGGATGCTGATTGGTCAGCACAGTGATCCAGCTGTGTTAAAATACACGATGTTGTAGCAGCGATGATGTTCAACATCTGTTCACCAGCTGCTGCTGTTGTTTATCCAGGGTAGTTTATATATGTATGTATAATTTGTTGCCCCAATACATATAATATGCAGCACTAACTATTAACCTTACTTTATATGAAGGACTGTCTTATTTAGCAGAAGAATTGTACTTAATGATTTTGCTTAAAGGGTTAGTTCACCCAAAAATGAAAATTCTGTCAGTAATCACTCACCCTCATGTTGTTCCAACCCCGTAAGACCTTCGTTCATCTTCAGAACACAAATTAAGATATTTTTGATTAAATCTGAGAGCTGGATCACTCCTCCATAGGCTTCTAAAACACTATAACGTGCTGGCCCAGAAAATGTAGTAAATACATTGTTAATATAGTCCAAGTGACTCCAGTGGCTCAATCGTAAGTTTATAAAGCGACGAGAATACTTTTTGTGCGGAAAAACAAACAAAAATAACGACTTTATTCCACTTTTCATTTCCTTCTCTCTGGGCCTCGAGTCTTTTCACGTAGTGTTTAAGCGTAGCGCGTCTGTGTTGCAGGTCACACGTAGGCTCACTATTGGCCGACACTGGTCATGTGTGTGATACGTGATAAGTATTCTCGTCGCTTTATAAACTTAAGATTGAGCCACTGGAGTCACTTGGACTATATTAACGATGTCTTTAATACATTTTCTGGGCCAGCAAGTTATAGTGTCTTAGAAGCCTATGGAGGAGTGATCAGCTCTCAGATTTAATCAAAAATATCTTAATTTGTGTTCCGAAGATGAACGAAGGTCTTACGGGGTTGGAACAACATGAGGGTGAGTAATTACTGACAGAATTTACATTTTTGGGTGAACTAACCCTTTAAGTCTGCCACAGACTGTGTGATTTCAGCAATCCTATAAGATCATTACAAATCATACTGTGCGACATGGATATAATAAACTTGGGTACAACATGTATATGGACTGTATGATGATGACACCTATTGGCTACGACACAAGTTAGTATGAAGAATAAAACGTCCTCAGCATGTGCTAGTGCTAAACAAATAGAGCAACGTGAATTGCACTTTTGTGGTTTTTATGTGCGTTAAAAAAAAGGAGGAAGCAAAAGAGGAGAAGACGTGGTCATGGCTTGGGAAAAGAGAACAACTTGGCATGACAATCTTGTGAAAGGAGTTTAAGTTTTAGCGCCATGTTGCGCTATTCTCATTTTTATTGGCTAGTCAGGAGATGTAGGTTGTGATGATTATGCTAAATTTATGACACTGTCAGAAATACCATCCATCTTTGGTTGCAAGACTGTAACAACGGCTGTCTTTGAACCTCTCTCACTGTACAACGCATGACCAGTCAGCCACCTTCCCGTCTCTCTCTTGAAACCAACACAGAAGTGACTTAAACTGCACTTCATCGACTGGCCTCTAGAGACAGGCTGCAAAAGAGAGTCAATCCCATAGACCCTCATGTTAAAACGCCCAACTTTACAGCAGAAAAAAACATGTTTACAGCCTGGTGCAAAAAATGGTTTTGGTCTAATTTTGCCCTTCATGACAACTGTGAGGGGGCGAATTTAAAAAAAATTTTTTATAAGTCATCCGTTTAAATTATATGAAGCCTTAAAGTTGTGCATAATTAAGGGCGTGGTCACTTGAGTGACAGGTGGATTGCCGCTGATGTCACTACTAGCCGTTTGTCTGCTAGCGTTAGCGTCACGTCACCTCAGCTAATCCGCCTCGCTGCACATTTTCGTTTATCCGGGAGTGACTCGCGGCCAAGATGGCGACGGTGACTCCGCCCACTTTGGGCTTCAGAAATGCTCTTCAGAAAAACTACGGGTGACATCACGCACACTACGCCCATATAGTTATATAGTCTGTGTGTAGGACCACCGTTTAGGAGCCGCGATCATAGAAATCGCCACGTTTGGTCATCTTTCGTCTGGGACAGCCCAAAATCATACAATGTGTACCAGGCATAAGAAAACAATGTTTTAATCTATTAATCGCATCCAAAGTAAAAGTTTGTATTTAGTATGTGTGTGTGTGCTGTGTATAATTATTATTATTTTGTATATATAAATACACACATGTATGTATGTATGTGTGTGTGTGTGTGTGTGTGTGTGTGTATGCGTGTGTGTATTTATACAAAATCATTATGCACAGTACACACACATACTATGTAAACACAAACTTTTATTTTGAATGCGATTAATCGCGATTTATCGTTGCCCAGCACTATTTTTAATAAATAAAATACTTTTGAAAGTAAGATGTTGTTTTTTGTGTGTGTAGTTGAATGAGCATGGCTACTGTACGGGCCACGAGCCGGACTCGATGGAGTTCAGTTCCCTGGGCGGATGGGTGGCGACCCGCGCCTCGGGCATGAAGAAGAACATCTACGGCAACATTGAGGACCTGGTATGTCTTGCTGTCTCTCCACACACACACACAGAGCTTGCTCAAAACGTCCACCCCCACACACTTCAGACGTGTTTTATCCGCATCAGTCTTGTGTTCATCATGTTACCTGTGATCTGGTGTGTTCCCAGGTGGTGCATATAAAGATGGTGACCCCTAGAGGAGTGATTGAGAAGAGCTGTCTGGGGCCCCGCATGTCCACTGGCCCCGACATACATCACTTCATTATGGGCTCAGAAGGTACGGACACACTGTGTGTGAGGAGTGTATCTGTGAATCTCAAGAACATGTCTGGGTCATATTTCACCTCAAAGGTATATTTGTATATATCTTGACACTTAAAGGGATAGTTCACCCAAAAATTATAATTCTGTCATCATTTACTCATGTTGTTCCAAGCCTGTATGAGTTTCTTTCTCCTGTTGAACACACACAAAAAAAGATATTTTGAAGAATATGGTTTGTCAAGCAGTCGATGGACCCCATTGACTTACATAGTATTTTTTTCTATGTAACCTGTGGTCAATGTGGTCCAACTTTTTAGCTCTTTTTTTTTTTTTTTTTTTTTATCAGAAAGAATGAATTCATACAGGTTTGGAACGAGAATAAGGGTGAGTAAATGATAATAAATTTTTCCATTTTGGGTGAACTATCTCTTTAAGCACGTTTTAAACACAAATTCCTAATTTTTAATAGTCTTAATTTTCTTTATGTAAAATTTCTCAATTCCATCTTTTGGATTTTGAGGTGAAATGACAGCCTGTTTCTGTTTGCAGCTGCGCTTCAGGTGACCCGAGTTTGAATCCCAACTTGTCGTCCTTTCTGATTTTTGTCCCCTAAATAGTTAAACAAAATATATCTAAATAGAGGCAAACAATGGCAAAAAAAGCGATTGACTATGAAACTAAGTGGGGCTAGGAGCATGGTGAACTTGAGGGTACAAAGTGCGTGCAGTTAAAAAAAGAAATAGGGCTTTGCACGTTCTACGGAGGTGACATTTACATCACACGTACTGTACGCATACTCTACTGTACATGTAGAACCAAAGAATCTGAATCTCTCAGTCTGAAGTATCTGGTCACAGTGCTTTTGTATTCATGACAGCGAGCATTTCTTTCTCTGAAATAAGCAAGTTTAATCATGAGTCTTCAAGGTTTCATTAGGAGACTGAAGGTCAGACAGATTCTCTACGCCTCCTCTTCTCAGTGTGCACAAGGAAGTTACTTTGACATTGGTCGGGTCACTGGTAGTAGGGATACGTTTGTACTGAAGTGAGAGTTTGTATCAATCACTATAGGATTTCAAAAACACAGTCCACTTTATCAGAGAAAGTCACAGCGCAAAAGTTTTGGTTGTATCAGACTTTATCTAAGGTAATGTCACCCTATTTGGGACTCTTGTCCAATCTGTTTTTTTGGGCTATAACTGCACTTTTATTCAGTATACCAATACGTCAAGTGACCAACCATAATTCATTTTTTTATGTGTCATTTAGAGGCAGATAAATCTAAAATAGATGATACCATGGATAATTTAGCAAATTAAACTCTTGAGTTTACCTCAAATAATAATAATTCATTACATTTATATAGCGCTTTTCTCGGCACTCAAAGCGCTTTACATAGAAGGGGCAATCTCCTCAACCACCACCAATGTGCAGCATCCACTTGGATGATGCGACGGCAGCCATATTGTGCCAGAACGCCCACCACACACCAGCAAATAAAACTTGAGACTGAAGCCATATTTAGTCCCTGTTAGCCAGTAGAGGGCAGTGAAACATGTTTAACTAACAGTGTATGACATACAGTGGTAATGTTTCTCATGTTTTCATGTGGTAATGTTTCTCACACATATTTACAGACTCTCTTCAGACAGGGCAACGGGTCAGAAGTATGTGCTTGATATTTTTCACATCACGATTCTGTTTAAAAGTATCCCTTCATCCAAAGGAAATGATATCATTTATTAATTTGTCTCTCTAAAAATTCATTAAGGCATTCATGAAGCCCTGAAGTGATGAAAATGGGCCATAACCATTGTATTTAGCTAAATGTTCTGAAGCTCTTTACACCACATATGAATTCTTTGTGGGAGGATGATTGTTTCCCAGGTTTAATCTGCATTAATTAAACATTCATGATTCCATTAGGAGGGACATCTGGCTTCTTTAATGGCTTTGTAATGTCAGGGACATTTAGATCCTAAAGAAGGACACATTTCACTTTTTCCCCTTTGACACACTAAACTTCAGATGACAGAACTGTTGTTTTTACGGCGGTCATGATTCTAGTGTCAGAGGTGTGTGTTTGATGGTAAACCGGGTTTTTGTTACGTTTTTGGGTTAAATACAACTTAAGTGAAAATTTAACTTTTCAGTCTATTGAGGAGTTGTTCTGTACTGGGGTAGTGGAGCAGTTGTACAGTATTGAACCTGGAACAATCTTTGTTATAATGATCACTGTAAAAAATAACCTGTTCAATTTATTGTAAAAAAAAACAGTTGTTGTCAGAAATTCAGAATCCAGTAAAAAAGAAACGATACAAGAAAGACAATATATCAGATATTACAGGATAGTGTATTTAAATACATATATTTCATTAAGTGATATGACACATTACACTAAAATAATGCAATAAATATTAACTAAACAACATAAATTGTAACAAAACACCCTAATGTACATTACTGAAAACCAAAATTTGAACAACAAACAATTGAAATATAATCAAATGTGATGTCACTCAGGGACTTCTGGGAATGTCCTTTTACTGTTTTTTTCACTGGAAATTATATGGTAATTCATAGTTTCCTAAAGATTTTCCTACCGTATTTTATAGTAATTGATGTTAAACTGTTTACTTTTACTGTTTTTTTTTTAACCATAAATGACATAAGTATTTCATAGTTTTTTGCTTCCAAATCCATACATTTCACATTATTATACAGTAAAATATATTGTGATGGTAAACCATTTACTTTTTTACTGTTTTCTCTATAAATTGTACAGTATTTCATAGTTTTTACTTCCAAAAGCCATAAATTTGACATTATTTTACAGTAAAATTACATATAATGTGATGTTAAACCATTTACTTTTACGGTTTTTACTCTGTAAAATATATGGTAATTCATAGTTTCCTAAAAAACATAAATTAGACAGTATTTTATAGTAAAATTACATGTAATGTGCTGTTAAACATTTACTTTCACTGTTTTTCAGCATCATTTGT
The DNA here is from genome assembly GCF_951802725.1 of Rutilus rutilus. Classification (NCBI taxonomy): domain Eukaryota; kingdom Metazoa; phylum Chordata; class Actinopteri; order Cypriniformes; family Leuciscidae; genus Rutilus; species Rutilus rutilus. The sequence goes on along the minus strand of NC_140215.1, from coordinate 34,278,506 downwards.
ATTGGTATTTTGGTATTTTACTTGCAAAAAACAAAAATTTGGCAGTATCTTATAGTTAAATTAAATAATGTGACGTTAAACCATTTACTTTTACAGTTTTACACCAACATTATACAGTAATTCATAGTTTTTACTTCCAAAAGCCATACATTTGACATTATTATGCAGTAAAATGCAATGCGATGTTAAACTTTTACTGTTTATAACTATAAATTGTATGGTAATTCATAGTTTTTACTTCCAAAAACCATAGATTTTGCCATATTTAAAAGTAAAATTACACTTGAGCAAATCAACAGGTGTTTATTTTAGCATTTTACAGTCCAGTTAAAACTTTTTACATTTTAGTGAAGAAAATATGAGTGAAGGGTGAGGATGAGTGGCGTTTTGATGCTGAGGTATGTTCTGCTCATAAAGCTTCATCCAGCATACGGTCTCAATGATGGGTCGTATAAACTCTCCACAGGACTGTTGCACACTCATACATGTTCTCTTGCTCTGGGCTTTTGGTAATGAGTCTAGAAGCAGCAGATGCAGGGTTTCCCCTGCGGGGTCAGAGGTTATGCTGGTTCGGGACAGAAAGCCTGCTGCGCCGGGCCCCGGTGACTCTGCTCTCCCCCCAGTGTGTCGTTTGATACTGACCTGCTATATGTCACAGAACACACAGTCTGTAAATCTCTTTGCTTCCTTTTGTAGTGGAAGAAACTTGAGCGTTCAGGTGAAAATGAACATTCAGATCTCCTGCAGAGAGTCAGGGGCTCCTCTCGTGTGTATATATGTGTGTGTGTGTGTGTGTGAGTGCTGTGTACAACCCTCAGACTGACTGTTATATCCTGTTGTTGGTGTTAAGGACTATTCAGATCATGCACATTACAAACTGCACACATTTTTAGCCCTTGTGTGTAATACTGAATCAGATCAAACCTCATTTGAAAACGGTCACTGGTGTGATACTGGTGTGATACTGGTGTGATACTGGTGTGATACTGGTGTGATACTGGTGTGATACTGGTGTGACTCCCATCTGTCCATACACATGCCAATGGTGTATATGTGTCTCGCTCTTTAGGAACTCTGGGAGTGGTGACTGAAGTTACAATGAAGATCCGACCCGTTCCCGAGTATCAGAAGTACGGCTCCGTGGTATTCCCAAACTTCCAGCAGGGTGTGGCGTGCATGAGAGAGGTGGCCAGACAGGTCAGTACAGGTTTCATGTGACTAACCCAGGCTAACTTCATTTTCTAGTGATTATACTGTTAAGTTTTTTATATATATATATATATATATATATATATATATATACATACATATATGTATATATATATATATATATATATATATATATATATATATATATATATATACATATACATATACATATACATATATACATACACTGCCATTCAAAAGTTTGGGATCGGTAATATTTTTTATGTTTTTAAAAGAAGTCTCTTATGCTCACCAAGGCTGCATTTATTTGATTAAAAAGAAAAAAACTGTAATATTGTGAAATATTATTACAATTTAAAATAACTGTTTTCTATGTGTATGTATATATATATAAATGTAATTTATTCCAGTGATCAAAGCTGAATTTTCAGCATCCATTACTCCAGTCTTCAGTGTCACATGATCCTTCAGAAATCATTCTAATATGATGATTTGCTGCTCAAGAAACGCTTATCATCATTATCAATGTTGAAAACATTTACATTTACGCATTTGGCAGATGCTTGTATCCCAAGCGACTTAGATTGTATTTTAAGGAACAGATTTACATTCTTATCAGTTCTTGCTTTCCCTGGGAATCGAACCCATGACTATGGGCTAACGTGAGCTAACGCTCTACTGTTTGAGCAGCAGGAAAATAGTTATGTACAATATATATATTTTTTTTTTCTGGTTCTGATTCTTTTTGCCTGAAGAGTAACCCCTGACGCGATGTATGACGTGGGATGTAGGAGTAGTGTAAGCTTTGACGTATCTCACGGTTCTAACAAATAGGACAAACTCAAGCTCCTCTTCTATTACATATCGAAATCCTCCGACATCTCTCTTTAAAATTTCTCATTTTAGTTTTCTAATTTGTGACCGGTGTTTTGTTTTGCTCTATCCTCTGCGCTTTCGTGTTCGTCAATGCGTCAGGTCAAGGTTTACTCGTTCACCGTAAATGGATGCGTAGGCCGTCTGCCGGAAGCTAGCTATTTTAGTTTTAAAACTTTTAAATATGGATATTTTTCTTACACAAACGCATGGCTTGGCTTCAGAAGGCCTTTATTAACCCCATGGGGTCGTGTGGAGCACTTTAATAATGGATGGATGCACTTTTTTGGGCTTCAAAATCATATCCTCCATTCACTCCCATTATAAAGCTCGGAAGAGCCAGGACATTTTTAAATTTAACTCTGATTGTATTCGTCTGAAAGAAGAGAGTCATATACACCTAGGATGGCCTGAGGGCGAGTAAATCATGGGGTTATTTTCATTTTTGGGTCAACTATCCCTTTAACGCAAACCGCAAAAGATAAAGAGAAAATCACTCACTGCTCTTGACTGAATAACTTTAGTAGCTTTAATAAGGATCTATACAAGGAAGATTGTTACATTTGATTACTTTATTGAATTTCTGTATTTCTTACTTGAATACTTCACCTGACAAACTTAAAGGGGTCATCGGATGCCCATTTTCCACAAGTTCTTTAGGGTCTTCATGTAAAGTTTCTAAAATACTTGGGTTAAAATTCCTCAACGGTTGTGTAAAACACCCTTTTTACCTCCTCAAAATCTGCTCTTTTCACAGTGACCCGTTTCGGTGCATGTCTCTTTAAATGATAATGAGCAACTGCTCACCCCATCTCTCTCTCTTCCATGGGGCGAGTCGACACAAGACACGTAAAGTGATGCCTTGGTGGACAGTATACAAATGGCTGAGGGAGGAAATATGCTAATACGGGAAATATGCTAATACGGGACAGTCCGTCATATGACATCATATTGCTCAGAAAATCCAAAGGGCTTGACGATTGAGAGCGTTTGGGCTTTCTGAGGATTAAAAAAGGAGTGAATGGATTTTCTTCATTGTATGGTGGTTGTGTCCACACACTGCAAAGACACATTTATATGCAAACACCATGTAAAAGTGAATTTTGCATCCGATGACCCCTTTAAGCACTGTTTATTTCATCTTTGTTCTGTTGTATTTATTTGTTCTTATTTTTGTTTCTTTATTTTCAAACTGTTAGATTTTAGTTGACTGAATCTATTGTAGATTTGCTTTAAGTGTAAAATTAGCTGTCAAGTGAAGACCGATGCCAGGAGAGAAGCTTTATTTTGAAGAGTGCATGTTGAATCGGGCCGTGTGTGTGTGAAGCTAATGGCCTCAGATCTGGGCTTCTCATTAGTGTGTGTGTTGCTGCTGATGTAGCCCTTATTGATGATCTCAGTGTTACCGTCTCTTATTAGTCCATAAACAAACTGGGATCCAAACTTAAAATGAAATTATTGATTATGCTGTTCAGGCCCTACACTGCTCCTCCATCCGTTTCTCTTCGCCCAAGGCTGCCTTTAAAAAAAATCGGGTTATATTTTAATTGCAATTTCATTTTGCTGTACTGTAGGTGTTTCCTAACAACTGTCTGAGCAATATTAATGTTGTAGATTTGTTTAAAAGTGAAGGAGAGGGTCATTATACGCCTCCGTCTATTAATCTGTTTCTGTCTGAGCATGTTTTCCTTTTCTTTATTCTTGTTCTAGAGATGTGCTCCGGCATCCATTCGGCTAATGGACAACGAGCAGTTTCAGTTCGGTGAGTTGCGTCTGTCCTTCTAATCTAACCTATATTACTTTCTTTCTTCTGTGGTACAAAAATATATATTTGAAGAATCTTCACACAGCTCTTCTACAATGACAGTTCATAGTGACGACGACTGCCTTCAGAGAGAAACAAAAAAAGTCACATCAAAAGCACCGTTATTCTTTAATAATAATAATGAAAAAAAAGAGATTTAATTTGCTAATTAATAATGGAAACGTTTCTATAGCCATCTAGATTTTACTAGAAGATAATTTCCTAACAAAAAATGGTTGGGAAAGTCACTGGTCAAAAAGTGTTGGGATGCTAAACAAATATCCAAATAGCAGATGCTTTTTAAAGTCCCCTGTAGTCAACCATTTTATCCCTTAAAACTCATCTTTGATCACCAAAATGACATATTTACACGTTTTTCCTTGAAGAAAATTATTCATGTCTTAAAATATCTTGAATGTAACTCTACACCCTTTCCTCATTAAGTATGCGCGGTTCTATGAATATGCAGATGAGCCCCGCCTCCACTCACTCACTCAGCTCAGAGATCCACTGGTTGACGATCACACGTTGATCTGATTGGTTACAAGGTAGTTTGTGACGTCAGAAACACCAGCGATTTCAAAGCGTGTTTTTGAGACTGTCTTTGGTTCACTGCAGTTTTAAGGAGGAAATACTCAGCAATGGTGTCGACTTATGAATTTACACATGGTTTGTCTTAAAGCATATTAAAAACACCACATAGACACACAAACAACATTAAAAGCTTGTTTTTCACCACAGGGGGACATTAAATAAATAATTATGGTCCTGCAGCCCTTCTGTCATTATCCAGACAGCAGGTTATGATTTTCTCAATGGTTATTAAATATAGTAGTTATATAACCTGTTATTCTCAAAGTGAAAACATTACTGCTGGACCAACACCATATTTAATATGAAGTTGCTGATTAATCTTTCTACTGAGCTACAAAATCCTGGAACTGACAGTGACAGATGCAAGCATGAAGATATTAATGTGTAAATTAAATATTTAAATGTGTCATAAATCATTCTGAAACGATGATTTGCTGCTCAAGAAACATTTCTGATTATTATCAGTGTTGAAAACAGTCGTGCTGCTTCATATTTTCGTGGAAACCGTTCTTTTTTTCAGGATTCTTTGATGTACAAAGTTCAAAAGAACAGCATTTATTCTTCTTAACATTATAAATGTCACTTTTGATCAAGTTATTGTTATTATTATTATTATTATTATTAATATAATACTGTTTTTTTTTTTTACATAATTTAATATATTATACAAGTTAATTTGAGCCTTTCAGTTGGTCAAAAAGACTGATTTATCTCAAATCATTGTGTAAAATTGATTGTTTAAATTGATTTTAAACATTTATAACATTGATGTTATTGGTAATGTATTGTAACTACTCTGCCACATATCTGATTTCCAAATCAATACATCATTTTTTATTATTTGCACAAAACCTAATTAATATTCATGAGCTGAACCTTCACAGTGAGTTGTGTGACGACACAAACACACTGAACTACTGTAAGTGGCATCAATGTTTAATTAGACAATTTAGTATTTCTGTGGAGCTGTAAAGTCCGGTGTGTGATTATCCAGATGTGCTGTATATTGATAACAAACATTACCCCTGAGTGTTATGAGTTGGTTATATAACTAAAACATGATAACTGAGAGCAAGAAGCAGAGCCTGTGTTTCCACAATCAATCCATTTCTGGCTTTAGAGACGGTGATCTGTTTTCATATTCAGCTCCACAGAGATGAATTGCAAGATTTAGCATTTGAGAGCTTTGTTTTTGTTTTTATTACTTGTTGTTGTTCTGTGTATTCATTACATCAGTGGTTTAATTTGGTGTGGTGCAATTCATCTCTGGAGAACCCCCCGCTCGCGCCGCCGCGTAGAAAGTGAAATTGATCATTATTTTACCAGCTGAGCAGCGAGCGAATGCACAAACACGCCGTTCAGGAACAATGAAAAATGGCCCTGGCAGCAATTAAGCTCTCGGTGCCGCCGGGGTTGATGACGTTACACGCGGAGATGTGGGAGAATCTGTGAGGGGTTGCCAGATCAATGTGGAAAAGTTCCCCCGTCTCCAGGGATCTCGTTAGCTCCTGTACGGATCTGTGTTTTCATCCACGGTGCACTTCTGAGAGAGATGAATCGACTCTTTAATGAAGACTCTGCTCTCTGTAATCATAATGGCTTTTGCAGCATGCACACTCTTTAAGCCCAGAAGTGTTTTTTTGTTGTTGTTGTAATCGCAAGCAGAAGAAAAGACGCATGTAATCTCTGAGTGGTTCAGTGTAGTGAAGGTGTGGATCCTCTCAAACTATTGGTCGTTGGGACTCTGGAAGCGTTAATGAACTTCATGGCATCAAACAGGAAAATTAAGCCACGGTATAAGTAGGTTTATAGCATGGTACTACTGTAGAAAAACACAGTAAAACAGTCAAATTGTGGAGTATTATTGTAGTTATTGTAAAAGTGTTTTCTATGTGAAAATGTAATCTATTCCTGTGATCAAAGCTGAATTTTCAGCATCATTACTCCAGTCTTCAGTGTCACATGATCCTTCAGAAATCAGTATAATATGATGATTTGCTGCTCAGGAAACATGATATTTCTGTGAAAACTGAGTTATATTTTATTTTCCATGATTCTTATGAATAGGAAGTTCAAAAGAACAGCATTTATTTGAAATAGAATCTTTTGTAACATTATAAATGTATTTACTGTCACTTAATCAATTTAATGCTGAATAAAAGTTTTAATTTCTTATTGCAAATCTTACTGACCCCAAACTTTTGAACAGTAGTGTAGATCAGTGGAAATTTAAGAACAAATATTTATCTATTGCAAAACTTAATATCTGTTTTTGTGTAGTTCAGTCACTTAAATACTTTTAGAAATGAAAGGTACTGAGTCCCTGCGTCCTCATATGAGGACATTACATTTTTGCCTCTTGACACAATGATAGTCAAATTTGTAAATCTTAGACATGTTGGCCACATTTAGGGACACTGCCCACACCATCTTGTGGTGATATAACAACATTACACCAATGTCAGTGAGAAGAAAATGGCTGGAAAATCAGCAAAATATCAGCAAAACACTTCCCGAAAGAAAAATGACCCAGGTAAAAAATCTATTCAAATTATATGAATGAAACAAATGTATTTATGTACAATACTGTCTCCATCATCATATGGGGATTAAAATTTGACATATTTTAGTAATAGTAGCACTCCAGGACATCAGTAAATGTGAAGTACTCGTTTGAGGACATTGGGACTATATTACGTTATTTATTCTACCATGTGGTTAGCTAAACTTGGGAATTTTTAGACGGATCACAATAGCATTGAAAAAACAACATTTGTCTGTGTGTGTATGTGTGTGTGTGTGTGTGTGTGTGTGTGTGTGTGTGTGTGTGTGTGTAAGCATGAATTATTGAGTTAACATGGAAAAACTGGTTTGCTGTAGTGCAGAAAACTGGTAAAAATCAAGAATTTCAAAATGAAAGTGAGCCAATAAGTGGCCTTCTACTGCTCCCTGCTGGCCATTACCAGTACTATTATAAAATTTTATAATAGTAAATAATAATATATAATAGTAAAGATTTTGTCAAGTGTTTATCACTTCATTTGTACTGACACTTCACATAATTGCTAGTAAAATGGTAAATTATAGACCCACTGTCCTTGCATGAGGACATCTTAATGGTAAAACATAGACCCACTGTCCTCGCATGAGGACATCATTTTCTGCAAAAACTACTTCCAGTACAAAAACAAATTTTAGTTATTATACTTATTAGGTCCAACTTATCCCAAATAGCAAGAACAATTATAAAATGCACACCAGGCAAGCTCTCGGGTCTCAGGAGGTTAAGTCATTGGATTATGTTGTTGTTGTTGTTGTTGTTGTTTTTATTAGGGGCCAGACCCCCAAAGGGCCCCTATTGTATTCTTTCGTTTTCTTCTTCCCGAATGGGAGTCTATGGCAGCCCAATGAACGGAATGTGGGAAAATAATGAAAATTTGCACACTTGTAGTGATGGGAATGACTAGAAGTCTGACCCAATTTGGACTCTATAGCGCCACCACCAGTTGACTTTTGAACATTTTGATCTAGAAAAATGAAACACGGTTCACCTGATTCGTCTCTTCATGCTGATCACGTTCATCTTACAATAAGACTCCGCCCGTTACAGTAGTGGCCATTTTGAAAAGTACAGTATTCCAAATTTTTTTTTGCTACTATTCCATCAATTTTCTTTTCTTTATTGGAACCATGATTTTAGAGTCCATGCCAAATTTGGGAACACCGCCACTTACAGGTCATGAGATCTGAAAAATGGCTATTTTTGCTAATAACCTTTTAATAGTTTGTCAGAATCATGATCCTGGTGTTTATGGATTCCTTGAGTCATGCCGAATACGTGGACGCCGATTTTGTCAGGATCAGATGAACCATCGGGCGCCATTTTGAATTTTGACATGAATTGCAATATCTTTTAAATGATTTGACATATCGGCACAACATTCAGTAGGTATCATCATCAGCATGTCCGAAATTTTCTCATTGTCATTATGATCCTTGGTTTATGCTGATTCCTACGATATCTCATTTGTCACTTTCCATCAATTTGCCTGTCCGCCATATCGAAGTAAATGAAAAACCGTTTTTGTTGCTATTCCTACAAATTAAATCCAATTTTGTTTAAAATCTCATCAGATGGTCTTTGGACCGAGCCGCACACCCTCCAGGGTCTTGGCACCATATCGTTGTTTGTAGCTATATTTATTATTATTATTATTAATATTATTTTTATTATTATACTAACTTGATAGTTCACACTAAAGGCCAAACATGCATAAACACATTGTAATACTTGAGTTCAAAAACAATAAAATAAAACAAAACATTCCAGACTAATTTTACATGAGTAAATAAAATTTGTAATAAAAGTTAATTCAGTTAAATTCTGATTGGATAAGGCACATTTGAAGCTCTTTCGAATATATAAACAACTGTAACCTGTACATCAGTTTAATGTTTATTATTGTGACATTGTACAGCATCCACAAACAACTCTAATAATCGTCGTCTTGACTTATTTGGGATGCGTCTCGCTTAGTCATTTTCGTGCATAAATACTGATAACTGTTCAAATATATGTACCACAGACATCAACAAATCTCTTCCAGATGACATATTACTACCAGTTGACAGTATTATCATATTGCCAGCTCTAAGAGACAGGAAGTGATGGAGAGAGACAGGAAGTGAACACAACACAACACTGGTTAGTGTGCTATCCGTTAGGCCACGGCAGCGACATGACTTGTGTGTGATATATTTCACACACAGATTCATGTCAGCTGATTTTTTCAATTGATCTGACATCTGAGATCTTGTGTTGGTTCTGAGGTGAATCTGACTGTGTGTGTGTGAGATTCCCTGGCGTTTCTTATCAGAGGAACTGCTTTCAGGATGATTTATGTGCAGCGTTCCCTCTCGGCCTTTCCCTCTCTCTGTGTCTCCAGTCATTACTGCGCTATTGTTCACACCGCTAATAAATCTGACACAAAGGCCTCTGGGAAATCCGAGGGGCGAAACTGAGGGATGCTTGGTGACGTTAGAAAAGCACGAGAGTTATTCGTTTCGAGCGGAAAGCTTATGACTGCACACAGCTCCTGAAAAAAGAGCGCTAAATGATTGCGTGATTAATGCTGAGGTTTACTGACGCTTTCAATGTTTTGACAGGTCATGCGCTCAAGCCGCAGGTGTCCTCCATGTTCACGTCATTCGTGGACGGCTTGAAAAAATTCTACATAACAAAGGTGAGAAAGAAGCGTGAATGTGGGTCAATACAGTTTTGCAACAATTAAGTGCTGCTATAGAGCGCAACTGTAAGTCAAAACTCTCCATAGGGAAATTGATTTTTAACGATAACTTATAAATCTTTAAAGACAGCCCTACTGTGAGCGACGAGGCTAATGCATGGTGTTTGCTTCTGTTGAAGCCGTCAGCCAGCATTATTTCAACTTCGTTTTAAAATAATCGTTTAACATCAGAGTTTGTGGTGAAAAACTACATTACCCATGATGCTCTACTGAAAATCCACCAATCAGAGAGTCAAAACAAGCAAACCGTGGCAGAAGATCTCATTATCTCCGCCCACTCCCATGAAGCACTGCGAATGATATAATCGCGTATCTCAAAATACTTAAATATTTGATTATATGTATATGCAACAAACTATAGATATTATTATATTATTTATGTGTATTTATTTTTTTATTTTTTTATTTATAAATCAGCAGTTTTTAATCAGTAGTTTTATGTTTCTCCATTGTTTTTAACTCGATTATGTCATTTGCAATGCTTCATGGGACTGTAGTTCTTTTCCTCACTAAAGCCGTTAAGTACACAGTCTTGTACCTTTGTATTTTTGTTTGATTTTCAATCATTTTTTTCTTCAAATCAACGTTTTTAATGTTATGGTTCTCCTCGGAGCTGGTTGGCTCGGTTAATGTCTTGTAACTCTTTAACAAAGACTTTTTAAATTCCCTATGGGAAAAATGTATGGAAAAATACTTCTGGAACCAGCGCCACTGAAAAAGTGGGCGGGCACTAATGCACTCTATTACGCTGCTCTCTGGAATACTTAATTCTGATTGGTCAGCCACAGTATTCTACATTCAAAGCAAGATATGATGCTAGACTGATTTCATTCCACTGATTTGATTGGCTTGTGAAATATTTTTTTTTATTTTTATTTTTTTTATGCCTACACACACTTGATAAAATCAGAAATGAAAACTCATTTTAGATGAAGCAGAGAATGTCAAAGTCTCATACATTATGATAAAGGATTATTTTTATTTATTTTTTTTTTCACTGATGGATTGTGGGACTCTCTTGATTTCATGTTGTCTAACCGTGCAACACTGTTCTCAGTTTAAAGGATTCGACCCGCACCACCTGTGTGTCGCCACGCTGTTATTTGAGGGGGATCGTGGGAAGGTTTTGCAGCACGAGAAACAGGTTTACGACATCGCAGCCAAATTCGGGTAAGAAACCCTTGGTTTTTGAGTGTGTTCTTCCAATCTATGCCGTTTCTATGGAGCCAGAGTTACTATTTCACCAGTATAGTTCAGCATGGGTCATTAGGGTCGTGACCCCTGACCTTAACTGACCTTCCTGATTGTATACGGAAGCACTGGCGTTTGTCTCTGTCTTTTCATGCTCCCTCATTCATCACGGCTCTTTCAGTGGCAGTGATGGGTGTGTGAGGAAAAGAGAGCACAGATTGAATGATTTCAGCATTAAAGGTTGGTTTGATTTTGAGAATATTTGATTAGAGGCCGATTGTGATGGATAGAAGGGGATGAATGGATAGATCCCACAGCTGACCTTATTGATCCACTGCCTCTGTGTGCATGTGTGTATCCATATGGGAAATGTTCACCAGACCACAAACGCCTTGATGGTTATTCTCTTGCAACATTGACAGTGCTGATAATATATGATTTTCCTCTTCACGTCCCAATGACCTGTACTCTGTTTTGTTACTGTGTGTGTGTGTGTGTGTGTGTGTGTGTTTTAGGGGACTGGCAGCAGGAGAGGACAACGGTCAGAGGGGTTACATGCTGACGTTTGTGATCGCGTATCTACGGGTGTGTTATGAATCCCCTTCATTTCAACACTTCAAAATACACCAAAATGCAACTACAAATAACTTATATTTTTATATATAACCCTAAATGTGTGTTTTCGATGGCAAGGTTTTTTTTTTTTGGAACACATGGGTGTGAGTGCCATGGGTCAAAAAGTCATGGAATTTTTTTTTTTTATAATATACTTTTATTCCGTATGGAAACATTACATTAAGGCCATGTATAATGTTACAAAAGATTTCAGTTAAATGATGTTCTTTTGAAATTTCTAAGAATCCTGATAGAAATGTATCACAAATATATGAACCAGCACAACTGTTTTCAACACTGATAATACTCATATATGTTTCTTTAGCAGCAAATCTTCATATTAGGATGATTTCTGTAGGATCATGTGACACTGAAGACTGGAGTAATGATGCTGTAAATTCAGCTTTGATTACAGGAATAAATTACATTTTAATATATATATTCACATAGAAAACAGTTACTTTTAAAGTTATGTCATATTTCACAATATTACTGTATTTTTGATCAAGTAAATGAGAATTTTTAAAAACAAAAAAAATCTTACCGACCCTGAGCATTTGAATTATATATAGAGAATTATTTATATATATATATATATATATATAATATATATATTTATATATATTTATTTGTTTTAATTTTTTTTTTTTTTATGGCTGCTTGTGAACAAAATGATAGTGTGATATATCTGTTATATAATACTTGACTATGATTGGTCAAGCACTGATTGCATTACGTCAGCTGTCCTGTTTGTCCCGTCAGGGTTTGTTTTGAGATAATGATACAGCAGACTGTACACTATCCTTGTAAATGCATCTCCGAACATATATATACAGTGCTATGCATAAGTTTAGGCACCCATACTAAAGTTGACTAAAAAGAGGAATAAAAAATCATCTTTTGGAAATTGAACTTAATGCCTTAATTTAAAAAAATAGGAAAAATCCAACCTTTAAGGACACCAATTTTCTTTGTGAATGAATAATGTATCGTAAATAAATAAATGTTCTTCCTTCAAATACAGGGTGCATAAGTTTGGACACCCCTATGTTAAATTCCCATAGAGGCAGGCAGATTTTTATTTTTAAGTATTTTTAAAAAAAAAAATGTTAGGATACTATGCATCCTGATAAAGTTCCCTTGGCCTTTGGAATTAAAATAGCCCCACATCATCACATAGCCTTCACCATACCTAGAGATTGGCATGGTTTTATTTCAGTTAGCCTAAAAGCTAGTTTGATTTGCATTGAGAGATGATCTTATGGAAAGTACCCCATGCCAGTCTCTAGGTATGGTGAAGGCTATGTGATGATGTGGGGCTATTTTAATTCCAAATGCCAAGGGAACTTTATCAGGATGCATAGTATCCTAAAAAAAAAATTAAAAAAAATACTTAAAAATAAAAATCTGCCTGCCTCTATGGGAATTTAACATAGGGGTGTCCAAACTTATGCACCCTGTATTTTAAGGAAGAACATTTATTTATTTACGATACATTATTCATTCACAAAGAAAATTGGTGTCCTTAAAGGTTGGATTTTTCCTAATTTTTTAAATTAAGGCATTAAGTTCAATTTCCAAAAGATGATTTTTTATTCCTCTTTTTAGTCAACTTTAGCATGGGTGCCTAAACTTATGCATAGCACTGTATTTGTTCTTAAATGTATGCTGGGATTGAATGAACGAGATTAAGTGTGTGTGTGTGTGTGTGTGTGCAGGACTTGGGAATGGACTACTACGTGATGGGAGAGTCGTTTGAGACGTCTGTGCCCTGGGACAGGTAAGCGATGGTCAGGCATCACTTGTTTTGCACTGTGCTCTCTCTGTTGATCGCCCACGCTCTCCACGCTCTCTTTAACACCGTTGTTGTCTCTGTCTGGAGGCGTTAGTGGAGGTGGGAAGGTTAAGAGGACACAAAGTAAAGGAAAAACTTTCAGACTTCACGTGAACCTGGAATTTTGGCTCTTAGTATTAACACAGATTATGAACTAAAAGCAAAATTCATGTGAACTCATGCAGTTTAAATACATCCCAGGATAGAGTGATTGTCCAGAGTGAGAAGAATCTAGAGTGCTGTGTTGTTGTGGTTGTTTTTGTTCATTATTATTTTGTTGTGATTTTATATTGTTGTATTTTTATGGTTTTCCCCATACTTACATTTTTGTTGTATTAAAGGTTTAATTACTGAAATTTGACTATTTGAGAATAAAAGTGATTAGGTGACTTTTTGGCCACTCTTGTCTACTCTTGACAACACGTTATTTAGTATTTATCTTTTTTATTTTTATTTGTCTCTCTTTCAGGATTTTGGACTTGTGCAGGAATGTGAAGGAGAGGATTGTAAGAGAGTGTAAGGAGAGAGGAGTTCAGTTCCCTCCGCTGTCCACATGCAGGTACACACACACACACACACACACACGTCTATCTTCCTGACCTTTGATTTGCCGTCCATAAGTAGGCGCCTAACGACCATCCGGACTAGTGTTCAAGAGCAGCACACTAAAAATATTACCCACAAGACCCTAGCATGGCGGTGGCAACTATTGTATAACCCAGCACTGCTCACATTTTATTCAGTAAATGTAAAAATCTAGAGGCATAGCTTAATATATTGATTAGTGAAGTCTGTGTTCATTGTAATCTCACCTTTACCGTCCGTCACACCGCGAGAGAGGGAGTTTGGGGCTGAAGAGCATTTCCTAGCCATTCATTTCCTGTCGTTTGCTTTCCAGCTGCGCGAGACATGATTGATGTGGCCATTTAACCTCTGCAAAACCAGATAAACTTAAACTTACTTTGTCTCCAAGTCAAGGGTCACAAAGGCAGGGCCTGGATAGAAAACATGTCAGTGTCTCTCACTTTCTCTTTGTGCTTTTCTCGAGTCATTAAAACCCCACAGCAGCCGTAAATCCGCTTTAGCAGGACGAATATCAAGATTACTGATTATAGAAACATCAAACACTCCTCATCCTCTCAGAAATAAGTGATTATGAGGTGTATATACCGGAGCAAAATGAGAAAACTGAGCAAAATTAGAGAAATTATGACGGCCATCACAGTGTCGTAATTACCAGTGGGAAAAGCTGGATTTATTTGAAACTGGACTTTTTGAGTTGCTGTGACAAATAAAGAAATCATAGCAAACAACGCATGTATTATAGATATAGATATCTTTAGTTGATGGTAAATTAGTATCATGATTGTAAAAATGGGCTGTACAATTTCTGTATGCTTTTTGTGTACTGTTGATGAAGAATTGTTATAAAGCTTCCTGGATAATATCTAAGTGATGGATAATAATGTGACTAGCAATAGCATTTCATTTATAGGAACTTCAAATCAATGGCTAGATTTGATGTATTATACATGAGTATATTTTAGTGTAATTATGGCCCCTGAAAGTGCACTCAGTATTATTATAAAAAGGTATATTATAAAATTAAAGGGATAGTTCACCCAAAAATGAAAATTCTATCATTGTTTACTCACCCTCAAGTTGTTCCAAACCTGTATGAGTTTCTTTGTTCTGCTGAACACAAAGGAAGATATTTGGAAGAATGTTTGTAATCAACAGATCTCGGTCCCCATTGACTTCCATAGTAGGAAAAAAATATACTATGGTAGTCAATGGGGACCGAGATCTGTTTGGTTACAAACATTCTTCCAAATATCTTCCTTTGTGTTCAGCAGAACAAAGAAACTCATACAGGTTTGGAACAACTTGAGGGTGAGTAAATGATGACAGAATTTTCATTTTTGGGTGAACTATCCCTTTAAATAATATTTAAAGTATTTATAAAAATAATCATGGCTACATCCACACCACTAGGTGTCAGTATAAAATGGTGGATGTCTTCCCTGGATGGACTTGAAAGCATCATAACTTATGTTTTTCTCTTTGTTTTTCTCTCTCCAGAGTTACACAGACGTATGATGCAGGTGCTTGTGTGTATTTCTATTTTGCCTTTAATTACCGGGGTCTGAGTGATCCAGTTCATGTCTACGAAAAAGTGGAGGTAAGGACAGCAAGAAAGGTTAGGATTAGCCATCGATCTTTAAACTAACACAACATGTCTCAATATTTACCAGTGAGAGCTAATGAACCTTGTAGCCCTAGCTGATAGATCTAACTAAACATTTATTTCACTACTAAAAAGAAGGGCATCCAAGAACAATTTAAAAGTAAAGACTCGAATGAATCATTTGGTCATCTGACCAATCAGAGCAGAGTAGACCAGTCACAACAGACTTGGACCATCTGACCAATCAGAGCAGCAAAAATGAAATAATTATGATTCTTTAAAATATTAAAAATGATTAACGTCTTGTTTTGCTTCTGTTGTGTAGCATGCGGCCCGGGAGGAGATTCTTGCCAATGGAGGAAGTCTGTCTCACCACCATGGAGGTGAATTACACCACACAGCAGCACGTGACTCATCTGAAATAAAAGAATCTATTCCCTCACTCTAAGCTCTGCTAAACCGAACACACACACACCTCAGCTTCTAGACTCCACTATTCAGCTTTAGAGAATGGTAGCGGTGGGGTCGGGGGTTTGTCCTGGTTTAGTGGGTCTGAGACACATGACTTATCTACATTACCGTCAGCCTGCTGCTAGCTAAACGTCACCAGACTCATTAATCACACACACACACACACACACACACACACACACACACACACACACACACACACACACACACACACACACACACACACAGAGAGAGAGAGATCTGTGTGGGTCGAGTCTTAAATGGACTGATAAAGGAATAGTTCACTCTAAAACTTTGTTTCCGGACTGTTATGTCATTCCAAACTGAATGATTTCTTTCTTTTTTTTGTGGAATGCGAAAGATACAATTCTGAAGTTAAAAATAAGTAAGAAAAGAATATAAAAAGAGTTGTTTAATGCCGAGACCTGATCATTGAGTCCGATTTGTGAATTAATCATTCAAAGATTAGATGCAAAATAACATCTTTTATTTCACAGAAGAGAGAGAATAAAGTCTATTTGAAACGATGTCCAGGGGCCGGTTTCACAAAGATAGACTTTGACTATGGCTTAGATATAGTAGATAGTCAGACTTCAGACCGTTGCACAAAGCACTTAAGACTCTGACTATCTTAAGTAGGACTACACTGCAATGCATTCTGGGTAAAATAAGACACTTTTCAAAACAAAAAACATGGCGGATCAAGTAAGCGCATTCAACCGCTCAGTGCAGTTTACCCCAGCGGAGAATATGTGTTTGTTGGAGGAGTATAACTGGTACAAGGACATTTTACTTGGGAAATTTAGCGGAGAATGTAGTAACAAGAAGAAATGTTTAAATTATGAGCCATTTTCCCTTTTCTTTTGGCTGTTTGTAATGTAACTGATTGTTACTGCTGGTTGCCAAGGTTAACAGAGTCTTAGACCTAAGTTAGCATGGGGGTAAGGTGTCTAATTTTTTGGGTCTAAAGTCAGTCTTTATTTTTGTGAAACAGTCTAACTTGCATTAGACTAGAAGAACAAATTCTAGACTTGTCTAACACTATTTTGAATGAACTATACCTTTAAAATGAGAGAGGAAATGGTGAGCTGATGTTTATAAACTTTCATGACCGCTATCTAAAAGAAAGAAAGCCATGCTGATTGTGTGTGTGTGTGTGTGTGAGGGGGGGTAGTTCTCTGTAATTGTGATTAATAGCAGTACTGCAGTACTATCTGCCTGCCGACAGGCCCTTTTGTCTACACACAATCACAGCATGACAAATGAAGTGAGTGTGTGTGTATCTGGAAAAACAGATGTTGTCTGGGCTGGCGAGGTGGGAGGGCGCAGGAGAGAAACACACAGTTTACTAACCTGTGTTTACCACGGGTCAGAGCTGTGAATACACACGCTTGCCAGACCTCCACTCGCTCTAAACACAAACACGCACGGTTCCTTTGTTGCACACTGACCGTGTGTACGCATCTAAGCAAACTAAACCAACAAAAATATGCCCTTTGAGCCTTGAAAGAACACGTTAAAATAGATGTGCTGCTCTGCTAGAGATAAAGAGTTGAAGAGAGACCGTACAAACAGCCTTTAGTGAGGGAGGTCTGGGTGGAAATAACCTGAACTGATTTGCAAAGCATTTGTCAGTCACTTGACTGAATAACTTTGGTGGGAGATTGAGTTTAATAATGCCCTAGCAAACAGAACTGACTAAAAATGTATTTCACTACAAAACACGAGAATGAATCAGTGAATCATTTGTGTGAAATGAACTGTCCAAGTTTAACCTAGCAACCCTAGGTGATAGAACTAACTAAACATTTACTTCATTATAAAAAGAAGAGCTTCCAAGAATATTCTGAAAGTTATGACTGAAATGAATCAGTGAATTATTTGTGGTGGGGGAGGGGGTGTTATTTGTGTGAATCAGTGAATCATTTGTGTGTTCATTGGAATGAACCATCCAAATTAACTCAGCAAACATAACTAACTGAACATTTATTTCACTGCAAAAAATGAAGGGCTTCAGAGTACATTGTGAAAATAATGAATCAAATGAATCAGTGAATCATTTGTGTGTTTAGGATGTTCATTCAAAGGAACTATCCAAACAAAGTGATTCACTAAAATGAATAAAATATTCCAGTGCTGTCCAGAACAACGATCCCCTCAGTTGTCCTACATGTATAGTAATAGTGATGTGTTTGGACTAATGTGACCGCTCCAAAGTACAATGCTTTTTCTGGTGCCGTGACCCGGATTCTCAGAGTTCCTGTTGGTCTTCGCAGTAGGAGTTTTGTTTTTCGGGTTTGTTTGTTTGACACCACGCAGACATGCTTAAACGTATCTTCTGAGCACAGCATGTGTGAACACACGCCTGAGGAAACACTAACAGCATGTGTGTGTGTGTGTGTGTGTGTTTGTGCAGGTGAAGAGCAGGGGTTATACGAGAGCATCAGCCTCAAACACACTCACACTCCTGAGCTCTTCCTCTTTATTCAGCCATTGTTGGACACACACACCTCTGCTTTTGTCCCTGGCTGTAGTTTCTGCATGTCTCAGCTGTGTGAAAGTGGTTATGAGAGATGAATAGTGACAGGATAGTGATGGAAAGAGAGAGCTGATGGCGAGATGATAGATGTGTAAATTATCTCCGTGATGGAGGCAATGATGCAGTCATGCCTCCTTCTGTTTCTGTCTGTCGCCCAGCAGAGACACACACACACACACACACACACCGCTGGGTGTTTGAGGAGGGGCCGCTCGTGATTGGCTCGTGTGCATTCGGTGGGCCGGCCCTCTGTTCTCTCATGCGAGATGATTGGCTCTGTCGCCACTAGACCTGTTTGCATATGCATGGGTTGGGCGGTTGCCAATAGCGATCTGCCCTGACCCTAAGCTCCGCCCCCTTCTCATACGGTAACGTATTATGACGAAACGCCGTCTGGTCGCTTATCAATCATAGTAAGCATGTGAGAGACAGAATGAGAGACGTCGAGGTTTTCTAAACTGCTGTTCTGACAAATATGCTGTGTGGGATTATATTGACACAACACACATAAAAGGATGTGTCATTGATTTGATGATATGAGAAAGAAATCATAACTCTATTCTATTCTATTCTCTTCAATTCTTGTATTATATTATCAGATTATTTCAATTAAAAAAACAACATTTTATAGATACATGAAGGTGTGAATTATATCTAGGGACCAGCATATCATATTTCATATGTCATCCATCCATCCATCCAGATTTATTAATTATAATGATTAAATAGCAGTAATGATTATAATAATAATAATAATGGATTAATAATGAATATTTAATAACACTTAAATCTAATATTTAATAAAACAGATTTTTTCCTTAATCTAACTTGATTCATCTTTTAAAAACAAAAACTATAATGATATAATGTTTTAATTACAATAATTTAATGATCTTGACTAAACAATTTAATAACACTGTTCAAAGTAATCTTTAGCAAATTTCAAAATTAATATCCATTTTCACACTCTACAATATAATATTGTGATGCCCTAATTCACTTGTAGCATTTTAAATATTTAAGATTTGAGGATTTTATTTTTATTTACTTTTAACAAAATGGTATAGAATGTTAATATCAGCCATTTATCGCCCATATCATGAAATTAGTCTTCAGCTTAAAGGCTTTATATCTTTGTTTGTTTGTTTGTTTGTTTGTTTGTTTGTTTGTTTGTTTGGCCAGTAAGCAACAACCTAACAACCACATAACAACATGATTGATTACCTCAACACAGAACAGCGACGCCCTGGCAACCATCAGTTTTCATATCATTTTATCATGTCATATTTTATGAATAGCAGTTTTAATGATTGGTTATTTAGTATCAATTTATAAGATATAATTTAAAATGTTGTTATAAAGTTGTTTAGCTGATATTGATGTATATGTTTGATAGAGTTTAGTCTGAACATGACAGCAACAGACACAGACAGACAGACAGACAGACACACACACACACACACACACACACACACACACACACACACACACAGACAGCATTCATTCAGACAGACAGACAGACACACACACACACACACACACACACACACACACACACACAGACAGCATTCATTCAGACAGACAGTCAGACAGACAGTCATTCGGACGGACATTAGGACGGACATTAGGACAGTCATTCGGACCAGTCATTCGGACAGACGGACAGCCATTCAGACAGACAGACAGACAGACAGACAGACAGACAGACAGACAGACAGACAGTCAGTCAGTCAGTCAGTCAGTCAGTCAGTCAGCCATTCAGACAGTCAGCCATTCAGACAGTCAGCCATTCAGACAGTCAGCCATTCAGACAGTCAGCCATTCAGACAGACAGTCAGGCAGACAGACAGACAGTCATTCAGACAGACAGTCATTCAGACAGTCAGACAGACAGTCAGACAGACAGTCAGACAGACAGTCAGACAGACAGTCAGACAGACAGACAGGCACAGTCATTCAGACAGACAGACAGGCACAGTCATACAGACAGGCACAGTCATTCAGACAGACAGGCAGGCACAGTCATACAGACAGTCATACAGACAGACAGTCATTCAGACAGTCATTCAGACAGACAGTCATTCAGACAGTCATTCAGACAGACAGACAGACAGACAGACAGCCATTCAGACAGACAGACAGACAGACAGACAGACAGACAGACAGTCAGCCAGTCAGACAGACAGACAGACAGCCAGCCAGTCAGACAGCCAGACAGACAGACAGTCAGACAGACAGACAGACAGACAGACAGACAGCCATTCAGACAGACAGACAGACAGACAGACAGACAGACAGTCAGACAGACAGACAGACAGACAGTCAGACAGACAGTCAGACAGACAGTCAGACAGACAGTCAGACAGACAGCCATTCAGACAGACAGACAGACAGCCAGTCAGACAGTCAGACAGACAGACAGACAGTCAGACAGACAGACAGTCAGACAGACAGACAGACAGACAGACAGACAGTCAGACAGACAGACAGACAGTCAGACAGACAGTCAGACAGACAGACAGACAGACAGACAGACAGTCAGTCAGTCATACAGACAGTCATTCAGACAGACAGTCATACAGACATTCAGACAGACAGACAGACAGACAGTCATTCAGACAGTCATTCAGACAGACAGACAGACATTCAGACAGTCATACAGACAGACAGACAGGCAGGCACAGACAGACAGACAGTCATTCAGAAAGTCATTCAGACAGTCAGTCAGACATTCAGACAGACAGTCATACAGACAGACAGACAGAATGTGAGTTGTGCTGCTGTAGTTTCTCTCCTCTGGGAGTTCAGGGATAATGAGTTTGATAGTCTGCTGCTCTCCATAAATCACATCATGCAAAACATCTCAGCGTTTCAGCAGTGCTGCCCACCGCAGAACATCCATCATCCAACCTCTCTCTCTCTCTCTCTCCCTCTCTCTCTCTCAGTGGGAAAGCTCCGGAAGGAATGGATGAAAGAGAGCGTGTCCGGCGTGGGGCTCGGCGTGCTCAAGTCGGTGAAGGAGTTTGTGGATCCTCAGAACATTTTTGGCAGCAGAAACCTGTTGTAATTCAGCAACACTCATGCGTTTTCTATTATCTCCTAATCATATTTGATTTAAACCTCATATTCCCGTCTTTCACGCACAGTAACACGATAAACCACTCCTCTGTTTCTCATTAACCGCATCACCTTTGACCTCTGACCTCCTCTTCAGTAAGGTGGCAGGGCTCCTCCTGATCACGTGACTTGATTTCTCGCCGGTCTTCCCTTGACTGAACAGGTTTTTGAGACTGTGAGGTCTGTGTCTGGCACTACTGTTGTGTTACTTACATTAGCAGACTGAATTATGCTTTTTAAAGCAGTGTGCCTTCTGTCTGTCTGTCTGTCTGTCTGTCTGTCTGTCTGACACTCCTCTTTCTGGGTGACTCAATGTTTTATTATCCTCTCTTCCTTACTGTACTTTTGCCTTTTCTATTCTTCCGCTCAATAAACTGTGTGTGTCATTTTTTTTTGGAGGGGTGAATCTCATGAAAAATGTCCCAATTGTATTTCACTTCTAAAATCAAAAGGAAAAAAAAAAAAGCACATAAAGCCAATTTTTTTTTCAGCCATTATGAATTTTTGGACAAAAAATATGCACCAAACTTCAAGCAAATATGAAAAAAACTTAATTATGGTAATTAAAAGTATTATTCCTGTAATGAGAATGAGGGAATATTATGGAAGCTTGTTTCCACCACAGAATAAAACATTTAAAAAGAAATTGAGAAAATTATCTCACAATTGCGAGTTTAAATCATGCAATTCTGACTTTATAACACGCAATTATGACTTTGTCACGCAATTCTTACATTAAAAGTCAGAATTGAGAGAGAAAAAGTCACAATTACCTTTTTTATTTTTCATTTTGTGGTGGAAACGAGCTTGCATAGATTATGCATAACTGTCATGGAAATTGGCCTAATATTGCTTAAGTTTTATTCTTAACACTTTATAACAAGGTTTTATTCACCAACATTAGTTAATGCATTAGCTGACATTAATGAACAATACAGAAATGATCATTCTTACATATATTTTTAAAACATTATAACATCAGTAAATGCTTTATGAATTAATGTGAGGTAACAAGGATCGTATATTTATGATATATTTATTTAGTTCATGATACCAACATTAACTAATCTATTGAACCTTATTGTACAGTGTTGTTTTTGTCTTTTGATTCTGGAGGGAAAGACATGTTTTTGTGAGATCGACTCTTTTACGAGGTGCAGTGTGTGTGTTGAGCCTGTAAACGTGTGTGTTGAACAGAGATGTTGTGCTCTGACTGATTCCATCATCTGTATCAAATCTCTCCTTGTGTTTCTGCCAAAGACTGTCAGCATCTCTTCTACTGCAGACTTGCTTCAGCCACACACACACACACACATCTGTGTGTCCTGTATATAAACACGAGCACACGGTTTGGAGAGGATGTTCACCGAAGATCCATCACGATAAATTGTATTTTTTTAACACAACATATGCAAAAAAGCCAGAGATGATCTGAACTGGGATCTAAAACATTATATGTGACTGTTACGTGCTTTGATTTGTATGCGTTCACTCAACTTTAGAGGAAAAAATACGCCTGTCAGAATTCCTCCTCCGTTCGTCTGTTGTCGATTTCCCAGAATGCATCTGGGTTCATTATACTCTGAGAGTCCGTTATGCTTTGGTTTGACGTGGATGATATGTAGGAGAAGCTTTCTTTCAAAGAAATGGTTCACTTAAAACAGAAAATCCTCATTCACTCGCCCTCATGTCGCCTCATCTGTGGGACTCAAAGAGAGATGTTTGGAAGAATGTTCACGCTGCTCTTTTCCAGACCATGGAGAAACAGGAAAAGGATCAAAAGTAGTCCAAACAATATCCCAAGGTATTGATTTGTTTGAGGAACATTCTGAAA
Source organism: Rutilus rutilus (assembly GCF_951802725.1). Lineage (NCBI taxonomy): Eukaryota > Metazoa > Chordata > Actinopteri > Cypriniformes > Leuciscidae > Rutilus > Rutilus rutilus. The sequence continues at coordinate 34,254,970 of NC_140215.1, read as the reverse complement.
TTGACATTACAGATAAAAACTTCCCCATTCGCCAAAGCTCTGAAATCTCATTCGCATTTCTGCACATTAAATGGCCGCATCATGACCAGTTATGAGACGCATAAACACTGCTGTTTGCTGTCATTGATGTTATTGAAGGATTTTCCTGGTTTTTATAACAGGGTTTTTCAATTAATTAATGAAATGCGTCTGTGGTAAACAAAACTTTACGATACGATACGATACGATACTTTACGATACTTACAGACGTTTTGCTCTACAACATAAATTATATCGAAAACGCACATTTTGAAGTTGTTTGTTTTAAAAAACGTATGTTTCTAGTAAGTAACAAGATAAGGCAGTTTGGTGTGTGAGTGTGTGTGCAGTTTAACGTCCATGTATCGTCAATTTATGTTTACCACGTGTATTATTCCACTCGTAAATTGAAAAAACCCCATAGGAAAATCTGGAGGGAACCAGATTTCCGGGTTTGGCCGTCATTCCCGCAGGACTCTATTGCAAACGACAAGTCTGATGCTTTCATGTTACTTTTCACATACTGAAAAAACAAACCCCAGCATGAACATTCTTTGCCTTTTTGTGTTTCACAACGATTTTGGAAGGCTTGAATGTTTGGACCTGATGATGAAGTTTTATTTGTGAGTGAACTGTTCCTGAATCCCGAGTGGACGCCGCTCAGACACTAAACTGCTGGATGAAGATCAGATTAAAGTAGTGCGTGGCCTGTGTAACAGGCTCAGACGTCTCACTTTACTACGGTGGCACTTTTGTAAAACATTTAAGCCTAAACAAACAATCCAACAGCCTGGCAGGGTCTTTATTTCCAGACGTCCTGTCAAACAGGGCTGTGATGTCCTGCAGATCCTCTCTCCCGGTTCCCACGTGACACTCGTGCCGTTTATAAAGTGTCAGAGGAGCTTTTTTTTTATGTGTTATGAATCCATCTGCTTCTGGACTATTGTGTTGCTGAAACGCAAAATGAAGGATCTAGAGGAGGTTTCGCTGCCCCTCGGGTTGATTCCTGAATGGTTTCATCATCTAACGTCACTTCAAGAAAAACGACAACCGTATTAACAGATTTTAACTGAAATATAATGAAAGTTTCCCTTGTCTTTCCCTCAAATTTCTTGGTCATGTTTAATATCAGAGTACATTTTTGTCAAAGCTGTTTGTGCAATAAATTAACATGTCAGAACATTTTAGATCTTGTGTCCTCTGTTATTATTGGAAATGTTTTATTAGGTTTGTTGAATTCTGTCTGTCCAATCAGAGGCCTTGCCTCGGGAACGCTTTTCATCTTCAAACCAATCTTGGGTCTTCCGCCGACAGTTTAAATCCCGTCCGGCTAGCGTACTTCCCGTAATGTTCACTCATTAGATCAGTAGATGGTCTTTTGTGGCTGTTTGAACACATTCAAACACATGAGCGTTTACACTATGTGTAACAATCCGGTCGAATGTGTTTTCAACTCTGGAAGTGGTAGAAAGTGGACAAGCTCAAAACATTTTAGACCCCGTTTACTCCTGTATTTAGTGTCGTCCACTTGTGATCCGATCGACCAAACCTCATCTTAAAACCAGCTGTAAACAGTTCCTAAAGCACACTTCCACTTCCTGATGGCTCCAAACTCACTGCCTACTAGTAGACATCCAGACCACACGGCCTAGAAAAGCCAGTCCAAAAACACAATGAACTCGACTCAATCTTTCATTTCCATTGGCTAAAAAGAGTGGAGGCCCTGAAGAAATCTGGAAATGTGATTTTAATTATTTTAGTATTTAAAACTGTGCTTGAAGTGGAAAAATACAATATATACAAGAGGTTCTACATTATCAAGTCAGTCCCTGAATATTGATTACATTTCAAATAATTGTAACTAACCTGATCATATTCATTATATTAATGTAGAATATAGACAAACCTTATATTACTGTAATTGTCTAGATTGGCGATATGTTTAATCTGCCCTATATTAAAATAACTTTTTTTTTTTTTTTTTTTAATAAATAGCAGAACATCTGTAATCTATCAATTACTATAATTCAAAGGGACATCAGAAACCACAAATCTCTACTCTTAAGGCTATACATGTCACAATCAGCTGCTGGGTCATTTAGTAGAACGAAATAATGACATGATGTTTCTCCGTTTCTGTCTCTCTGATCAGCAGTTTAAATTAGTGTATTAAATGTCTGTCACTGCACTGTAAAACATATGTATTTTTATGATTTATCACAACTTTTCACATCTTTTTTTTAAAATCATCTTAGGTTAACAAACGTTTAAATAACAAAATATGTTGAGTTTCTGTTGAATAAACTAATCTCTTTCTTTGTATCAACTAAAATTTTAGTTTAAAGTCCCCCTGTAGTCAATAATGTTATCCCTTAAAACTCATCTTTGACCAAAATTACATATTTAAATGTTTTTTTCTTGAAATCAATTACTTCATGCCTTTAAATAGCTTGAATGTAACTCTACACCCTTGCCTCATTTAGAATAATTGGTTCTATGAATATGCATATGAGCCCCGCCTCCACTCACTCACAGCCGCTCAGAGATCCGTGGAAGGAAGGCAGGAAGCTGTCTCTCGCGCCGTGGACCGTTAAAATATTAGTTGGCCACGTGAAAGGAAGGAAGCGCAAACAAAAAGCAAGCAGGACGAGCGCTTCCTGCAGCACAGAGCAACCTCATCGCCGGGGTCTACCATTTTTTCCCCATTTACACAATGAGTTGTGTAAATCGTGGAACAAGCTACACACTTCTCGTTTGTCCAACCCCCCAGTTGTAGACTACAGCAAGATCGTGGGGAGAGAGAATATTGGTTATGGGATGATGCCTCGGGTGAAAGAGCCATTGGTTAGCCCGACGTTGCGTCATCCCTAAAGACCCCGGTGCTGCCCACCTCGCCATCACTCTGCTCCCCGGAGTTCTGGAGAGGGTCCGTCACGACGGGGTCTGTCTACAGCTTGTAGCCCCATTGTGGCCGGCCTGAGTATGGTTCTCGGACATAGTATTGCTCCTAGAAGTCTCTCCATGGGAGATTCCCATCATGAGGGACCTGCTTTCGCAGGCAAAGGGCTCAATGTTCCACCCTTGGCCAGAGCTATGGAAACTGTGGGTCTGGCCCCTGAGGGGAACAGTACCGAGATGCTGGCCTGTCAGCAGGAGTAGCCGAGACCAAACTCAGCTCCAGAGCTCCCTCCACGAGGAAATTGTACGACCTAAAATGGAATGTTTTCACCATTTGGTGTAGAGAGCGTGAGGTGGACCCAGTTAACTACCTGGTGACTTCAGAGCTGGAGTTCCTTCAAGATCGCTTCTCTGCTGGTCTTACCCCGTCCACACTCAAGGTGAGTACACAGAGTGTACGTGGCTGCCATTGTGGCTTTCCTCACTCCTCTGGGTGATGGGCCTTTGGGGAGACATCAGCTGGTCGTACGTTTCCTCCGTGGGGCTTGGAGGATGAGACCTGCGGCTCGTACCAGAGTTCCCACATGGGATCTGGCGGTGGTTCTCGAAGATCACTTCTCTAAAAAGAGTAGGAGATCTTCAGGCCCTCTCTATATCTCCGGAGTGCCTGGAGTTTGCTCCTCCGGAAATATTAAGGCTATCTTGCATCGCAGGCCGGGCTATGTGCCTAAGGTGCCTTCTAATGTGGCACGGTCTACGGTTCTGCAGGCATGCCATCCTCCACCTCACAAGATGGCGGATGACGAGAGACTTCATTTGCTCTGCCTTGTCGGAGCTCTCAAGATTTATGTTCAGCGGTCTTCTTGATGGTGGAAGTAGGACCATTTGCTGGTGTATTTTGGGTCACCCAAGAAGGGGGTGCGAAATACGGGGGGGGGGGGGGGGTCCGTATTGGGCCCCCCCAACAAAGGGGGTCTCAAATTTTAAAGGGGGTCTCAAATTTTGTAAAAAATAAAATAAAATATAATGTTGTCAACAGTGTTGATTTCGTTAACGAAAACTATGCCGAAAAATTTACATTGACGACCTTTTTTCCCAAAAAAAGACGAGACTGAAATGTGAAAACACAGACAAGTAAGCTGGAGATCCACAATCTTCATTTGAGATTTTCTACTTAAATGAAAGTGTTATTCAGTCGGTCTGTTTTCTGTCACGTGCCGTTTGCGCTGTTTGTGCGAACAAAATGCAGGCTGATATTGTCACATCATGATCGGTCATACTGCAGGCTCTCATTTGCAAGCGCACTGATACCTGCCATTTATTCAGTTGATTGCTCTTGTAAGTGTGCCAGATTGGTGCCAATTATTGTCCTGTCTGCATTGTAATGCACAACTTTGCCTCTCCTTGTTATAAAACAACGTGCATCCAAACAACTTTAGCCAATGCAACCTCCTATGTCAGTGTTGCTTTACGAATACTATAGCATATCGGATTATCAAACATTGTTAAGTGTGTGTGTTGTCATGTAGGCTGTAGACTGATTGTCTTGGCTTGCATCCATGAAATATTGTAATGTTATAGGACTACTGCATATTGAGAAAATTTTGATCGGTATTGCGCAACAATCAGGAGATGGCGACCCCCCTGAATATTGATGGGTATTTCGCACACTGGCTCCCGGCCTCCAAACAGACCATCAGCAACAGGATAGTTCAGGCTATTTCCTTGGCCTATCCGGTGTGCATCTTGCCTTGGGCTCATTCAACCAGAGGAATGGCGTCCTCTAGAGCCTCTCAGGGGCCCCTATCCAGGGAGTATGTGATGCAACTGGGCCACTCCGCACACATTCATGAGATTTTATAGTCTGAACCTTCCTTCAATGCCAGGTGCACGAGTGCTCTTGTCCTAAGTGTGCCTGTGACAGCTTCACACTAGGACAGGCAGGGCTCGTTGTGGCATAGTGGGTATTTGTCCTCCACTTTGAGCACTGGTTTAAAATTATTGTAATCTATGGACACTCACAGTCTCTGTAATAGGTTTTCAGCTGCAGATCATTGTGTAATATGACCACACGGTGTCACTGTTGAGTGGCGTCTGTCTGTCCTACAGGATGAGCCCATGAGCACATTTGGGATGTTACTCCTTATGCAACACATCTGATCACACCTGACTAATGAACTGAACTCATTTGTGCTTCATGACCTGAGTTATGTGTGTCAGGTTAGTGTGACGTCTAAAATGAGCAGTGCTGCAGGGCCGCAGTTTCATCGCAGCCTTGCCTTTATATTTCTGAATCATTTTCAGCATAGAAGCTGCTGTGAAACAAACCATCCAACTCTGAGATGAATCACAACATTACAATCTGAGATCTGAGCAACAACAACAAAAATACTCTGAAGCATGCAAATTATTTAATTGAGAACTGTTTTTTTATTATTTTTTTTTTATAAGTTATCATTAACAGAATGATTATCTTATCAGCGACATCAGAACTCAGGTTAGTTCTGTTTTTACAGGTTTATAAATGAACATTTAAAATCTGAAGTCCCCCTGTGGTCAATAATTGTATCCCTTAAAACACATATTTGATCACCAAAATGACACATTTAAGCGTTTTTTTTTTCTTGAAAAAAATGTCTTAATGGCTTAATATACTGTAGCTTGAATGTAAATCGACACTTGCCTCATTTAGTTTACGCGGTTCTATAAATATGCAAATGAGCCCCGCCTCCACTCACTCACTCAGCTCAGAGATCCACTCGTTGACGATCACACGTTGATCTGATTGGTTACAAGGTAGTTTGTGACGTCAGAAACACCAGCGATTCCTGTCTCATGTTCCCCTTGTCTTGTGTGGACTTTTGTCATTTCCTGTCCTGTGCCATGTTTTGTAGTCCTTTGTAGTTTTTCTTGTTTATTAGTCTCCTCAGGTGTCTCTGATTAACCACGCCCCCTTGTTATCTTGTTTGCCTGTGTATTTAAGCCCTGTGTCTAGTTCAGTCTTTGTGAGTTGTGAGATGTTGTATGTTGGTTGTTCTGTTCCCGAGTCTGAATTTGTCAAGTTTTGAGTTTATTTAATTAAAGACTACTGCTGCACGAGGATCCTGCTTCCTCCTGTTTCAACCGCATCGTTACAATTTGAGACAATTTGATTGGTTCACTGCAGTTTTAAGGAGAAAATACTCAGCAATGGTGTCGACTTATGAATTTACACATGGTTTGTCTTAAAGCATATTAAAAACACCACATAGACATATAAACAACATTAAAAGCTGGATTTTCACCACAGGGGGACTTTAAAAATGATAAATCTTTATATTATGTGCCAGAGAAACAAGCACACAGAGTCTTTGGTATAAGTTCTTTAGAATGGATCTTTACAATTTTCCATTTTTGCGGAAGCTCTGTATATTTCTATGGCATCGCTGTTGAAGAGTAATTAGCTGGTGAAGTGGATTTACTTACTGTAGAGTTAATGAAAGTTATCATGATCATTGTAATGTTTGAAGATTTTAAACCGAGCGGTTCATTCATAAATCTGTAAGATCTTACCTTCATGCTGTGGAAACACAAACCGGAAGCGCTGAAAAGGGGCGGAGCTACATAAGCTCTATACAGGCAAAGCAAATGTGATTTAGTTCAGTGATCTAATGTCAGACCAACTGCGTGAAGTTTACACCTGCATTTTCCAGACTAATCGCAGAAATCTCCGACTCATTATTACTAGCAGCACGTTTATTTGAATCGGACAGTTTACACTTCCAGAAATCATGCTTCAGGATTCTCCAGAAAAAGGAGAGTTGGACCAAGAGAACAAGACAATTCAAGACAGCCTCATCACTTACATAACGCCTCAGAGAAGAGTCCAACAGTGGTAACAGCAATAGCCAATTCTCCAAGAAATCATTCGGAATAATGTAAAACATTCGGAATAATGCAGTTACACAATATGAAAGTATTCCTCCCCACTGATGCAACAGCTGCTTTCATGCAGGTACAATAAATCAAGTACTGAATAATGAAGTACGGGTGAATCTTATTACAGCTCGACTGTTCAGACACTTCTTCATGCAACTCAATTTTACTCTCCATCAATTGGCATTTTATCTTCAGTTTCCCGAGAGCATGTGGACTTTTAGCAGCACGAGGAGGCTTTCGAAACCACAACACATTATCAAAGTGCAGTCACATATGACACAAATCAGGACATGAAGGAGCGTGAGACAGGGAAGAAAACAAGATTCTGATCCAGGTAAATATGTGTGGTTATATGTGGATTGTAGCTGCCCTTCTGTGGTGGAGGGAGACTTCACTCTTAGGACAAAAGGTTCAGTGAGGTTCTGTTCAGAACTCTAGGGTTCCTGACTCAATTTTATGCCAAAAAGGTTCTATATTAGATGAAATGTCTTAATACTTTCGTTTAACAGGTTATTGCATTTTTTTTTTCTAGTTTATAAAGTATGTTTGCAAGCTGTTTAATCCGTTCCATTTAAAGGGGTCATGACATGAGAAATCAAATTTGCCTTGATATTTTGACACTGTGCCATTAAAGCATCCTGCAAGTTTCATAGCTCAAAACATCCGCCTCATTATAATCAGAGCATTTATTTAATCAAGCTGTGATGTCACATCCGCAAAAACATTTGCATATGCCCGCCTCCTGAGCAAGACATCGACGAATAGTTTTACATCATCGCATTATAGGCTCTGCCCACTTAACGGCTGGCATTTGCCTACAGTGGATGTGAGTGTCACGTCAAAAGCAAACAGAAGCCATTATAATCACTGACGCTGTCTACGCTGAGACAGTATAGAGATGTGTGTTCAGCTTCTGACATACTTTTGCTTTCATCCAGTTTAAACGTCTCGTTTCCGTCTCTGTTTTTTTTAATGTTATTTATAGGATTATATGTTTGTTCGAAGCGTTTTGTTTTGTGAACGAGGCACAGTGTAATGGAGAGTTCAATGAAACTTTGATTGACAGATGAAGCAGCAACTGTACTGGATCTGACAGCAGCTGCATCACAAACCGTAGTTAAAGGATTTCATAATGTTTTGTCTGTAAATGATGGTTTTATATGGATAATGTTTTCAAAACACTTACTCGCGTGCAATAGCGAGAGGGCGTTGATACTGTTTCCAATGCAATGACGTTAGCCAATCATAACAGTGGTCGTTTACTGACAAGTTTTAAAGGAGCCGCGCTTTAAAACTGATCATTTCAGACAGAGGGGCAGAATGAGGGTTGAAAATAATTGTTTTTCTGCATTTTGTTTGTGCAAAAAAACTTTATAAATTAACCTATTATAAAAATTATAAAGGAACATTAAAATAAAATAAAATAAAAAATCCATTTCATGACCCCTTTAATCAAAATAAAAAGATCAGTTAAAACCAAATGAATTAATCAGAAGTAAATCCATAAAATGAATCTCCTAAAAGGTTCTATATGAAGTGCCTGACGGAACCCTGTAAGATTCCATTTAGAACCTTCTCTTCTAAGAGTGTTGGAAGTGCAGATTTATCATAGTACATGTCTGATCACAGTAAATGAATGAACAGCAACTTAAAAACTTGTATAATTACGTCTTACAGTATATAAATTTAGCTTAGAAAGCCGGCTCACAAGTTTCTCCCTACAGCCAGTCCATCCATGACAACCCAAATAAGGGTTTCTTTTCCCAAAATACTACGGTATAGTTATAGAATTCGTCCCTTCACTCGGGAAAACAGAAAATAAAAAGAATGGATAATGAGCATCCAGTTGTGTAGAGAATCTGCATTTAGATTTAAAGATATTTGGAAGATTTTCTCCAACTGTGAACTTTTGTATGTCATACATAAACCTGACAAATGTGGTGTTAGACATCCCGAGTTGTGATGACCAGTGAAACCCTAAAGGAAAAAGCATTCTGAACTTGAATTTAACAGTTGTACTGTGTTATTGAATATGAAATATCCATAAACCAGCTGGATGTAATGCTGGTAAATGTCCATGGTACTGTGCTTTTGTATGTTGATGAATCTCACAAAGAAATGAAAAGTGAATCAATGATCATGATGAAATAAAAGAAAAAATCTTTACTGTAATTACTATATTATTACTATTGTTGTGTGTTATTATTATTAAGCATTCAGATTAAAAATATAAATACTAATGATAACTGTGACCAGACAGGATGATCCTTATAACTGTATTATAATGAGAATCTAAATAGAATCATCAAAAATAATGAGAATTACAAACAAAAGCAAAAGTACAACATCTGGACACATTGTGCTTGTCGGGAAAATGTTGTAATGCAAAAAAATCTTTCTGTCCTCTATGCAAATCTAGGCTTTCTTATTTCTTCCCTTCTGGGGTGAAACATATGACTGGAGATGTTCTCGATTCATCCAGCTGGGGATGAGAACAGGATGAAGTGAATGCGTGTGTGTGTATCGAAGAAGATTTTTTCACTTAGTAAAGGCACATACATGTCTCAGATTAGACTGACAATTTCACAAGATCACTAATGAAAAAAGGTGACTGACAAAAGCAGTCTGAAGTTAGTAGTCGGTCCAGATCTGCAGACATTTCCCACACATTTTATGGGAAAAGCAGTGGAATTCTGTGGAAGAGAGTAATGCACTTCTATAGTAGCTGAAAATTTGACAAAATATTTAATAACCAAACATGCAAGGGGGTGGAAGATGTGCAGGAGTCCTGTGTGGATCTGCAGGGTGTGTGTGGGCCTGTGATGAGTAAAGTTGGGTTTGAGGTAATCCAGTACACAGAGATGAGAGGATGAAGATGCTCTCTCACACCACGGCTGCGTCTGAAATCACACACTCTCTGAGTAGGTACTTCTTTTGAACAAGTAATTACCTCGTGACCATTAAATATAGTATGAATGTGTGCAGCATAAAATCCAGACGGACTATGTCCACCATGTTGTCACTGTCACGTGACCAACGCTTCCCTGCCATTCATAACTCCTCTCCCGTGGCCTCATGGGATAGTAAAGTGTCCATTGAATGCACACTTAAAGGTGCAGTGTGTATAATTTATGAGGATCTACCGTCAGAAATGCATTATAATATACATAACTATGTTTTGAGTGGTGTATAAAGACCTTACTTAATGAACCGTTATGTTTTTATTACCTTAGAATGAGCCATTTGTATCTACACACACCGCGGGTCCCCTTACACGTTAAGTCGCCATTTTGTTTCTACAGTGGCCCTAAACGGACAAACTTCTCTACAGAGCGCGTTTCGTCGTTTCGTGTTTTTAGAGGAAACTTGCACCGTCACTACGTTGAATACGCACAAAGAAGAAGTAGAAGTAGTAACGTTAGTAGTGAAATTTAAACAAAAGGAGGACCACATGTATTATTTTGCACAAGAGCCATCAGAGGGTCAATCTTTGTCGGCAAAGAAAAGAAAACATGATGCAGTCAGACGAAGTCGTGACAGACGATGGCAGAAATCCCGGATTAACATCGGTGTGGCTTTTTCCAGATGGAAGATGCTGATGTAGGAAAAATGTTGACGACGGCGAAGTTGCCTGTTTTCTGCTGGACAATTTTAAGTTAGTCCAACTTCAGCAATGTAACGTTAAGTGAAAACTGTTGTATGCAAAAAAAAACTAGCTAAAGTCAGCGAATAAAACACTGACACAATGATGAACAAGTAACAATAATATTCGCAATAACATCGTTTTACTGAATAATTAAGTAAATATAATTTCTTATTCTATCTTTGTAAAATAACCTCGTTGCTTGACTGGCCACTCTCTGCTGTCTCAGACGACGACATGTTTGTCCTGTTTTGGCCACCGTAGCTTCTTCGAAAGGGCGGAGTGAGCGGTGGACTGAGCCGTTAGCTGCAATTCGCAACCGAACCGCTAGATGCCGCTAAAATCTACACACTGCACCTTTAAGAATCTCACTGGAAGTAGAAGCTCATCCGGGGACTTCTCGCTTGCTGTTTTTCGAATACTATACTACGCTTGTCACATACTGTTTTTCACAAACTATATAGTTGGGAAGTGTGTGATTTAAGACGCAGCCCTAGTCTGAGCTGCTTCATGAGGTTAAAACAGCCAGGGAATCGAAGGCCTGTTTCACTCCAGCAACAGCACACTCACAGCGTTCGTCTACGTCACAGAACTGTGGCTCTGAGTTTCAGGGTTACTACGTTAAAGTCCCTGTAAAGGCAATTCTAAAAAAAAATTCTAAACACATTAGAAATGTTAGAAATGTATTACTAAAACATATTACAAAGACTGTGAACTGTGAAGTACTGAATTGTCGAGTTAGACCGTTAAACAGTTTTTCACCATTGCTGTGTTCCGGATTTTTTGGGCGGGGCTAAAACGGGGGCTCGATGACGCACTGAAGCCCCTGAGCTCCTGGACACGCCCCTACTTGATGACGCACTGGATCCCCTGACGCTGCCCCTCCCCTAACAATATAGCACATTCATATCAGTTTGCCGATCGCGAGTTACTGTCAGTACTAGTACAGCCTACAGTTTGCTAGGTAGCTATGCCTTCGTCACGGAAATGCGTACTACCTGGATGCGATCACGTACAAAACAGATCGGTGTCCTTATTTAAATTTACGAAAAACGATCACATCAAGAAGAGGTGGATTAATTTTGTGAAGAGCCACCTTGATGGACAGCTGAGGATCACCGCCAAAACCCGCCTCTGTAGTGATCATTTTACACGGGATAGTTTTATAAACTTCATCATTTTTCCTCATTCCTCAACCAAATCATCCTCCCGTCGCGCCGACAACTGGTGCCATCGTCGGCAGTGCGAGCCCACCAATGAGTGTAAGTTGCCTTGTGTGCTTATGTTATAATTATAGTAGGTAACGTTAGTCCAGGCTCGAACATGGCTTTGTAAAACCTAGGAGCATCCATTCCGGCTGTAGAGGTGACAGTTGAGTGTGGCGAGTCGGCGACGGCAGCTTTCCCGCGAGTGGGCGTGGTTTCAGCGCAGCCAGCGGACACGCCCCCAGCGTTTGAGAGCAGAGATTACTGCTCATTTTTTCAAGATTTTGATAGCTTATTTTATGTACTTGCTGGCTTTTTTTGTCATTCAAATTTGGCTGGGTGGCTAATAACACGTTTCTGTGGTGTGACAAACTCAGAACACATACTTAATTTTGACTTTACAGGGACTTTAAGTGTTTCCTTTAATAACTGCCATCATTTATGAAACGGTCATCGGCAGGCAGTCACACAAAGCTGTCGTATGGCTTCAGGAATGTAGCACACAAGTTATATAAATTACTTTTATAGTACTTTTAAGGCCTGTTTATTCCAATGATGATAACTATAACGATAAAGATATAGTTGTAAAAATTGTCCACAACAATTTTTGTGCAAAAAAAAAAAAAGTTTGTTTTTTTTAGCTGATGAACAATAAAAACATTGACAATCAGAATCCATCCTGCTTTAAAGAGCATGAGCATTTACAGCGGCAGACGACAAAACTGCAGCACGTGCTTATAATCAACAGAACGTTACTGTCCGTTGGTGTGGACGCTAATATAGCTATCATTATAGTTATCGTTCTTGGAGTGAACGGGCTTTAAGGGTGCTTTTGTGTTCTTCTGACGACATGGACAAGAGCGACCAGTACAATTCTTCAAAACATCTTTTGTGTTCCACAGAAGAAAGAAAGTCATACCTGGAACATCACAAGTGTGAGTAAACGACAGAACTTTCACTTTTCATGACGGATGCCGTTGATTTGCTGCGTGAAGTGAAACAGGCCCAAGACTTGAGGAAAAAAACATGATGATAAAGTATGAACTAGAGAGAACTGTGATGTGTGCGATGCATGCATTATCATGGGGGTTTTACCAAGGCACAGAGTACAGCGCTGGAGCGGATTTGCATCGCAAGCATCGCCAAGAGCACAAACCCCTGATCCTGGAATAAATACATCAGCTATAACAAGAAAGGCAAAAAATACAGTCAAATCCTGCATTAGTCATTCCTTCACATGACATGTGCAGTTCAGAACCGAGCCCCAGTGCTCAGGATATGTGCTCGTTCAACATCATCAAAGCTACAAAGGGAAAAATACACTATTATACCTTTTAAACGGTGGCAATCCTCCTCAAACAGTCCCTGCTGAAAGTAACTTACACACACGATAGAGTCTCTAAGTTAGCATGCTAGCCCTAAAGTAGCTTCCTGGGCGTAAACACATCCGTAAGATTCTCCACATTAACGAGTCATTGCTAGCTAATTGTGCAGTCTTTGCACTGTGGAGACGAACGCAAACGCAAACTCAGTCGCAGTTGCCTGAAGTGCTCACAGACAGAGCAAATGCCCGATGGCGGGCGCTAGTGAGGTAATGGCTGCTGGTTTGAAGCGTGCAGCAGAGGTCAAAACTCCCTCCGTCTGCATTGCTGCGGGTCAGAGAGAAGCGTGTGGTAAAATCAGGCATGGTTTCCCCAGGTTAGCTCACGGGGCCGCCGTCGCTAGTGTCCGCGCAGCTGCAGCTGTTTGCCGTGACCTCAGCGTCGCGTGGGCTTCCAGGGCGGGGGGTTTCCTGGCTGCGCTGGTGTCTGTGGTGGAGCTCTTCCCATTTGGCACGATTGGCCTTGATCAAATCAACCATCGGCTGTAGTTTAGGGTTTAATTTGGCAAAAGTCTGGAGAAAGAGAGAGAGAGAAAGAGTTGATTTTCGTTATGATTAGTTAGTGTTTAGAATTGAAAATAGTAGGTGTAATGGTGCGTTCAAGTCATCTCGTATAGATCGTATTTACGAGTTGAACGCACTTGAACGCCACCACAATGTCGTAAATACCAGTGGGGAGTTCGGGATTTTCTTTAAGCCCCGATCTGTACGAGTTGGGGGCGTGTCAGTGATTAACATGGCGGAATACACAATATGTAAAGGTATTTAGCTGTGATATTGTCAGGCTTTTCTATTTACAGAGCAGTTAGCTAATCGCCAACACAGAATATGATAGTATTATAATATAACAATGCAACATGTAACGATGAGTTGCAGTGGCTTCATAAATTATTTAAAAACATAAAAATACAAAGTACACCTGATGCACATTTCTTTGTTCTTCATTTTCTAGAACAAGAGTTTAATAACCTTACTGTATTTTTGTGTAATTAATTAAGAGAAAGTACTCCGCCATCTTGCTCCGATGAAAGTGACTTGAACGCACATGTCGTTATAAGCGCGACTTCCCACCTCGTACGTACGAACCTCCCAGGAGGACTTGAACGCACCATTACTCTCCTACTTTCACCAGTGAAGTTAAAGCTACAATATGTACGATTTTTGTAATAAAATATCCAAAAATCACTTGCACAGTGTGATATATTTCCTGCAGTTGTGTACTTACAATATCCCAAAGGTTCCCAAAGATTTTTAATTTCAGAGAAATTCCAATTTTAAATAATGGCTCGTACTTGCCGCCCTGTCCCACTTTTCACCTTTCAATGAAGTAATATCCGCGTTATCCCTGGTTTCCGCTCATAGTAACCATGGCGACAGACGTGGACAACTGCGTTACGTCTAGCGAACGCTCACGCTGTTGTTGTTTCGTTCAAACATTATGGACCATGGCAAGCAGACTTTGGGACAAAAGGAGAACAAAAACGAGGATCAATATCAGCGTGGCGTTTTCGAGATGCCAAGAGCTAGCGTCCGCGACTAACTTCGACTTGACAGAGACACGCAGAGGTGAGCAAATGTACATAAAACGAATCAATGATGAAATGTTAGAATATGATCAGTATTTTATTCTAATGTTGATCTAGCTTACTGCTAATCTCATACAGCCAACAAACTAACACACAGAATAACATTTTAACTTTCAACACACTCAAATGCAGTTTAGTGCGTAGACCAAGTGAAACAGCGCTGCGTTACCTCACAAGTTCCATTCGTCTAATAAACTGACCTGTGTGAGTATGTTAGTAATTCAACACTTGCGGGTAAGTTAGTTCGGTAGAATGAAATGCCCTCATTCCTTTATATCCGCGGGACTCGCGCTGATATCTGACTCTCATTAGCAATCCTGACCGTCATGTTAAAAACCATCCATAAACATTATTAGATCCATCTGCATGACGACAAGTTCCATAATTCCGCTTATGCGTCATCAACCGACGCCTTTGTTATTGTAAGAGGTTAGCGACCCCTAGCGGCGAAAAAAAATTACATAGTGTAGCTTTAAACGGTTAGTTCCTAAAGTGAAAATTCTGTCATCATTTACTCACCCTCATGGTGGAGACTTTCTTCAGAACAAGGCTGAAGATATTTTTAATGAAATCTGAGAGATTTTTGCCCCTCCATTGACAGATATGCAAGTGACACTTTGACGCTACAACAAATTCATTTGAATAAAGCGGTTTAGTCCACATTTTCTGAAGAGATTCGATTGCTTTATATGATGAACAGAACATGCTTGAGCTTCTGTTTACCAGAACTGATGTGAGTTGATGAATGTTTATATGTGAATAAAAGCCTAAACTCAATCTGTTCATCATATAAAGCGATCATGTCTCTTTAAGAAAATTTGGACTAAACCACTCAATTCATATGGAATAGTTTTTAAGATCTCTTTATGAACGTCTTGAAGCGTTAAATTGATAGTTGTGTAGCTGTAAATGGAGGGACAGAACTCTCTCAGATTTCATTAAAAATGTTCTGAAGATGAATGAAAGTCTTACGGGTTTTGGAACGACATGAGGGTGAGTAAAGGATGACAGAATTTAAATTTTTGGGTGAACTAACCCTTTATTTGTCAGAGATTCTGTACTCTGTCAGAAGATGTGTAATAGCGCCCCCTATCTTATAACAGCGAGGAGTAGTAAAGGATCAGTGGAAAACGAGAGGAACAGAAGAGAGAGAGTATGGAGGGTCAAGGCAAAAATACTCCCACACATTTCCTGCTCTCCCGCAGAGTGTGTGGCTGACAGTATTCTTTAACACACACACACACACACACACACACACACACACACACACACACACACACACACACACACACACACACACACACACACACACACACAATTTAGAAATCTGCCCAATTTCTCATTTAATTCATCTATATAATTCATATACGCAGTTGATTTGTAATAGTTTGACTGGTTGGTTAATATAATTTTATACATGTGGAATTATTTGCCAGGTTTAAAGGTTGAAAAAGGCAGGAGATTCAATTCAGAGATTTAATTAGTGGCAAGATCCGTTTGTAGTGTTAGTGATTCGATCCAAATACACACCCTTTTAAATTCACATCTGTAGACCAGAATATCAGAGACACTGGTCTGGACTCTTTTGACTTGAGCAAGTAAGTAGCCCTCTAAAACACCCTAGCAACCACTTAGCAAAGCAATGCCATAGCAACCAGCCGGAGAACCCTAGCAACTACATATGAGAACACATTAAAGGGATGCTCCACTTTTTTTTGGAAATAAGCTCATTTTACACCTCCCCCAGAGTTAAACAGGAATGAGAGTATAGCTCCTAGCCATATCAGCCTAGAAAATCGCAACTTTACATTTTCCGTCGGTCTTAGTACACGATGTAACTACAGAAGAGTCAAGTTTTAAATAGGAAAAATATCGAAACTCTTAGGTCATTTTTTTGAGAGAGATGCTAATGGTCTTGTCCATTTCAATGATCTATGCTAAGCTATGCTAAAAGTGGTACCGCCATTTTCTTCGGTGATAGCGATAGCGGTGTATATCCCTCCTTCGGCCAATGTGACTAATGCTTGTGGATATATTAATACTGTTACAGCCAGGATACAGTTAAAATATCTGGTGATTTTAACCAAGCATCTCTACATAATACTCTCCCCACGTTTACTCAGTATGTGGACTGTGATACGAGAGACAATATAATCTTGGACTTGCAAATGTGAAAGAAGCCTGAAGATCTTCACCGCTTCCTCCACTGAGACGATCGGATCATAATCTTGTTTACATTAGATCTGTTTATGTGCCGGTTGTAATGACGCAACCGCCAGTAATAACAGCTGAGATATGGTCTGATTCAGTCTATGAAACATTGATGGATTGTTTTGAAACAACTGATTGGGAGGTTCATTGATGAGGACATTGATAGCTTAACTGATCGAGTGCATTAAAGGTTATATTAACTTTTGTGTTGATAACACAGTACCTCCCAAAAAGATCAAATGTTATTCAAACAACAAGCCTTGGGTCACCTCTGAGTTAAAAGTATTATTAAACCAGAAAAAGAGGGCCTTTCTAGTGGGTGATAAGGATGAGCAAAAGATAGGTTATTAAAAGTAAACGTTAGAGAGGTGAAAGGGAGTTATAAGTTAAAACGACACTTACAACAAAAGACCGTGAGAGAGGTTTGGAAAGATCTAAATATGATGGTTAAGGAGAATTAAGATGAAGAAATCTCCAGGTCCTGATGGTATTAATCCTAGAGTCCTTAAGTCCTGTGCGGATCAGATCTGTGGGGTGGTTCATTATATTTTTAACCATTTAAAGTCAGTATTGTGTGGTGCTGAGGATAAACTACAGTTTGCTTATAAAACTGGTGTTGGGGTGGATGATGTACTTATTTATCTCTTGCATAAATCTTTAAGTCATTTAGAGACCCCGGACAGCACAGTCAGAATTACATTCTTTGACTTCTCTAGTGCATTTAATACTATTCAACCTTCACTACTACGAAGTAAGAAAATGTTGGAGTACATCAGAGTATGGTCAATTGGATAACTGATTATTTCTCGAACACCGTGTCCTAACCAGACGCGATGCGACAAGATTCCAACGACAAATCATTAGTCTGTCCACAGTAGACGCGACGCGACTGCGAGATGCGTCAAAATCAATCAAAACCCGCAGCCAATCAGAACAGTGTGTGGGCGGAGTCTCGCGGCGAGTGCACGGCACCAGAGAGTAATCTTGACGGCAATCGCAAGAAAATGGATAAGTAGCTACATTATCAAATTCACAAATATTACACAGGGGGTAATGTTTCGGAAAACACTGAAGCTTCCCTGGGCGCCGCCATTGATTAGCCGACCATCACCTGCTGTTAGCAATCCATTGACTCCCATTCACTTTGGCGTCACTTTGACAGCGAATAACTTTACATCTGAGGCGTTTAAAGACCATTATTGTCCATTATTTATTTCAAAAGAAACACGAAAATGTATAAAAGGCTCCATTACCTTGTATCTTATGTTATGGCCCCAGTAGAAGCAGTTTTTGTAAAAATAGGCTAACGATTGCGTCATAACCACGCGACTCTCTGTCGCACAGTAGAGAGATTACCGTATGGACAGGAGGAGAAGCTCGCGGGCAATCGGGGGGACGTGGAGGCAAAATGGCAAAGTAATTAATCAGAATAATTAGCAAAAGTTTCTCCTGCTCCTAGCTCATGGACACATCCTACTCACACTCTCCGTCTCTGCAAGTTTCGGAAGGGAATGATTCAGATTTCGCTTGGCACAGCTACTAGAAGACAGACGGGTTGCTCACGTCACATCTACGTCGTAAAGCTCAGTTTGAGTCTGCGCAGTACGCTCGACCATCAGCAAGTGAGTGCTTCTAATTGACTTCACCTTTCTCCGCTGAATCCAATGGGGTCGCTGTGTCCATTTCTTTTACTGTCTATGATATTACACCATTTAAACATTATTAAAAATACATAGGCTACTGAGTTACTAAAACAATCTCTGTCAAATAATACACTTGTTTGTTCACAGTTTGAACGTTCTTGTTTCCATTTGTTTAATTTCAAGATCTGAGGTGAATTATCCATTGTTGCTTTTACAGCTACAAAGCTGGAGCATTAAATGATATTCAAAGTCACATTACACACTTTTGACATTAAATAAAGCACATAAACAGTACCTGAGATTATCATTAGCCGCGTTTCCATTACCCTTCAAATTGCGCAAATTGAAATTGCGAATTGAAAATACGCCCAATGAAAACAATTCAATTTCGCAAAAACTCCCATTTATTGCAGCGAAACTGCAATGGAAACAGTTTTTGCGCATTTACAGTCACCTGACTTAGAAGGCGCGGTGTGTTTGGACAGAATACGAGACAGTTCTTGAGATTCTAGGTTTTGAGGTTTTGTGCTCGTGCACGGCTGCACGCGAAGTCGGAGAACACGAGCGCAAAACCTCACAACACCCTCCCCCTCTCGGTGATTGGTTGGAACACTATTTATTTTGGTTTTGAGTGGTTGGTGAAACCAATTGATTTTGTGTGCAGATCTCAGAGCCTAGGCTGCCTACAGAGATGCATTTTTTTGACGGCATGCTTATGGGGCGGGCAGCTAGCGGATTGTTAGGAAAGATTAGATGAATGTGATCATTTATGTTTGGGACTTTTTTGGGCCTGAAATCGCTGATACAACCTTTAACATGGAAAAGATACCTATTATCGCGCGTCACGGCGCGTGTAGTTAGGTCACGGTGTAATAGACCACAGTATGTGAGGATGCAGGACTGTGTGTCTCAAGTAGTGAAGTGCAGCACTGGAGTCCCTCAAGGAACCGTTTTAGCTCCCTTTTTGTTTACTTTTTATACATCAGACTTTAAGTTTCTAAATCCTATCATCTCCAGACATTTTCTGATGATTCAGCAATAGTTGGCTGTATAACGGACCATGATGAGAGTGAATATAGAGAGCTATTAAAGAGTTTCGTGGACTGGTGTGAGAAAAACGGTCTCATAAATGCTAGTAAGACAAAGGAAATTGTGGTTGATTTTAGCAGATTTCCTCAGCAAGTGGTTCCAGTAAATATACGAGAGTCAGAAGTTGAGATTGTAACTTACAAGTATCTGGGTGTATATTTGAACAACAAGCTCAACTGGTCTGACAATACGATGCAAGTCTATAAGAAGGGCCAAAGTCAATGTATTCATTTGTTAAGGCGACTGACTGAGATACTTTGGGGTTTGACTTTGGGGCTAAGACCTTCTCTAGTCTCATCTGTGGTCTTGTTCTTTATCACAGGTCGGGGAGGGGGACCGTTGGAAAAGGAGAAGAATAAGTAAATTAATAAACTTATAAAGAAGGCAGGATCTGTTGTGGGGATTGTGTTACCCACCTTAAAGGAGATAGTGCAGGACAGAATGATTGGGAAATTGTTTTTTATGATGAATCATGATTGTCATCCCCTTAATGAAACAGTTGGAGCTATTGTGAGTACTCACAGCTCAAGATTACAAGATTACACTCAAGATGAATTCATCTCCGCTGTTACAAGGAGCGCTTTAGGAAGTCTTTTTTTCCAACCGTAATTAGATTGCATTATACAAGATGATAGACTATATTCTAGGATTACTTGGTTGAATATAATCATAATGCTTTGCGAAATTGATACTGGAGAATAAGTCTTGCTGCTGTTGTGAATGTTGTTTAAGTTTTCTATTTAGTCATTTTATTGTTGTGCTGCTGTGACATGTAAATCTCCCCCTGGGGATTAATAAAGTTTATCAAATAAAATAAAATAAAATCAATCATCAATGTATTGCACTGCATTATATGTTTTACAACTACAGAGCTTTGATCATAAATCTAAGCATTTAAATATTATCTTACTAAGAGATATCATTGCCAGATATAAAGTGATGACTGATATTTATATCATTTTATAGAAGTAGTCACTATACTGTTTAAAATCTCATTGATTTACATTACAAGCATCAGAATTTCGTATAGATATCAGCATCTGCACCAGATTGCGTAGTCTGAGCCTCTGAACAAACCTGAGCTGTCTTTCTCCTCCATATTCTCACTACATCAGACTATATGAGCCATGCAAACTTTATAAATATTTTGTCTAAATGTGTCTAATTACAATAAAATTATATTTTTCAATAATGATATATTATTTCATATGTCAGGCATTACAGGGTTAAAGTTGAAGTTCAAATAGCACTCCAATCCCTCTATTAATATAATATTAATATCAAAACATTGCTGTGTGGTGTGAGCATCCAGACCACTGGAGAGCATCGGGCCGGATCTGTGTTCGACTAAACCACAGAAGATTTGGGATTTTATTTTTGCAGTTTCATTTGATGACTTTAGTGCTGCTACTTCTGCTTTAAGCTACTTGTATAAATATGTATTTTTTTTATATAGTTTGGGGGAAAAAAGGTGAAAATGTTTCCTGTTGGTGATGCATTGTGGGTCGGCATTACCTCATACAGCGGCGCACAGATTCCATCAATCCACTCCAGCTGAAGCCCTGGCAGCTCGTCCTTACGGTTTCGGTCGAAAATCGCCTATCACACACACACACACACACACACACACACACACACACACACACACACACACACACACACACACACAAAATTAATAAATATTTGTTGAACAAACCTGCAGCAATGTTTAGGAGTGTTCAAAAGCACTGAAGTGGCCTCTTTAATAATATACTTAAGAGTTTTAAGTGCATGCAATTAAATGGAAATGTATTATAGTTTAAAATTATGTTACATGCAATTAATTGAACTAGAGTGCTTTTATGACCGACTTTAGTAGGACTTAAGTACATATTTATATGTAATTTAATAATAACTTTTATTGTCTTTGAAATAAGGTTAAAGTTACTGCTGAATGTACTGACAAGCATTTATAGTGAACTAAAATATACTTAAATGTAACAACAACCCTTTCCAATATTTTGAATTTGGACTGCAGTACCCATTTTAACCACTAGCTGTCAATATTACACACTGCACCTTTAAGTGGCCTTTTATTTCATTAATATATCTGCAATATAGTTTTTAAAAATATATACGTTTAAGATTTGATGTACACTACAAATGTAAAATGAATACAATTAAGTGCACTTGTTTTTCACGTGCACCATCTGCTTCTCAGATTCTTCTCTGAGCTCAAACACTGAACTAGGATCTACGCTCATATATCAACAAGTGTCTTATCTGTGTCTGTTTTTAGTAACTGCATGAAAAACAACTAAATGAAAAATGAATCGCCATTAAGAGTCCTGAGATTTAAAAGAGCAACCTCTGAGCATAAACAGACACTCGAATGAAATGTAACAGCAGAACCTTCAATACTTTTAATTTAATGCAATTCTGTGTTGTAGCTGATAATGCCTGTGCTCCTTTCTCACCCTTTGTACGTATGAGTGTGTGTTTGTAAGTGTGTGTGCATGTGTGTGTGTGTGTGTGTGTGTGCATGTGCGAGTGCGCGTGTGTGTGTGTGTGAGTGTGCGTGAGTGTGTGCATGTGTGTGTGTGCATGTGTGAGTGTGCGTGAGTGTGTGCATGTGTGCGTGTGTGCATGTGTGTACGTATGCGTGTGTGCATGTGTGTGTGTGTGTGTGTGTGTGTGTGTGTGTGTGTGTGTGTGTGCGCATGTGCATGTGAGTGCGCGTGTGTGTGTGTGTGTGTGTGTGTGTGTGTGTGTGCATGTGTGTGTGTGTGTGTGTGTGTGCATGTGCGAGTGCGCGTGTGTGTGTGTGTGTGAGTGTGCGTGAGTGTGTGCATGTGTGTGTGTGCATGTGTGAGTGTGCGTGAGTGTGTGCATGTGTGCGTGTGTGCATGTGTGTACGTATGCGTGTGTGCATGTGTGTGCTTGTGTGTGTGTGTGTGTGTGTGTGTGTGTGTGTGTGTGCATGTGTGAGTGCACGTGTGTGTGCGCGCGCGCGCGTGTGTGTGTGTGTGTGTGTGTGAGTGAGTGTGTGCTTGTGTGAGCGTGTGTGTGCGTGTGTGCGTGTGTGTGTGTGTGTGTGTGCGTGTGTGTGTGTGTGTGTGTGTGTGTGTGCATGTGTGTGTGTGTGTGTGTGTCTCAGCACGGGCTGCAGCAGAGCGATAGAGGCTCCGTGTGTGAATATATCATGCAAACACCCACACACTCTGAGCAAAAGACTGAGACTTTTAACCTGAGGCGAGTGTTTCTACAGAAGCTTCAAAGCTGCGCATCTCAAGACCTCAGTGTTTCCTGCAGACTCACAATCCAGAGCAACAGGAAAAATACTGGGAAAAACGCTAGCATTTCAATTTCCCTTTTATATACACATACACACAATTAAGAATTCATTCCTACGACTTATTCATTCATTCCCTCGTTTTGGTTTAACTATAAAGGGAACGGATTATTACATCAAGAGGGAACAAATTCTTAATTTATGACGATGATTTAACTCAAACGAATTCAGGGCCACATGACTGTCCTCGTGTCATGTGTGGATCTCAGAACACAAGAACACAGGCAGCGTTTCTCCAACACATCAGCAGGTGATCAGATGTTTAAAGCGTTGATCTCACCGAGGGAGTCAGCTTCAGCTCGGAGCGCTCCCGGTCTCCCTGCTCGAAAAACTCACTGGTCACCAGTTCAGCGACCTGTGAGAAAGCAGAAGACACGCGTTAATACACCAGTGTCAGCTGGGCTATCTAACTATTATTCACATGCTATTGAATTCATTTTTTTCTATTTATTAATATCTTTATTGGCTTTTATTTTAATATTTTCATTTTATTTTCAGCTGAAATTTATTTAAATGGTATTTTTGTTATGTGCGTGTTTTATATTAATATTTAGCTTGAATTTATTTTTATTTGAGTTTTAGTAATTTTAGTACTTCAATTTAAACGTGTACTTCTGTCAGTGGTTACACTTTATATTAGGTGTCTTTAACTACTACTAACACCAACAAATATATTATAGTAGGTGTAATTACAGAAATTAATTAGAGCTGTAATTATATGTTTGTATTAAATGTAAGTACAATGTACTTAATATAAAGTGAGACTCGGTTACTTGCCAAGGCAACCTTTTTTCATTTTCGTTTAAAGGTATAGCAGAGGATTTTTTACTTCCGGGTGGATCACCTATACTATTGGTCCTCCTGATTGTCAATCATTCTGGTGAATCAATCAAACTTATTCAAAAAGTGGAGAGGGCGGGTCTTATCTAAAATTCGGAAAGATCCTCCACTATACCTTTAAGTTTTTCATCTGATATTTAAATTTTATTTCAGCTCACCGGAAACTATTTTTAATCGTTTTAGTTTCAGCTAAGAATAACAGTAATATTAATTTCCATGCTCAGCTGTGGTGTATTGTGGGTAAGAGCGCCTACCTTGCATGAAATCTCCCAGGGTTTAGTGACGGCACCCAGATCACATGCTGTCATCAACATCGACCTGCCACAGGATCACAATCAGTTACAACCAGGAATTTACAGGCATTGTGTGTGTGTGTGCGTGCACCATGCTCATATTTGTAACTGACCTGCACATATCTCTGTGTTCCTTCACATTCCAGTTGTATTCCCCTTTATTCACTAGCTCAAAGAAGGCATTTCTGTTCCTGTGAATGGAAACTCGATGAGCTCTGTGCAGTTCACTCTCCTGCCACATGGTGGCAGTACAGGGTCAAGAGAGTTTATCACATTTCCTACCAACATCACCAAACCACTGCTGCAATGTGAAGCAGGAACGTTTAACACACAAGCACACATACCAGTTTTAAGCTCATTTAAAATATATAATTAAAAAAAAATATGACAAAAAGGTTGCATTTCTAGTCACGAGAGGGCATGACCACTACATTAAAGGCCTGTTCTTTGACATGTTGTAATGTGGTGAGAGCAAAGCTCAATATATAGTATTTTTGTTATAATTATTATTAAGAAAATAATGCTTAATCTGTGCTTAATCTATTGTTTATCTGTGTAACTGGTGAAACTGTACTACCATACAAAAGTTTGAGTTCTGCTCACCAAGGCTGCATTTTTTTTTATCAAAAGTACAATAAAAACAGTAATATTGTGAAATATTAGTGCAATTTAAAACAGCTGTTTTTATGTGAATATACTTTAAACTGTAATTTATTCCTGTCATCAAAGCTGAATTTTCAGCATCATTACTCCAGTCTTCAGTGTCACATGATCCTTCAGAAATCACTCTAATATGATGATCTGATGCTCAAGAAACATTTCTGATTATTATCAATGTTGAAAACAGTTGTGCTGCTTCATATTTCTGTGGAAACCTTGAAAGTTCAAAAGAACGGCATTTATTTGAAATATAATCTTTTGTAAAAGTCTTCACTGTCACTTTTCATTAATTGAATGCATAAATATTTCTTACTGATCCCAAAACCTTTGACTGATAGTGTAGATTTGGCACATGAATATTGAATTGATTTGCGGTGAGAAAGGCTATTATTATTTGCACAAGCGCAGCAGAACTCACTGGAAGTAGAGCGTTAAGTCTGTGGCCAGTATGGACTGTTTCAGGAGCTGCATGAGTTCTCCATACTCATGTGAAGACAGATTCGAGAAGATATTGTGACCCTAGAGAGACAAGGACAAAATTAAATTATTATTTTCATTCCTTTTTGTGTCATTAAATATTGTTTGCATTGAAGGCGTTTGATAACCTGCACTGATGATGGTCATGTGTGGTAGTGTGACCATGTGTATTTATCAAACAGAAACAGGTGCTTTTCAAAAACGCTGTCGTCCTACAGTACGTCAGGATAAAAAGTGGGTTTGTGTGTGAATATATAACCACACTTGACATGTAACTCTGAGTTCAAGCCACCCACACATGCTTACATCCGAATGCCTGATTAAAACTGATAAACTGATATCTAAAGTTTACACAGTGGCTGAGCCCTCATGCTGGATTCAGAGAAACACATTTCATTAAAACACACACTACACACATCCGTTTTTAGCTTGAATATTATTTTCTAAATGTTGTCATTGAGCTCAGATCCCAGTTTTACTGCAGTAAGGCTGTTTACACCTGATTTGTTAAAACGGTTCGATTTGCACTTGGCCACATACTCCACAAAATGAACATGAATCCGATCTTCAATTTCCGCACTATATCCAAGTTTAAAGGCGACATATTATTCCCCTTTTCACAAGATGTAACATAGGGTGACCATATGTCCTGTTTTACCCGGACATATCTGGCCAGGATTTCGAGATCGCCCAAAATGCTCGGGATTCGTCTTTTGCTTTCTACAGTCACCATTCATTATGTTTACATTATTACGTTATTTGACACTGACACGTACGTGCCAGCTTTGCAGGTCATGCATTCTGATTCACACGGATCCCGATCGAGACGAAAACACAGGAATTTTCTTAGCAATGCTTACACGCACATCAACCGATCACTTGTTTAGCGTTCATGTAAACACTACATTCAGATTAACCAATCGGAATTAATTCAGTACTACTGAATCAAAAGGTGTACATGTAAACAAAATGAATGGCGACGAGAAAGCAAAAGCCGAATCGCGGATATTTTGGGCGATCTCGAAATCCCGGCCGGACATGACCTGGAATATGGTCACCCTATGTAACATAAATCTATGGTGTCCCTAGAATGTGTCTGTGAAAGTGCACAGATTAATGACGGTAATTTTATAATAAGATCCCCTTCCTACGTCAGAAGGGGAGAGAAATCTGATCGGCTTATTTTTTGACATGCTTGCAGAGAAAGACTTATGCCGAGTTCACACTGCACGATTTTCAAAGTAGTCTGTTCTTGTCACACTGCGTGACTATCCGGGGTAACATTCAGTTGCTGGTTTGTTCACACTAGGGATGGGCGGATCGATCCTGAAGTATCGATACTTCGATACTGACGTGGTATCGAAAAGGATCGATCCTCACATAAAAATATCGACCCAAATGTGTGTGTTTTTTTACCAGTAATTTTTTATCAATTTATCACGCAATTCAGTGCGTAAAATCAGCTTCTAAGTGGAAAAATAAGCGAATGTTAGCGGATAATTGTGTAGGATAGAACTTTTTCTCCTAGTCATCTGGATACAAGACGAAACCAATCAATCACAGAGAGCGTTTGATGCTGGTGCTTCACTGAGCTCACAGGCCCAGTGCATTAATGGGAAACGAAGCCTTGCTTAGATGACAGAGAAGGGAGTTATTTCGCAATAAACAAACCAAAAGTGTACATAACGGTTCAAAATGTTGACGTCAGTAAGATTTTTTAAATTAAATGAATATTTTTATTCAACAAGGGTCGATGCATTAAATTGATCAAAAGTAACAGTCAAGGGTTTTACACTGTTAAAAAAAAAATCTACTTCATATAAATGCTGTTCTTTCAACTTTGTTCATCAAATCAGCATATTAAAATGAAATATCATCATGACTGGAGTAATGATGCCGAAAATTCAGCTTTGATCACATGAATAAATTACAGTTTACTATGACATAGAAAACAGATAGCCTATGTTAAATTGTAATATTACAGTTTTTACTGTATTTTTGAACTTTGAACATTAGACTAGTAGGCTAGTACTATAATTAGGGTATTTTTGTAAAAGTCACTGACTAATTACAGGTGAGTTGAGAGCACAAATCACAAAATATTTAGGCCTAGTAGTCATGAAAACGTATTCAGATTTAGCATATTAATGATGCATTCACCTCATAAATCATATGACACACTGCTCTAGCACAGGAAAGTGCATACAAGTTCAAGTGCATGCTTTTAAAATGAAAAAGTATTGGTACTGGCCCTGTATTTACCACGATGCATCGTCGACAGGAGGAAGAATCGCCGACAACTTCTGTCTGGTCCACAAACTAGGTTTTGCAACCAAACACACGCGAGAAGCGATAAGGAAATAACGCAAAATCTCACGTGCGTAAGACCGCAGTTCTCGCGCGAGACTGAAATTGTTATTAAAAATTATAGCCTGCAAGAAGCTTGCGATCCAAATTGTCTGTGCACTGATTTGCAGCGAAAAGGAGAAAAAGAAAAACATATTATGCATGAGGAAATGGCTGGGAAGACAAGGGGAGCAAGGACTGTGTGTTCTGCAAAGAGAGTTGGGGGTAAATAAATAATTTTGCAATGTGCTGCTGTTGCTGCTGGTCAAGCAAATGTTTGTGCTTTGTTTCTGTTTGATATAATTGTAAATATATCTATTAAAATACTGATATTGTGGTCTATAACTCCTCCCTGAACATCCCGCTGCCCTGTATCTTGCTCTCTCATTGGCTGTAGGTCATCACCGATGTACTTTTCAGTCAGAACACTTTCACACAGCAGGATTTTGAATCGCCGACAGGTCCAGATATTTAGCATGTCAAATATCTCACGGGTGTCGGCGACTCATCTGTGATTCTCTCAGATTGTGTCTTTGATCATTCACACTGCGTGATTGTCACTCACGTGAACGAGCACCGATTTGCCTATGATTTCGGGAGTAAAATATACATATGTGCTTCAACAACCAGATGCATTTACACTTGTCCAGTTT
Source organism: Rutilus rutilus (assembly GCF_951802725.1). Lineage (NCBI taxonomy): Eukaryota > Metazoa > Chordata > Actinopteri > Cypriniformes > Leuciscidae > Rutilus > Rutilus rutilus. Next base: position 34,226,778 of record NC_140215.1, on the reverse strand, counting down.
CATCTGGAATGCGTCTCATACCGGATTTATATCCGTCTCGAATGCCTTTTTCGAAGGCTTTTACACTTGGTCTTTTCACGATCAGAGAAAACACATGAAGTGACCAGGTTTAAACAGGCCCTTAAGTTCTGCTTTTCAGTAACTGCAAGGCATGATGGGAATCAAGATAGGCTATATCTCTCCCTACTGTACCAGATTAAAGAGCATGGCGACTGCTACCATTTCATTAAGGAACGGTTTAATTAACACTTGTATGTCGGCTGGTCAGCGAACGAGCTCTTCCCCAGAGGAAATGATGGCCGAGGCTCATTTGTATGCAAATGACAGTAACGCAGATAAACACTGTATCTGTAGAAAGCAATTATTCACAGTCAACAACTGTCAGTTAGCACAGGCTGTCATTTATTCACCTCTCTCTCTCTCTCTCTCTCTCTCTCTCTCTCTCTCTCTCTCTCTCTCTCTCTCTCTCTCTCTCTCTCTCTCTTATCTGCCTTGTTATCTAGTTTTCTGTGGCTACACTGGTTTAGTTTCTATGATGTATTCACTTTATTATAGTTTTATTATGGTTTAAATTCTAAATGAGAATGGATTACAAACAGTTTACTGTATATTATGACAAAATTTCTAGAATGGAATTTATTATTCACTGTATTATAGCTTAAGTTCGAGAATGGACTGATTAAGTTCTAAATTAGAATTAGTAATTGTATTATGGCTTAAGTTATAGAATGGAATTGAATGTAATGTAAGTCTGTATAATAATAACAGTTTTTTTTATAATATTTAAAAAAGGTGATAATGGATTGTTTACCAACAGTATTATGGTAAACTGGTTTATATTATGGCTTAAGTTCAAGAATGTTATGTTAGAATGTGCAGAACTGTACAAGTGAATTGTAGATTTGTAGACTACAGAATTGTAGTTCTACAATAGAATTGATTATAAACTGCTGTATGGCTCAGACTATATATCTAAAGTTATAAATTAGAATGCATTGTTAACTGTATAATGCTTAAGTTCTAGAATGATACTTGTTTTTGTATTATGGAATTGTTTGCAAACTCTTTTAGTAAACTGATTTGTAAAATAGCTTAAGCTCTAACTGTACTGTAGCTTAATTAATTAACTGTTAACTGTTTGTGTTAAAGCTCTGAGATGGAACATATTGCAAACAGGTTTTAAAGTCGGCATGAAAGGGAAATTCTGACTGTGTTTTCTTCTCAATTGTGATGTAAATCGAGTGAAACGGCTTCTCCAATGAGAAGAAAATGTAGGGTGGGACTGGATTTTGTCCATTAGGAATTAGAGCTTCATGATTCTGTATAAAATTCGATTTTTTTATAAAATAGAGCATATGTGTTTCACGATTCTCCCACGATTCCGAACAGACAATTAAACAAAATAACATGTAATTTACTAGAGATTCTGTCAAAATGCTGCAGTCTATTTAAAAATCATTCTTTAAAAAAAAAAAAAACTTTTTGAACGAACAATTCAATGACAGTCACATTTTTAACGGTCACTTGTCGCCACCTACTGGCGTAACGATGTAATTGATACAATTGTTATTTGAAGCATCAAGCTACTTTCAAAAGGTGATTTGCTCTATTTTGATCACTACCGGAGACTAGTGATGGCAAAATGAGGCTTCCTGAACCACTGAGACCTCGCAGCCAATTGCTTCAGCTAAAGGTTCATTACTCGAAGCTTCATTCAGCATTGCTCACTAGTGACACCTAGCTACTGTGCAAAGAAATAGCAGACAAATTAATTCATTCTGAACCAGTGTCGCGCCCCACCCCACCCCCTCCCTCCCTCCCTCCCAATGCATATTTTATAAAAATACTTTTTATAAATAAAAATATTTAGTTGTAATGTAAATATACAAATAGATATTCATATTTATTTGGATATTTATATTTAAATTTATATTTTATAAAAATATTTTTATAAATAAAAATATTTATTTATTTATTTTGTACTCACTGTTGATGTCTGTAACCTTTCATTTGCAATAATAAAAAGACATGATCAGACATTTGTCCATTACTGTGTATAATATAAAATATGTATCTTTCTCTGTCTGAATTTACTTGTGCCGAGTCACACACATAGTTAATTAATTATTCATAAATTGTTTCAGATAGTGACAGTATGAACAACAATAGTGACACTGTGTTGAGTGCAGTGCTTATGTTAGAGGGAGTGTAATAAAGTACATTTTGTTCATTTAGCAGATTATAGATAACAGATTAAAGTAAACTGCATCAGAATAGTCCGGAAGGAAGGATTACAATAGATTTTTTATTGAGAAACAGAATTATTTCAAGTGTGTTGGGGTTTAGACGATTCCTCTTCTTGGACAAAATCTCTCTAGCCTTGGAAAAGATCCTTTCACAAGGAACAGAGGATGCAGGGGAACGTAAAAATGGCAGTGGTACAAATGAGGATATGCTTCTGTTGAGCCCAGACAGGGGAGGATTCCCTCTTTCTTGCTGGCTCCATTACCAGGAAAAAGGAAAAGTCACAAAAAACAAACAAATCCAAAAGGGCAATCCAAATCAAAAAGCAGTCCAGTCCAGATGCACAAATCCAGAGCAATCCAAATAATCTTATCTAATTAATATAACAAGACTATAATATAGCGATGCCTACTATAATAATAATATACTACAACTATTCTAACCTGATAATGTAATAATATACAGCCCTCACATATGACACAATAACGACACTGACACTGACAATGATAGTTTTCTAACTCTCTGACTCTCTGACACTACTACAACTGCTTCTACTACTCCTGACAACACCCACAAGGTGGCGCGAGTTTCGAACCGCATTTTATCCGGAAGCGACACTCAGACCGAACCGATGACGTATCCACACAAACCGAGGCCTCGTTTGTCATTAGTCACGTGATTTTCACGTTAACAACACAAGCCTCGAATCGCGGCTTCATCTGGCACGCCCACTTTTTCTCGACACACGCTCCGAAGCCTCGCTTCAAATGTCACATCACTACCGGAGACATCAGTGTTTATATCCGGACTATAAACTTTTAGCCCAGTGTTTCTGTGGTCATTTGAATTATTATAACATTGAATTATGAAATAACGTTACTGTGGGGTTGAAAACACTGTTTGTGAAGCTGTTTCATATCTATACATGACAACTGCTCTCTCTGGAACAGCAGCAGCACAAACACAGATCTGAATCACTGTGATCAGACTTATCAAAGCTTTAAAAGAAACCCAGACTATTAAGACACATAGGCCTAAATATGCTATAATTGCTCTCTCCTACAAAATACATAGTTAGAAATACATAAAATATTTTCGTTATTTAAAAAATCCTCACAGTGTTTTGCAGAATTTGAACTACGAAGGCAGCCATTATTTTTGCGCGCGCAATGCATTCTGGGTCGATGACGTGTATAGGTTGTGTCGGTTGTGTCAGAGAATGTCTAATATGGCGAGAAGTTTCACTCTCACTACACTTCCGGCTTCTGAACTGGTTGCAGTTCCACTCTGATTCCATATGAGGGCGCTCACAGGACGAGTGCAGAATGAATGGAGGTCAATGGCGGTATACCCCTCAAAATCCACTTTTCTCAGGATATAATTTTTTGTCTAGTAATTTGAATGTTGTATTCGAAAGGAGATGCAAAGAAATTACACATTGCTGGGTGTTAGATTTTTTAGACTCACTTATTTGCTTTAAAAAAGTCTTTCAAAATGTCAATGACGTCAGAATGCTGACGTCATTAGCAGAATGCTAGCGTGTTATGGGCAACAACAACTCAACCTGTAAGAAATCAAAACGACATAAGTACTCGTTCATTCAACTTTCGACCTAAAACCCATGTTGAACTTGCAAAATCTACAATCACATCTGAGATTTCTCAACGGCAATCGGGTGAAAGAGACAAATTTAGCCGTCTAGCCCCATTGACTCCCATTCATTTTGCACTCATGGCGAGCGCCCCCAGTGGAACTCTGGTGGTACTACAACCAAAATTCGGTACAATAGGGCTTAATAGGGAGTGGACAGGCTCTCCGTAGACGGGCTCTGGTTGTGTTCAGAACAGAGAGAGGTGAGCTAATGGCGCTACATTTAACTGTAGCTACATCCTAAAAGTGAATATAATGCCACATTGTGCAGCGTTTGGTTGTAATTTCCAGTCCAAAGGCAACAAGGGGAGTGATGTAAGCCTCCACTGCTTTCCAAAGGAGAAGAAAATAAGAAAAAAGTGGGAAGTTGCTTGTGGACGAGTACAACTCCCTAAAGACCCACGGCTGTGTTCCCGTCACTTCAGGTGCATTTGAGGCATTTAGTCGGCTAAAAGATCGTCTTCCGCGTAATTCTCCTGATTTAAGCCTACGGTGCGCTAGGGCTGTGACGGTGGCAGTTTTTTTACCACCGCGGTGGTAATGGACCAACTACCGGCGGTGGTGCAGTGGTTGGGGGGTTGTTTTGAAATAAAAAAACAAAACAAAGAAACAACACACTAAAGCCTATAAAGCATTGAAATAAATATACTGGTAACTTAAAGCTGCAGTCCGCAGTTTTTCCTCTTTGTCGTCATCTCTGTTCGAAATCTGCAATTGCAGTTATTCGTGGAATTATCAGCTTTACGTGTGTTGTGTCTCGGCCCGGCACAGCGCGGATGAATCCAATGTTTTGAGGAGAACGTGCGGCTGTCAGTCGCCGCCGATGTGGATCCTGGCATTCGCAATCACAGATTATACTTTCTGGAAGTATGACCAACATAAGAATTTTCACCGAAAAATGTCGTCTGAACAAGTAAGTAACATCCACTTTTGTTCTGACCAACTAAGGGAAAAAAAGCTTTGCAGTAAATCGCGCCGATTAAATATAACGATCACTTATCATATCACGTCAAACCGTGCAAATTATATTTTGTTCTCAAATTGTTCATGTTAACAACATCAGCATCGCGTGACTACATTTAATGCCCTTCCGATATTTATCCTTGTTTTCGCATGGGCCGGTTGCAGTCTCTTTTTTTCTCCGAAGTCTTTCGCGTTTTACAACGGGTGAAAGTCCAGTTGTCACTGGTGATTGTCGTTTGAACCTTTCTGGATCCGCCATCAAATTGATAAGTTTAATTATATCAAGTGCTGTGAGAAAAGGCTATAAATCTCCTCCTCCAACATCCTCACACTCATAGCCTGCTAGCCGAGACTCTTCTTTATGTGGACAGATGTGACGTAATGACGCAAACACATGCTCGAATTTCCCGCGGAAATCCACCAGTACCACTGGAGTTAAAAACATTATTACAAGCTTACCGTTTTGAACACTGGTTGGTTATGTACTTGCTAAAAAAATTATTTTGGATAATTTTTAACCCAAAAAAGCTATGGCAGCTTTAAATAATATAATAAAGTTGAATTTATAAAAAAAAAAAAAATTTCGTTTAATATTTCCACACAAAGACGCGTGATATAGCCTACCGCTCTGCGCTTTGAGAGGGATGTGGGACACAAGCAGGAAAGAGACCATCGATCTCTTTTCTGATATCTTCATGTTTTTTACTTGTTGTAAAAGGTATGAAGAGCGAATTTTATCTTCCACAAGGGCAAGGCATTTAGGCTATGTTTGAGATTGCGCTGCCAGAAAAAGCTAAACTAAAATCACCCGCGCGTGTGAAATGCGCTTTACAAATAAACTTGACGCTCCTCACCATGTCTAATAACAAGCACAAACTGTGTTAAAAGAAATTTGACGTACAAGTAAAAATGTAGGCTATCTGTCCTACAGCGTTTTTTCTACTTTACCACAGTAAAGAATACGAAAATAATAGGCCTAATTAAAAGCGAACCAAGGAAGAAACGTTTATAATCCCCTTCGGAAATGGGTGAGATGCGAGTGACGATATGGAAAAAGAAAAAAGAGATTCCACGGAGGGATGAGTCACAATTTTTTTATATTCGATTAGTTGATTTAATTATAGAATATCTAAAAGGGTTGTGCGATTATTCTCTAAAATAAAATCTCCATGTTCTGGTGCTGATGCGGTGGTGACGCGTTCATGTAACCAGATGGTGACGCTGCCAATAACGCATATAACAGCTGTCACAAAGAACCGGCAAAAGTAATGATTATGAATGTGTCAAATATAGCAAGGAGACATTTGAATTGTTTATTAATAAACTAGTGTTTTCTGTGTCAGTGTCGGCTGCAAAGATTAAGTTGACGATGCTGACTCGTCATCTTTGCAGTGAACGCGCCTATAGAGAGAAATGCACACTTCATACAGAATTCATAAGCAGAGAGTAGGCTAGTCGGTTTATTTTCGTTTTGAATTGTTTTGTTTAAAAGTAGACAATTTAAGCTTTCTATATGGAATAACTAATAGAATATTGTTAAATTCGCTGATAATCGGGTGACCAGATCGCAAACCAGAATTCAAAGCCGACAAGCTTAAAGTTATGGGCTCACGCACAACTCTCTCATTCGTCATGAATCCAAACTTTTCCATGGCTGCGATGTAACATTTAATTGCTAACCTATTATTTCTTTTGTAAACAAAGTTTTGTGCTTCACTTGTGTCATAATATTCATGTAAAACAGTATTCATATACAAACAAATTGTTTTGGCGGACCACCGGCGGTGCTACTCAGCCACCGCGGTGGTGCGATTGTCAAGTTTACCGGCACAGCCCTACGGTGCGCTCGGGTTCAAACTGAAAAGGCTGAACGTGTTCATCTCGCTACTGTCAAAACTTAGCTAGCTAGCCGGTACGTTGGAAAAACAATAAACGAAGCTGCTACAACGGCTAAGCTACAACCGGCTACAACCATAGACAGTAAAAGAAAGGCTACAACCTATACACATCACTACCCAGAATGCACTGAGACGTAAATAAAAATGGCGGCCTAAGAGTGAACGGATTTTCGGCTTTTTTTAATAAAAACAAAAACATTTGGAGTGTTTTTGTATCACCTTTTTATAGCTGACGCCCACGTTAATCTTATAAGGCCAACATGCCGCACTAGTCGGGGTTCCTTTTAATAAACACAGATCTGAATCACTGTGATCAGACTTATTAAAGCTTTAATAAACACAGATCTGAATCACTGTGATCAGACTTATTAAAGCTTTAATAAACACAGATCTGAATCACTGTCATTTAGGAATAAGATCATGTGGGTGTTTGAATTGAGATTGAGATTTTTTAATGATTAATCATGCAACTCTTGCTGGATCGTTGTTGTTTGCTAGTTGTTGTTGTTGTTGTTGTTGTTGTTGTTGTTGTTTTTTAAATGATGTGCACATATAAATCATTTATAATAAACACTGCAACATTCCATAAAACACGAACCGTCAATTTTGATTTCACTTGAGGTTTACCTCGCTCTGCAGGATCATGACAGCGTGGTTGAAGTGATGGTGCTCTAGAGTGGCCGATGTCCCGTAGAGAAGAGACAGAGCTGATCCCGTCCTGAGAAAGACACAGATGATGTTGTGTTTCTGAGGTGAAACTAAATCCACTCAAAGCTCATGTGTGCAGTGATGAAGACATGTTACACTCCAACACAGATCCTGCATGCTTCCTGAACACATTCGGCTTTAAAAAGATGGCAAACTTGAGTCTTGTTATGGGGCAGTGCTTGAGTCTCACTTGGCCTGGAAAGCGTTGTTGGTTCCTCTGTGGTCCAGATCATGGCAGACGCAGCCCACGATCAGAGCCAGAATCTCCATCTCCGTCAGAGTCTCCTGGAAGCCGGCCGTCTGCACACACACACACACACACACACACACACACACACACACATCAACAACAACAACAAAAAGTCAATTGTCTGTGATAAATGTATTGAGACAGAGGCTGAGGAACACACACACACGCTATACTTCTGAGGACCTCCATAGGCGTAATGTTTTTATACTGTACAAACTGTATATTCTCTCTCCTTACACTAACCCGACCCCTAAACCTACCCATCACAGAAAACTTTCTGCATTTTTACATTTTCAAAAATATATAATTTAGTGTGTTTATTAACCCATTTCCCTCGTGAGGATCCGCTGGCTGCTCCTCACTGTGGGTGAGCTCAGGTTTTACTATCCTTGTGGGGACATTTGGTCCCCATAATGTAATATAAAACCTGTCACACACACTCTCTCTCACACACTCACACACTGTCACACACACACACACACATGTCTGGTTTGCTATCTTTGTGGGGACTCTCCATAGACGTAATGGTTTTTATACTGTACAAACTGTATATTCTATCTCCTTACACTAACCCTACCCCTAACCCTACCCATCACACAAAACTTTCTGCATTTTTACATTTCCAAAAAAACTCATTCTGTTTGATTTATAAGCTTGTTTACCCATGGGGACCTCTATTTAGCTCCCCACTGTGACACGAGTCCCCATGAGTCTGTGTGCATTCAGGTTGACACACACACACACACACAGAGTAGAGTTCCTCACCGTCAGCATGGAAAACATGCACTGGCAAACGTTGAAAGCGTGTCTCCAGTTATGATACAGAACCATGCGATAATTCTTCCTCACGGTCAGCAGCCACCGACAGAGTGTCTGAAAGAAATATGATGTTACAGTTTCTGCCCATTGCTTACACACTAAAACCGAATGCTTAGACCAAAGCCTCAACACCTAAACTTCTTGTAGCATACCTTAAACACAGTGTAACCATGGCTTAAATACATTGTCAACTTTGCACTTTGTTTGCAATTCTGTAACACACTTATTGCGAAACACTACACACGTTTTCTTAAATTAGACACTTTGTTCAAAAACGAAATCATCTGTTATCATTGGGAAAACACTGTTCAAAATGCAAAACTCATCTAGCAATTGTAGGCACTTACATACACACCTGAAAACACTCGCTCAGAAAACAGAACACCAATCGGTTTCTACTCCAGACTGTACCTACTGTATGTGTCACATGATTCTGTATCATATTACAGTATTACTGTACTATACAAAAATGGGTAGTGCTGTGAAGTATATGTAAAGGAATACCATTGTGATGTTACAGTACTGTGTACAGTTTGAAAGTACAGTATGTGAAAAATAACCTAACCAATGACATCTTGTGGTGGCATTTTCTACAGAATGGTTGGACGAGGTCTTGTGGCCAGATCCCAACAGAAGGCGGGATCCATAACTTTCTAACATTTTTAGAAAGGAGTGTTAAGTTTTTGATTGCAGTGTTTCATTTTGGCATAGATGTGAGTTGTTAATCTCCAAGTGCTATGTCTGATTGGCTTGTGTGTAGAGTTTAGACATAATGAGCCAAATTCTGCAAAAAGTGTGTAAGCAATAAGCAAAAACTGTAAAATACAAAATAAAGAGGCGTTTTGTTCAACAGAATACTGTCCTCTAATCTGATTGGCCGAGAGTGCTGAAATACAGCATATCAACATGTTTACAGTAACTATTAGCACTTTTGAAAAACCTGGCCAAATTTTGTTGCTTTATTCTATTTTACTTTAACAGATCACTGTACTGTAGGCTCGCGGTCTTGCGGATATTCAGTCCAACAGCACTCTTGTGTGTGTGTGATACTGCTGAGTAAAGAAATGCAAACGTGTGTGTACCTCATAGTCTATTTTGAATTTCTGCACCATTCCCAGCTCCATAAACATCCTGAGAGCTGCAGTGACCATAGCGTCCACATCCAGAGAGAAGTCATCAAACCATAGTTTATCAATGCCCAGCTCACACACTAGAGGGATGTTCGCTGCCTGAGGAAAGAACAATAGAGAGAGAGAGTGTGTGTAGTACGCAGAAAAGAGTTTGCTCATGCATGCTTTGAAGCAGATGCTTTGTGAACGGAACGAAACTAGCGTCAGGGTTTTCTGTAATTCGTGTGTGAAGCTCACAGTGATAATGAGACACTACGATAGATTCACACACACATTCACAGATCTAATGAGGGACTGCTGGCAGGAGTTGTGACGTCATTAACACATTATAATTGTGGATATTTACTAATATAATTCTTCATACTCTACACTCATAGAGAAGAAATTGAACATCCGACATGATATTTTGAACTGCACTGGACATTTTTTCTATGTTTTGCTCAATAGTTTATGTAAAATTATGCTGCCATTTACTCAACCACATATATATTTCAACCCCATATTGTTTATTATTTCCATCAAGCACAAAAGGAAATGTTTAGCAGAATGTCTGAGCTACTCTACTTCTAAAGCTACTGAGCTATTACTCTAAAATTTGCATCATGAAAATACTTTTAATACAGTATAAATAGTATTTAGTATAGTTTTAATATACAGTGCTATGCATAAGTTTAGACACCCATACTAAAGTTGACTAAAAAGAGGAATAAAAAATCATCTTTTGGAAATTGAACTTAATGCCTTAATTTAAAAAAATTAGGAAAAATCCAACCTTTAAGGACACCAATTTTCTTTGTGAATGAATAATGTATCATAAATAAATAAATGTTCTTCCTTAAAATACAGGGTGCATAAGTGAGTACACCCCTATGTTAAATTCCCATAGAGGCAGGCAGATTTTTATTTTTAAGTATTTTTTTGTATTTTTTTTTTAGGATACTATGCATCCTGATAAAGTTCCCTTGGCCTTTGGAATTAAAATAGCCCCACATCATCACATAGCCTTCACCATACCTAGAGATTGGCATGATTTTATTTCAGTTAGCCTAATAGCTGGTTTGATTTGCATTGAGAGATGATCTTATGGAAAGTACCCCATGCCAATCTCTAGGTATGGTGAAGGCTATGTGATGATGTGGGGCTATGTGTTTCACTGCATTTCTGAGCGTTTCCCTGGTTTTCTTGTTTCTTGGTTTTTGATATCTTGCCCTGTTCCCTGGATTACTCTCTTGCCTCTGGTCCCTGCCTGTTTGTTTGTTTTGGTTGTTTCTTTGTTTTGACTGCCTGCCTGTGTATGACCCTAGCCTGTACATTGGATTACGCCTCTGGATTGCCCCAGCCAATAAAGCTGCATTTGGATCTAACCTTCGTGTCTTGGAGCAGTTCGTAACATCTACAATATTCCTGGATTTGGCTTTAAGCAATAAATTCTTCATTCACTCTTGGAAACAAGCTGGTACTTGTTAATGAAGTGATATAAGAGCTCCTGGCAAAATCCAGTTAACACATGACAAAAAAAATTATATTTCACCAGAAAATTAGCACATTTTAAATGAGGCATTTCATAAACTCCACAGAGACTATATCAATAATTCACAAACACTGATGAGGTATTGAATAGCGTTGTTCTGAATTATACATACTGCATAAACAATACAGACTGATATACTGAGGCTAATATATCACGAATCAAGTTTTTCAATATTGATAAGCTCCTGAAATGTCAGACGGTCTATAAAATACAATCTGTTTGATGCATTAATGTTTACCTTAAACTTATCCACCTCAGTCTTAGAGCATGTGGCATGATATGACAGCACCTATGGAAAACACACACACACACACACACAATCAATCATCAAAGGTTCATATTTTATGCATTTCTATATTTTATGTTTATTATACATGACAAGATAAAAACATCCCAGAGATCATATAGAGAGTTGAATTGCATTAACCCTGACACTACAACAGTTCGCTGCTGCATCGCTCGTTCTGATTGGCTGCTGAGAGTCACGTGAGCGCAATGATTTCAACATCCATTCATAACATACTGACAGTCTGATTCTCAAACGTTTACAGGTCATGCAATATTAATTTCAGCTCCGCTATAGACTGTTGATCATCTATTACAAATTAATATACTGACAATTTGGAATCCTTATGAATACGGTCATATTTATCACAGACGCCACTCCTGCATTCCTCTGGAGAATGAGAAGAGCGTGGAGAAGATAATTAATGCTCACACACACACTCCCTGCTCAGGCTGTAATGTAGTTACACAGCTAATAAACACAGCGTCCTCACTTCCGCTGCTTCATCTTCACATTCATTGCTCTGTGGTTGTGGTGTCGTGAGGAAAGATGTCACTATGTCTTCCCGTTTGCCTTTAAAGGGTGTGTGTGTGTGTGTGTGTGTGTGTGTGTTAATGTGTGATGCGTGAAATGAAATCATCACTTTTTGATCAGCGATGCTTGTGTTTATGGTGGGGTTCAACACTCAGAGACCACTATGAAAATGCTTCTGCTTTGCATTGTTCATTTACAGATTATATCATCATCAATGTGATGATTAGTGAAAAGTTTAATTGAAAAATTAACATTAATGTCAGAATTTCTTAATGTTTGGTTTGTCACCATGAAATGGAAGTTTTCTTTTCTTTTATAGTGACATATACTGTGTCTGAGTGACATGGCTTCTCGAACAGGGAAAAATGACTTGATTTAGTTGATTTGAGTTTCATTATTATTAAATAACATTAACAAATTTAAATAAATACTTTAACAAATCTATTGTTCATTGTTAGATAATGTTAGTTAATGCATTAACCAACTAATAGGACCTTATTAACTTACATATTAAGACACATATTAAAACACACACACACCAACGCGCACACACACACACAAACGCACACACACACTCACACACACACACACAAATGCGCACACACACTCTCACACACACACTCAAGCTCACACACACACACACACACACACACACACACACACACACACACACACACATATAGACACACACACACACACACACACACACACTGACTGTTACGACTTTCTGAGGATATTAATAATAAAAACCCTATAGACCAGATGAGTGTTTTGACTGTAAACACACCATCATCTGTTTCCAGACGATCGTTTTGTTCGATTGAAGTCGGTCGATTGAAGCTTTGAAGGTGTGGATTTATTCCTCTGTGTCCCACTGTTTCATTGTTCGATTATATTCTGCTCTTTTATAGCATTTTAAGTCAGCGTATATGTCAATGAAGGTTTCTTGAAGCAACACAGTGATAATTTGGTTTGAATTGATCATTTTCTGCCCTCTCACTGAGCAGTTTTAAAAAAACAGATACGTTTCAATAAATGTTCTGAATAAACTGGAAACTAACATAGTTTGTTAGACTCTTATTTCAAAACAGCAAGCAAAATTCAGTTTTCCATGATATGATCGAGACGACTGCAGCGTGAGGTGGTTGAGTGTCATGAGTGAACACAGCTCCTTAAGCTCCGCCTCTAACAGGAACTGATATTCCACCAATCACACGCTCACATCTTTTGCTTGTGTTGAATCATCCTCACCAGTCTTATGTTTCTAATCTAACAACCCACCAATTACAAATGTTCCAACTAATCTGCCACCACTTTAGAAAAATCCTGCCAATCACAGTTAAGTGTGTATCGATGTGTGTGTTTTGGAGAGACATACATCCAAAGCGACAGACTGTTTGGCCCAGGACTTCTTCACTTGGTCATACATAATGGTGTTATTGATTCCCAGTCCACAGAATATCACAAATGCCTAAAGAGAGAAAAAGAGAACGTGAAGTCACACGCAAGTCCTCAACAACCAATTTAAACATCTGAAAGTGGTTTATAAAACTTTGTTTCACAGGAGTGTTTGTGTGAATCAGAGTTATTATAGTTACAATTTAAGTTACAATAACAAAACAATATGTGGTAACACTTTATTTTATAGTGTCCTTGTTACATATGTTCCATGTACTTACCATAGTAATAACAGTAAATTATGCATAATTACATGCAACTAACCCTCAACCAAATCCTAACCCTACCTTAACCCTATAGTAAGTACATGTTGTTAATTAATATTACTCAGTACTTAAATATATAATTACATTATAACAATGACACCTAAAAATAAAGTGTAACCTAATATGTAATACAAATGTTTTACTGATGCTAGGGATCAATTTATGAAGTTATATTACACATACACCTGTATATTGTATGGATCATATATAGTGTTGTAATATATAATATGCATTTTACTATTACATTAGGTGAAGGGGTACATGTGCTGCAGGGCCCGCTTACAGCGAACACCGAACATCTCTCACTTCACTGCAAGGGTCTCAGAGCGGTTTGAGAGAATTATGACTTTTGTGTATGCTCCAAATGAACTCATGTTTAAAGGACAGCTAGCTACGCATGCATAAGGATATCTCACAGATGATTCATATCATACCTCAAACAGCCTCTGATCTAAATCATCAAACGGTTTCCCATCCAACCTGTTCAAGACCTGAGCCACACCTGCAACACACATGAAGACAGTCAGATTGCATGCTGTTTTTACGACCCATGAGGTTCTTTAAAGCACAGTAATGCATTGCAGATGAAGGTTTCAATCTGTATTTTAGTGCAGGAGTCAGGAATCTCTTCCTTGCCGCACTTCTAATCTCTCTCTCTCTCTCTCTCTCTCTGTCTCTACATGGATAATTAAACAGTGTGCTGTGTTTTAGTATGCAATTAGAAGGATTGTTCCTTTAAGTGCAAACCCTCCCCCTGTTCACACACCTAACGCCTCCCCTCATCCTCGCCGTCTCATTATAGTCAATCATAAATGTAGAGCTTGCATTGCAGGCTCTACCATAACACTGCTCATAATTACAACATTTATATCACATGGAGAAGCCTGTTCGCCTGAAAGCCCACTGAAATGTGCCGGGCAATAAAAACATTTCAAGTAATCTAAAACCACAAGTGGTGTCCAGTTATCATCAGGAGTTATACTGTGAATTAAATTCATCTCTAAGCTGATTTTGGATGTTTTGGAATACCGCTCGCTCACTGCATCTGCATAGTATATACTGATATTTAAAAAAACAGTGAATCTGTAAGCATTAGGCAATGATAAATGTGCCAAACAGTAAATGTGTTGTCACATGACCTCTTTACATGCATGTGATACAGTGAGAGGTGCCTAGTTATCATCTCATATAATAGAAATGCTAAAACCATAAAACCATAAAGAAAAAACATTTTATTCTACGTATTCTACATAGAAGTTTGAGCCAAATGTTGTTTGCTTGTTTGTGTAGTAGAATCTCGTTCAGTGGGTATGGAATTGTATTATATTAAATATTATATGTATTTTAAACACACACAACATACCTGTCAACATTTATTAAATAAATTAAATAAAAACACATTAAATAAATGAATCATTTTAAATTATTTTATTATTATTAAAACTTTTATTACATAAACAGAATGGTGCTGGTGTGTGTAATGTAACATGTACTGCGCGTTTGTGCCATTGTGATTTAATGTTCTGAGTAAAGTCATTTTTCCCACCGTTGTCCGTGTCCGATTTTAAAATCAGTGCGACACACTTTGCAAAAGGCATTGTCGATATGGCTTTGAGATATGAAATTTAATTCTTCTGTCCAGCTGTTGTTAAATTTACATGTATATTTAGGTTTTTTCACCGGAGCACCACCAGAGTCTTCTCCTCCCATTTCTACCAGTGATGCTTGATTCAACTTCATGCATCTACTTCCTGCACAAATATCAACAGCGCAACTGGGTGGTAGGTTGCCAGGTTGAGGGTGCAGCTCTCTCTCGTGTTTCCCCTCTCTCTCCCTCTCTATCCCTACACGTGGTGTGGGTGCAACAGGGATGTTAGGAAAAATCCTGTTGCCATCGTCACAATACAGTTAGGGGTACAAAAGCATAGAATAGAGGTGGCGGTTAATCCCCACCTCAGCCAACCTATATTTGTGGGGACAAATTGGCCTTTATTTTCGGATTATCTGAGGGGTATTTGCAAGGGTGGCCCCTGCAAATCGAGAGCTGGGACGAGCAAATGGCTGGGGCCGGCAAGGTGAACACGAGTGCAGCTGGGATGGGCTCTGAGGAGAGGACTGCAATGGAGAAAAAGACAGTGCTCTTTTCCCTCGAGGACTTCCCTGTGGAGCAGCCGTGGGATGGCACTCTATGAAATGCCTTTGAGAATGTGTGGTCTATTGATGGGAACCTCGTCAAATCCGGTAGCATTCTCTAGTACCCCTATTTTGTGGTAATTAGTGACCGGTTATATCGCGTGATGCAGGACACGCAGACAAAGGAAGATATAACCCAGTTGTTAATACCGAAGGGCCGTTGGGAAATGATCATCTAGGCGGACAATTACAATCCCATTGCAGGGCATTTAGGATATGACAAAACACTTAACCAACTCATGGCCCGTTTCTATTGGCTGGGCATTCGTGGAGATGTTCGCCGGTGGTGTGCAGCATGTCCCAAATGTCAGTTAGTGAGAGCTCTGGCCATCCCAAAAGTGACATTGCACCCTCTGTCCCTAATCAAGGTCCCCTTCGAAAGAACTGGCATTGACCTCGTCATGCCATTAGATCGGTCAGCACGAAGGCATCGCTTTTGCATAAGTCATCGTGGACTGCAACTCGATACCCGGAGGTGGTGGCACTCCGTAACATCTCTGCAAAGAGCTTAGCGGATGCCCTCTTCCGAGTTACTTCCCGGGTGGGAATACCAAAAGAGATTCTCACCAACCAAGGCACAACATTCATGTCACGAACACTCGATGAGCTTTACGAACTATAGGGACCCTTAATGGTAACATGGCGAGACGGAGATGTTGACTATGAGATTGTGTGACCGAACAGCAGAGGGGCAAAACAGATCTACCATCTCAACCTCCTAAAACTAAAATGCGAAGAGCTTGGGCCGGAGGTGAATTTAAAACCGAACGCAATTATTCCGGTCCCTTGTGGAGAGCACCTCCTGCTGTGCCAACTGGCCAAGATTAAGTACAGCGTGAGTTCGCAGATGTGTTGTCACCTCTTCCCGGCCGCACAAATCTCATAGAACACCACACTGAAACATATTCAGGAGTCGTGGTGCGTTCCCGACCCTATAGATTTCCATAATACAAAAAGAAAATTGTGAGGGATGAATTAGAGGTGATGCTCGAAATGGGTGTAGTAGCAGAGTCACACAGTGAATGGTCCAGCCCGACAGTTTTAGTGCCTAAGACAGACGACTCGACCTGATTCTGTGTTGACTACCGCAAAGTAAATGCAGTCTCCAAGTTTGATGCTTAA
Source organism: Rutilus rutilus (assembly GCF_951802725.1). Taxonomy (NCBI): domain Eukaryota; kingdom Metazoa; phylum Chordata; class Actinopteri; order Cypriniformes; family Leuciscidae; genus Rutilus; species Rutilus rutilus. Next base: position 34,209,726 of record NC_140215.1, on the reverse strand, counting down.
CTCATGTTGATGCTTATCTCATGCCTCTAGTTGATGAATTGCTCGACCGGTTAGGCACTGCTCGATCTGACACAACACTGAATTTGAAGAAAGGGTATTGGCAAATCGCCTTGACGGAAATGTCTTGAGAGAAAACGGCTTTTTCCACCCCGTTCGGTTAACACCAGTTTGTTACCCTTCTATTCGGGTTGTTCGGGGCTCCCGCCTCATGGACTGGGTCTTACGGCCGCACCAAACGTATGCCGCCACATACCTTGATTATATCATAATATACAGTAATGATTGGCAGCGGCATGTGCAACGCCTAAGAGCGGTCCTGAGGTCGCTGCACGCAGCAGGGCTCACAGCAAACCCGAAGAAGTGTGCAATTGGAAGGGTGGTAGTATGGTATCTGGGGTTCCACTTGGGTCACGGGCAGGTGTGGCCCCAGATTGACAAAACCACACCAAAATGGGAGTGAGAAAGTTTTTTGGGGGCTGGTTGGCTATTTCAGGCAGTTTATACCTAACTATTCGGACGTCATCAGCCCCCTGACTGATCTTACTAAAAAGAGAGCTTCAGCCCCGACGGACGGAGCAGTGTCAACAGGCTTTTACCCAAGTGAAGGCTGCACTATATGGCGGACCAGTATTGCATTCCCCTAATTTTGCTCTCCCTTTTGTCTTGCAGGCGGATGCATCGGTCGGGGGGCTGGGAGCCATTTTGTCCAAAGTGGTGGAGGGGGAGGAGCGCCCCCTGCTGTATATTAGTCGTAAGCTCTCGATAAAAGAGAGACTAAATACAGCACGATCTAGAAGGAATGGCTGGCCATCAAGTAGGCGGTCCTCACTCTCCATTACTACCTGTTGGGATGGGCTTTCACTTTCTGTTCGGAAAATGCCCTGCTCCACTGGCCCCACCGCATGAAGGATGCCAACGCACAGATCACCTGTTGGTATCTGGCTTTGAAACCATTTGACCTCCAGGTGGTCCATAGGCCAGGGCTGCAGATAGCTGTCGCAGACTTCCCGGCATGAGTTGGTCAGTGGGGGTATGTGGCATATACACAGCATACACTGCTGTGGAAGAGGGGCCATGGTTTGACAGCTGCTGCAGGTGGAGAGCAAGTGCGGGGGAATTGAATGGTAAGGTAAATGCCTCTGGTTAATGAGAACTAAGTGTTTACACTTTGCAGTGAGTCGAGAGATGGGTGAAAAGGAGCAGTGTGAGTGCAGAGAAGCGGCTGCCTTGGGAGTAAGCTGTGCACGTGGAAACCGTTTTAAAGAAGAGCTTTGTGTGCAGAAATCTGAGTTGCTGCTGAGCCCTCATGCTATATTTTTGTTTGATTAAATGAAGTGTATGAATACATTACGTGAGCTGCACAGCCATTATCTGACCCCGTCTCCTTCATACCCACCACAACAAGTTTAAGCTTTGCCACAACTGCATACTATAAAAATAGTAGTATCCTGAATGCCATTCTTAACATATCCAAGGATTTCAAAAAGACTACAGTATATACAGTGTATAGATATAAAATATTTCCTTTGTGGACAGTGAAGTTTCACAGACCAGAGAAATTTCTCATAGTGCTGAAATTTCTCACACTTGCTTCAAACACAATTTGAGAAAAAGGAAAACTGGTTCTGAAACTACGGCAGAGATGAAGAAAGCAAGAGAAGAATCTTTTGAATGAAGACATCCTTGACTCCTGCTTCTACTGGCTGTTTGTGCTCATAATGACTTTTGGTCCCTGGCAGAAACTTCCCCCACACACACACACATCCACCCACGCACACACACACACTGCGCTCTGCAGCAGCACACACACACACGCTGATCTGACACACAGATACATTTAAACAGACATTATCATACATACACATGTTTGTTTGTCCTCCATTTGCTCACACATAAGGTAGTACAACACCGCAGAGCCGGGGACATCAATACACATATACTATATGTAGTGAAACAACAGTGGTTCATTGGATAACTTACCTATGATTTGGTGGTTACTGTTCCAGATAGGGACACACAGGACAGATCTAATATGGAAGCCAGAGAACTGATCTGCCTGAAAACAAACACTTGTCATCACATCAAAAAACAAATGATCTGACTAGAAGCTTGTGAGGAGAAGCGAGCAAAAATATGAGATTGTCTGAAGACACAGTGTTATATAATTTTGTGCTGCTAGCATTTAGAAGACACACAAGAGCCGACAGAGGTCCAAGGTCTCATGCAGAGCAGAAGTCTCTCTCAACTTTAATCAGGCTCTTTAAAAGGAATATTCTGGGATAAATACAACTGTAGCTCTTCCTGTAGCATCTATAATCTATGGAAGCTTGTTTCCGCCACAGAATAACACCGTATCCTAACTACACGCGACGCGATAAGATTCCAGCAACAAAGTGTGTCTGTTCACACTAGACGCGACGCGACTGTGAGACGCCACAACGTCAATCAAAAATCACAGCCAATCAGAACAGCGTGTGGGCGGAGTCTCGCAGCGAGTGCACAGCACTAGAGAGTAATCTTGACGGCACTCTCAAGAAAATGATAAGTAGCTACATAATCAAATTCACAAATATTACATCATTTAAAAAATACATAGACTACTGAGTAACTAAAACAATCTTTGCCAAATAATACACTTGTTTATTCACAGTTTTAACGTTCTTGTTTCCATTTGTTCAATTTCAAGATCTGAGGTGAATTATATCCATTGTTGCTTTTGCAGCTACAAAGCTGGAGCACTAAATGATATTCAAAGTCACATTTCACGCTTTTAACATTAAATAAAGCACATAAACAGTACCTGAGATTATCATTGCCACACTTTGTGTTTGTTGTTCAAGCGCGACGTCGCAGAAAAATAGAAACCGTTTCTAAATTAGAATCGTCGCGTGTCGCCGTCGCGGCTGGTTAGGACAAACACTCTGATTAACATGGAAAAGATTAGGACATGGTGTAAAACATTTTTGAAGATAATTGCGACTTTTTATCTCACAATTGCGAGTTTACATCTTACAATTCTGACTTTATAACACGCAATTGCGACTTTATATGTCCAAATTGCGTGTTATAAAGTCTGGATAGTGATCTGCTGGCTCTGTAGGAAAGGCCTGAAACCTATTTTTATGGAGGACCACAAGTGCCACTTAAAAATAAAATGAATCAATCAATTTTCATCATCAATTATGAATTAAAAAATGTAAATAGGCCTATGTAAGATTCAAATGTTCAAATAAATAGATATTAAATTCTCATTTAAAATATAAATCGAATGTGTCAATAAAACATTGTCCATCTAAAAACTGTTTTGAAATGATGATTGATTTTAAGTGGCAATCATAGACCTCAATAGTTAAATACTGTTTACATGGAGCAACTGCATCATTAGCACATAAGCACAAAGTTCATTCGCCCAGAATTTACAGATCACTTAATACCATTTTTACTGAATAATTCATGTAAGTGCTTTAAAAAACAAACTGCATGTCTGTTTTTAAATCCTCCGGTACACTCGACCCATTAACTTCCACTGTAAAAACTGAGGGACATGTAAAAGTTATAATGGTAATAAAGTTTAAGACTTTTTAAAACCCAGAATACTCCTTTAATGGGAGTCCAAACATCAGCCAGGCTTATGCCATGTAACAGGCTTTATTCATTTATATATTGCTTACTTCAGCGTCGAAGCGTGGGTCTTGGTAGGCATCACTGATATTCACAGGAAGCCCAGTGGAAGCGACCAGCTCTGCAATGCTGTTATTAATCAGCCAATCAGAATAGGATGATTTGTCCATGCTGTCCTTGAAGCTGTGGACAAGACAAAGAGGAAATGATGCGTGCTGCTATGTGTAACCAGACAATCACTTTTGCTATTGCTCATACTTGGGCTTGCTTTTAAACCCTACACCCTCATTATTCAATTTGTGTACAACTCATCCTGCGCCGTTTGAGCTTTTGTCATGTAAACATTTTAAACAAGGAAAAAAAAAAATTTAAAACGTGATTTGAAAAAGTGATTGGAAATGTACGTAAATTCAGGGTAATTGGGACATCAATAGCATCTCAATGGCAATTTACATTAATTTACAAGGATCATTTCTTTATGGTTGAGTAACACTATGCTGGAATTTATTTTTAAGGAGGTACCATGTCTATAAATGGGTAAAGCTCTAGTAAAGTCTTCTTCTTCATTTAGTCAGCTTGAGATCCTTTCCATCTAAACTATTTATATCTCTTAAGTCTAGTAGTGAATGTTTTATGGTCAATAACCATATTCATCTGCACAGTCACGCAGAGCCAAAGCACAACCAAAACAACGTTCTTCCGCAAAATGCATACAGGTTTGTTACAAGTACAGCTGTTATATACTGCATATAAAATATACTTTAACTCAAAATGCAAAAATCGGCAGATCTCATCTGGGCCTCATTGTTGCCGTGTAAAAAGCTGTCACTACACAGTAAAAAAGTGTTGGGTTATTTTTTTAACCCAACCGTTGGGTTACACATATTGGGTCACTATGTTGGGTTATTTTTCCAAAAATGTTGGGTCATTTTCAAAATCGTTGGGTATTTTCTGTAATAACCCGGCTGTTGGGTTAAATACGCATGTTGTATGTAAACTTGTGTATTTTGAATTTATGTACAAAATTATGCATATTTACATTAAATTCTGGACTCCCCAATATTTAGTTTGTAATAAAAAAAAAAAATTGTTCAGACATATTTATTGTTTTATATAAAATAAACAATCTGTATTTGAAAAGTGTGTTTTATTTATTAAAATAATGTCATAAATACAAATAAATAGTTAACTTTTGGTTACTTTTAACCCAACTGGCTTTTAACCCAATGCATTGGGTTAAAATAACCCACAGTTGGAAAGGTGTTATACCACCCCATAGTTGGGTTACTCGTTGGGTTATTTTTAACCCAACATTATTAAGTAAGTAGTACTCAAGGTGGTGCTCACTTCAATTACGCAAACGTAGGATGGTTCGGACCCAAATTACAATGTAAAAAGAGACCTGCTGGGATAAGCAGGTGGAATTAAATGCAAATTCGGACCAAGAAAATCGAACAAAGTGTGAAGAGAGCCTTAGACGCTTGCATGAAGAGCTGGAGGAGCTGACTCGCTGTTCGCAATGCCATTCCCTCTACAGTCATTTACAGCTAACGAACTTTCCTCTGCATTTTAGTGAGGCTCTATGGAGCCTGCAACAGCAATGAGAAGTTAACGCTCCGACTCTCATAAACGCCCACGTGCAGCGGAGACAAAGTCCTAAATGATGTAGCCTCCCTCTCTCTTTTAATCTCTCTCACGTGGTACATTTCAGGCTCTCGTGCTCTAGGCTGAGAGAGTCTGATAAAACACACTCTTGATCACACCCCAAAGATCACACATGATTAACGGCACTGCGAGCTGCTGTCTGAGGAAATGCCAGAATCAAAGGGATGAATGAGAGCGTGTGAATGTGTGTAACTGAGATCTGCACGTGTGTTGTGTGTATGTTGTGTTCGTGTGTGTCTGGGTGAGCAGCAGAGATGCGTCTCTCTCTCTCGTTTGGCCTCGAGCTGTTTCAAATCATTCTTACATAATGGCTCCGGCTGTACCTTTAGAGAAGCCAACACAGAGGATGAAATCACTAAATAACACACATAAAACCCCTATATACCCCTATAAACATATATTACTGTGGATGACAGTAATATATAACACTGAAGCTGTATAATTTCACAGCTGTGAGATATAAATATATATATATTTTTCAGTTTTACAAGTTTATGTGTTCATATAATCCTTTAGAAAAACTGAGTGTGAAACTAGATTTACACTATAGCTACATTTTTAAAAGAGTGCTTATGAAAATATATTTTAAAAGAATACTCGAGTCCGAACTGAATGTAATGTTTTTCGGACACTTAAATGCATGTAAATTGCAATTAAATGAAATTGTATTGTAGTTTAAATTTATTAAATGCAATTAGCTGAACATTAGAGTGTTTTTTTTACCTAATTACTGTAAGTAGGAGTTAGGAGGTATCAGACTCAAGAGAGAGATGGATGAATAACACAACAGGTGAGTATAGACCATAAACGATGAGCAGTGCAAGTATAATGCTTCAGTTCTTATGTTTGCAGGTGACGATAGAGGATGTAACTTCAAATTTAAAGTATATCCACACACAACTATTGGTTGCTGTTAGAGTGACTGAATAACAAACAATGTCTTTGTATTTCAGGGATAGCAGAAACACTGGAGAGACGCTGGAGCTGAAGAACAGACAAGGGAACAAGGAAACAGGAACTTGGAGAAATCTCAGGAGATAAATATCTCAGTGAAGTTGACAGGTAACTAATCCCTAGTCCTTGTCCTAGACCAGACAATGAGTGTGACTGAGGCTACGTCTACATTCATCCGGATAGAAATGAGTTTTCGTTTCAAAACGCTCTCCATCCACACTAGCGTTTTCCAAAAGTTTCTTACCCACACTGAAACTTCGGAAAATGCAGAATTCACCTTACAGTGCATGCGTAAACCCTCACAAAAGCTCACTGAGATGATACAGACAGAACAAGACAATCAAGTTATCACGCAATTCTTCTGGCAGGATAATTTTATTTAGCAAAATATCGTCTTGGTTACGAGTGGTAACCCTCGTTCCCTGAAGGAGGGAACGGAGACGATTAGTCTTGCCAGAAAGCCAATCTACTTCGAGTGTAACTAAACGATCCACTGAACATTGGCATGCAATCATTTGCAGCAGCTGCTCTGCCTCGCAGTGCAGGTATATAATGAGCAGCAGGTGCATTGCATCTTCAGTTTTTCGCTGAGAAGCCGAGCAGTTGGCATGCAGCGGGGTACAGGAGTTGTGGCGACGGGACGCATGTCTCCGTTCCCTCCTTCAGGGAACGAGGGTTACTATATGTAACCGAGACGTTCCCTATCAGTCGGTCACTCTCGATGTACGTTTACCAAAGCTGCTGCCCCCTTCCAGTGCCCTGTGCAAGCTTCCTGCCCCTTCTTGCCTGGAAGGACGATAGGAGAGGGCTTACACAGAGAGTGTCTGTCACTGTTGGACAACACTGGGAAAGCGTGCGCTTTCTGTTAGGAAAAAAAAAAACGCTGTGGAAGCCACATTCTTCCCCGAAGGAGTTTTGTTGAGATATACATATGGACTAACCCGAAGGTTGTACTGCATATGATATACTGGGTGACTTAGCCCAAGGGAAAGACACAGGCTTCCGTTTAGGAGCAGCCGTGGAAGAATACACATATGGGATCCCCGCAGGGTCGCACAAATGGAACCCAGCCTAGACCCGGTTCTCAAGGATTTAACAGATAAAGGCCTGGCGCCAGACGCTCAAGCACGTCCGACTCCGAGGGTGGTGGAAGACTCAACAGGTTTTTTCACTCTGGTGCAATATAGATCCACAGAGCCGGGCCTCTCAGTGCTTCTACACGTTTAGGGTGAGAACATGGGAGGAGACCCAGCTCTACACGTAACAGATATCTGTTAGCGAGGCGCCACGTGCCAACGCCCAGGAGGATGCAACGCCTCTCATAGAGTGAGCCCTCGCTCCAACCCGTGCTGCAAGAAGCTTGGACCCTATCGAACATCTTCAGGGGTCCCTTCGGTGAGAGGAACACCACTCGATGAACAGGTTCCACTTCAAGGCGAATCGATGGTGTTAAGTACCTCTGGGGGTAAGTCACCTAGAACCTCTGCGTCCCATTCAGGGACCAGATATGGAGTTTCCAGAGGCCCGGACGCAGGTACCATAGGGTCCCCCGTCTCTGAGAAAGAAGGTCCTTCCTCAGAGGAATGGGCCAGGGAGGGGCTGTCACGAGGAGCATGAGCTCTGGGAACCAGGTCCGGGTGGGCCAATAGGGAGCCACCAGTAGGACCTGCTCCTCGTCCTCCCTGACTTTACACAGGGTCTGTGCAAGTAGGCTCATTGGGGGAAACGTATATTTGCAAAGGGGGAGGTCTCTGGAGAGGCAAACAGGTCTACCTGATCCTCCCTGAACTTTCTCCAGATCAGCTGAACCGCCTGGGGTCGCCACTCTCCCGGGAGCACAGCTCGTGATAGCTCGTCTGCCACACGGTTGAGCACACCGGGGACATGAGTCCCGTAGCGGGGTCTGAGTGTACTGTGCAACACTTACCTGGTTCCACAGGGCAGGGGGTGCAGGAGGAGGCTTGGTTGCGTTCTTGAACTGCGCGCTGCTGCCCGCTGGCGATAGAAGAGGCGGATGAGAATGGTGAGGATTCTCTCCTCCCACTGCTCTCCGGGCCCTCTTCGGACCCAGAGATAGAGGAACTGCTCTCTTTTTTTCTTTTTTTTTTGTTGAGAATTTGGGTACCACTGTGACCATATTGGCGGTACAAAATTTTGACTCAAAAGATTCGCTGCCCGGCCCTCCACCGGGAGAGAACAGCTCCCCCCATCTCCGGATCGGGTGGTGTCGTCCTCCTGCAGCGGACACAGTAGAACAGGCTGTGCCGGTATTTATTTATTTTTGCAGGGGACGACAACCTAGGCAGCGAGTAGACTGAGGGGCGGCCCACAAGGCACTATGATGCCACGTCGGGGGAAGCTCCTCAGTCAGCTACTGACTGTGGAGAACTGCTGGGCTCAGTCCTCGACAGTGTTGCCGAAAAGGCCACCTTGTGAGATGGAAGTGTCGAGAAAGTGTACTTTGACAACCTCTCGCACCTCTGCAAGGTAAGCCAGGGTTGCTTCTAGACCAGCAAGGTGGACATCGTCTGGCCGAAGGCCTGCGCAGTGACCTTGATCACGGTTAGTCAACATGCGTAGCTCAACCCCGGCTCAGAACTACCCTTGAGCATTAAGAGAATCTTGGCCTCAAATGCAGGGTGGAGGTGGTCTGCGCACAGCCACCCCACCGTTGAGGGTAGTGAGAAAGGTGTAGCTCCCTACTGCCAAGTTTTCCAATGCACATCCGGGAAAAAAGATCCGGGAAAGCATGGCCGTCAACTCTGAATCTGAGTCACCATAAGCACACACCATTACAGTGGGAAGCTCTGTATCACCCTCATTTCCAGAGCATAACAGCCCTCTCTCTAATGCAGCGACATCTAATCCTCAGCTGGAGCTCTGAATGAAACGGTAGGTTTCCCCATATATATATATATATATATATATATTTTATTTTTTTCACGAAGGAGAAGCCCTCACCGCTCAGGTCACCCAAGCTATTCTACCGAAGTAGACCTCTCCTGGTGGCCACCAGAGAGGGCACTACAACAGAGAATAGGCAAGGGGGCCGTGAATGTATTGTAAGCTGTAACCTAGATTCCTCAAGGTGTTACACACGAAATCATGCTCCTTTCAAATTTTTATCAGTAGAGCTCTGTTTAAATAGTAATTCAAATACATTTAGAAAATAATGTTGTTGTCTTTAATATCTCAGTTTTAGCCTGGCACTTTTAGCCAGATAGTAAAGTGATTGTGTGATGTTTTGTTCCACGGATGCTGAGGGTGGCTGAGAGATGCATGTGCTGGGATGGTGATGGTGTGTGTGATCTCCCCAGACAGAGCTCTGCTGGAACATTAGACAGCTGCAGAGAATGAGATGATATGTGTGACTGAACACACACATACACACACACACACTGCAGTGTGAAAGCACCCATATGGCAACTGAGATCTCCAAACCTGTGCGCTTCGTTGTCATTCGCAACACAAAAGAGTCACAAACAACAGACCGATCGGCTGAACCTAACACAAAGGAACATGTTTGCTCTTATTCCTGGGATCCTCATTGTGTGTGTGTGTGTGTGTGTGTTCTAAGAGCTGAGCTCAGGGTTTTGAGACTGCAGATAACAGATATCACACAATAACCCTGACCTGCTGTACAGTCATACAGCACCGGCACAACATTACAACCGATTTCGCTAATTCAAATAAAGGTGAAATAAAATTAAATATAAATTTAAAAACTAACATTTAAACAAAAGTTAGACATTGAAACTGAAATATATGTTGAAATACTTTAACGACTAAAACTGAATTCAAATAAATTGGTAACACTTTACAATAAGGGTCTATTTGTTAAAATTAGTTAACATGTAATGAAAAATACTTCTAAGCATGTATCTGTTAATATGTAAGGCAGCAGTTATTTGCACTAAATGTAAATAGTTGCAGAAACTATTTGCACCTCAGTGTATTTTAGTTTGTTATAAAACAGTATGCAGTAATAACATCATTTTCTTTGTACATGATTACATTTATTACAATCATAAATGGATGCCACATTACTTGTCCCTGTTCCTAAATCCCTCCTCTACACCTTCCCATTAAACACTAATACCTGTTAGGCACTTACACTTTTGGCACGTTTGTTTCGCACAAATATGGCCTAAATCACTGCAAGCCTGTGAACAGCAATTTGCAACCGAGTCAGGAACTGCAAAACAGATTGATCGCGTAAAAACAACCTTTGTGTAAAAAAATAAACTGTTGCAAATGTCTAAATGGCTTATTGTGTACACGAGGCAAAAAAGTTCCCTAAATAACCCGATTTGTACAGTTGCATCTTTCTTTTACCTGCGCTTCCAGTTTTGGCACGATTCTCTCACTCACTGAGTTTAGCAAGCGCGAAGAGGAGCGCGGGTCCACCTTCTTCATGTAGCCAATCAAATTAGCTTCTCGCTGACTCTCGTTTCACTCTTATCTGATTGGTTCAATAAACACGCCAAGTCTCAGCCATACAGCAAAACTCAATGAGTGAGAGAATCGTGGCAAAACTTTAAGCACAGGTAAAAGAAAGATAGATACAACTGTACAAATCTGGTTATTTCTGGAACTTTTTTGCCTCATGTACACAAACAAGCCATTTAGACATTTGCAATAGTTTATTTTTTTACACAAAGTTTCATTTTACGCGATCAATCAGTTTTGCAGTTCCTGTTGTTTTCCGTTGCAAATTGCTGTTCACAGGCTTGCAGTGCTTTTGGCCGTATTTGTGCGAGGACAAAAAACGTGCCAAAAGTGTAAGCGCGGAAAAATGGAAGTCAGAAGAATACAGATCCTATTTATTTTGCGTTAGCGTGAAGCTGCAGTTTCACAATACATGCATTACACTTACGAATAACACTTAAATGCAGCAAATCTTTTTTTCTTACACATGAAAGGCGATTTACACCTTTACAAATATTCTCTTGCAAACGCAAATTTTATTTACGCTTGCAATCTTATGTACACTTTCACAAATCTTACCCTGCGCATGAGATTCTTTATGGCATCATATTACCTTCATAAAAAAAAAGATCAAAACAAAGTGAAAGCAAAATGAATAAAACTTAAAATAAAATAAAAATAAAAATCGAATTAGAAAAATTTCAAATATTATAATAGTATATAAATGGTACTAAAATAACACTGATTAAATCACCTCTTTGCACACTAAAACACACACATATATGCACAATATAGCACAAATACACTGTACACAAAAAATAGTACAAAATTTGTATATTTCACATTTTTTATTACACACTACAATTAAAATTATATTTAAGTACTTTACATGTGCTTTAGTGTGTTAGTCGACACATACGTACTTCTTTAAAGCACGGTTATTAAATTACAACAGATTATTAAAGGAGTCATAACCTAGTATTACCTTGGATACCCACGCTCTATTATAGTCTTTCAGGCCCTTCTAAATAAAGAAAAGTGGAAAAAAAATAAACACAGAGCTCCTCTGACCCTTATTTCTGAAGGCATTATTGTCTCGCGAGATCTGATGCGATATTTTGGCTGTCGTGGACGGTCATTTTAATAATGCAAATGAGGGGCGCGTTGATTGGTGGCAGGAAGGAGGGGGGTTGACACCGCAGGTAACTTCAGCATCATTACAAACTGACATCATGGCGCAAGTTGTGAATGAACCCGACCTGGCCGCGACCTACGGGATTCAACCGTATATGTATGAACCAGACTCTGAACCTGAGCTGGAAAGGGAAGATGTAGAGTCGATGGATGGACGTCTACATCAAGATGTCTCTGAATGGTAAAGACAATCATTTTGACTAAGACATACATTAACATCAGTAACGAGCTGTTTAATGTTTAATGAAATGTTTAGCGCAGACACCTAACGATAAGCCAGTTGAAAGTGTTGTTGGGACAGCGTCATTAAAAATGAATTTCATCCACTGGTCCCTGATAGTTTGGTCCGTTTTTGGTAGAGAAAACACATTTACATGTTGTTTCTGGCAGTCAACCACAGAGCAACTCACGTGTGCACTTTGTTTCTGCATCTTTCTCGAATGAATATGAGGGGGAGAGGGGCAGGGCGGGCTTCCTGCAGCATAGGTCTGCGGTGTCCATATATGGTATATCCTGCCCCGTCATGACGTCAAGTCGGGGCAGAAATTAAAATCTCGTATTTGAGTGCGCGTGCACGTGGGCTGGTTTATGAACCCAGGGGTAAACAAACGCTTCACTTTTAAATATCGGCTTCCCGGCCAGTTAGGCAATCATTACATACATTAATTCTCGTGGAAAAGTGAAAATTGCAGGTTATGACTCCTTTAAAATACGATTCAAAATGTACTTTAAAGTAAAACCTTTCATTTTTGACATTATTTCAGAGAGAACCTTTTGTGTGTAAGTGTGTTAAGAAAGAGTCATGAATGTGTCTCTCGCTCTTTTATTTTATTTATATTATATTATCTGCAAGTAGAGTTTTTTAAATATCCTTTTAAGATTCAAAGTACACTACAAAGTGCACATCCACACAAGTGCACTTCTCAAGGGATACACACTCAACCTACACTGGAAATACACTGCACAAACACAAATATACCATACATGAAAACTTCAACACAAAAATGCTGTATAAAATACAACACAGTTCACAAAAAGCTGCAACACTGTATATTAAAATACTACAACCTATAATGAGCTAATTACTGCCTAATCTTTAGGTTGCATAATATGGAGATGCAGTTTTTTACTGTGTGTGTGTGTGTGTGTGTGAGTGAGTGTGAGTGAGTGAGTGAGTGAGTGTGTGTGTGTGTGTGTGTGTGCGTGCGTGCGTGCGTGTGTGTGTGTGTGTGTGTGTGTGAGTGAGTGAGTGAGTGAGTATGAGTGTGAGTGAGTGAGTGAGTGTGTGTGTGTGTGTGTTTAACCTGCCGTCAGTCGCACCTGTTCTCCATGTCGGCGCTGCACTTGGGTGACAGAAGCTCAAAGGACTTGGTGAACTTCACCACCTGCAGGAGACATTAAAGTGAGGAGGATTAGAGAGATGCAGCAGCAGGAGATGAAGAGGAGGAGGAGGAGGAAGAGGAGGATGAAGATGGAGAGGAAGATGAAGAGGAAGATGGAGAGGAAGAGGAGGAGGAAGAGGAAGAAGAGGAAGAGAAGGAAGAGAAGGAGGAGGAGGAGGAAGAGGAGGAGGAAGAGGAGGATGAAGATGGAGAGGAAGATGAAGAGGAAGATGGAGAGGAAGAGGAGGAGGAAGAGGAAGAAGAGGAAGAGAAGGAAGAGGAGGAGGAGGAAGATGGAGAGGAAGATAAAGAGGAAGAGGAGGAGGATGGAGAGGAAGATGAGGAGGAAGATGAAGAGGAAGATGAAGAGGAATATGAGGAGGAAGATGGAGAGGAAGATGAAGATGAGGAGGAAGATGGAGAGGAAGATGAGGGATCAGAGCGTACCGGAGACTCGATGTCCTCCAGCAGCTGGACGGAGCAGCGTTCACACTTCAGCAGAGTCTGAGCTCGATGCATGATCTTCCTCACGATCTTCTCCAGATCCGTCTGCTCCTCGAACAGATCGTTCACAACCTCCAGAAGAGCCTACACACACACACAGACAAAACCAGAACATAGTTGACATAGTTGAAGGATATGAATGCAAAAATTTCTAAGTACACAACAAGCTAGAAGTGCATTTCATGCATCATTACATTCTGAGATGCGTTACATTCCCAAGTAAGCGACATTCTGCAAGGGTCCTAAAGGGATGAGTGTAAACCGTCTATTTAATGGCTAGTTATGTGTTTGAGGTCAACTGCATGTTTAAAGGAATTTTACTCACCCTCATTTCATCTCAAACCCATTTCATTTTCTTTCTTTAATGTAATGTAATTCACTAGGACACATTTCTCAATACTTGGGTACTTTCTCAATAACTCTTCACACAGTGAGCACAACATCAGTCTATGAGAGCTAAGCTGGATCACTTAACATTGCTTTGACTCAAAATGCATTCAGTGACTACATCTTTCAAATGACATGAATACATCTCTCACTTAGACTCAAACTCAATGTACCTACAGGCCAATTTGCACATTTACGTTCATTTCAAAACGGATAAACTTATAATACAAAACTGAATAAAAAAATAAAATAAAAAAATAATACTTTCAAATCAATTAGATTTAGCTGAACACCTACATGTGTTAGACTTTTAGTTTCATTACCATCTGTACAAAAGGTGAAATGTGTAATTATATATATAATTACATATTTATATTTAAATTTAAAGTCCCATTAGTAGTTTTTCAGGTTAATTTCAGGTCTCACACTAAAATCACTCCCAGCAAGTGAATGATCACTTGAAGTCCCTCACTTTCTGCCAATGGACCCTTTTCACATTTCTGGGGTTCTCAAAAACAGAAGTCGTCATAGTTGAATGAACTTCTATAGTGCCGAAGGCATCTTTGTATTCCCATTTTCTCCAATAGCAAAAGAAAAAATCCATGATAGTGTTTCCACAACTTTCCAAAAGAGGGGACCATATATTGAGAGACAATCAGAAGAGAGAAAAATGTCAAATTTGCTGTCACTCCCTCAGCCGTTGTATAAACACAAACAGGGTTTGATATTAACATGCGCCAACACACCAAATGCGGGTAAAAATGAACTGTGGTGGGTAACGCTGTCAAATCACTAGCCAATTTGGCGTGTTACTTATTATGTGTACTCACTTTGAACAGGGAACACTTCCCATAAATCCTGATGTACTCGTTACATCATAAGAAGAATGGCGTCTACACTAATATAAATCTCTGTTTATCCCGAGGTTTAGCGCAGTCCGCCGGATCCAGGCCGTATCCAGACCTGATGAAGGACCTGCACCTGGACAAGACGACAGCGCAGTCCTGAAGTGTCAACTAGTCTCTCCACTGTGAAGGCCTCCCTCCCTTTACCTCTCTACAGATAAAGCGTTGTCGGGATAATTCCGGTTCGCGTGGCTACGCGGAAGCGATAAAAATTCTGTATTATAAATGTTAAGGCCAGACAAGTAGTATCTTGAGGGTTGATTTGTAGGGAAGGACTACACGCCTGCGCACATATATATTCAAACGCACATCCCTATAGACTGAACTCATAATACGCATGTGCACGCCGTCAGCGTTCTCACTGGTTCGCGTTTTTAAAGTTTGCGCAGAGACAACTAAGAGTTTTCTGTTAAAACGGTGTTGTGTTAGCGGCCCCTAAGTTAATAACTAATGATCGTTGCGACAGAAGTGAATCAGTCTAACTTTAGCTGGACAATAACTTTATTCTAGAGCTGCTGTAAAGCCAAAAACAATCTCTGTTACTTTAATTTCCTATTATCAATGTAAAGCCACTTTGGAACAATCTACATTGTTAAAAGCGCTATATAAATGAAGATGACTTGACTTGACTTTGCTGGGGAAGTTCGTGTGAGCCAAATCTGCGCAGATTTAGTGCAAATACTCGACTCGTGAGTTATCATATTAAATACAGCGTATTGTGCAGAATCTGCACATATCTGGCTTACTTGAACACACACGTCACTACAACAAATAATGGCACACTTGTTCATTTGCATTGAAGCATTAGCGAAGATTAAAAAGCATTTGGTTAACAGAAAAGACATTGTTATTTTCCAACATCCTACATTTTTTTTATGTTCTTTGTACTGTAATGATCTGTCTACCTAAAACAAATTTTTGGTGAAAAGGATGAGGATGAAAGAGGAAGGGAGGAGATGGCTTGATGACAGGATTTTGTTAATTAAGAAATGAATGTATGAAATCCAAATTTCATAATGTATATATATTTTTTTTTTGGCTAGTAGAAGTTCTGAATGGCTGGTAACTTAAAAATGTAGTCAAATTGGCCGGTGAGTGAAAAAGTTCATTTCAAACCCTGAACACAAAGTATAGCATTTGAAATTCATTTTTGTATGAAAACATTAACAATTTGTTTTGTGATGTTGATTATGTGTGGAAACATATCATCACAGTCTGTGAAAAGGGTCCATATAATTCTCATTCTCTCTCTTTACGTTCTTGTTTTCTGGCATTATGTTCCTCTGTGATCGATTTTAAAATGTGTTGATGATGCTCTAAAGACGCCACAACTCAGATTTATGCTTCCCCAGCCACACACACATCTCTTCTTGATTCAAAACCTCTAGATGCAGGAACAGAGTGTGTAGGAAGCAAAAGATCAATAGACAGATACACACATACTACGTAATAAACACCCACATGACATTTATAGCGCACGCACACAGCGCTGTCCTGTTACAGTAGGAGGGGGGCAGAGATATAATACGGTTTTAATGAAGTCAGGGCTGAATTAAGTGTGTTCTTACCCTGCTCCTGTCGTACTCTTTCCTGGAGGCAGCGAACAGTTGGGCGTTTGAGATGGCAATGCCACAGAAGGGAAGGTACATCTGCAACACCTGCACAGACAGAAGAGTGTGTTGAAGTGTAGCATCAATGTGAGTCTAAGGTGTCCTGGACACAACGCTGGAACAACGGTCTCTCCAAAACACAAAGTGGTTTCAGCCTGGCAAAGGACTATACCATAGTTACAGTAAAATTACATCACTATATGAATTACGTTAATATATTAAGTTGGTCTTTATAATAAAAAAAAAATTCTTTGTATGAATGAATATATCTCTGATAGGAAACAATTTGTTTGTATTAACAAATACAAATCTAACTCTGTCTCTATCTCCCGTGGTGTACCTCATGGATCGGTTCTTGGTCCACTTATATTTTTTATTTACATGCTTCCTCTTGGCCAGATCATTAAATATCATGTTTAAATTTTTATAGTTATGCCAATGATACACACATTTATTTGCTGTCTTCCCTCCCCCATCCATCATTTCTAGAAAACTTCCTGAAACTGAATGCTGGCAAAACTGAAATTCTGCTAGTTGGCCCCAAATCGCTTTGCCCCTCCTTCATATTGATGGAGTCCTGGTTAGACATTATAAAACGGATAGTTCCGGTCCTTGATTCTGATTGGTTGAGCCGCGTTCAAAGCCGTTGTAAATTACTCCACAAACACACACCTGTGACCGTATTATTACTGCGCAACTGCCGTTTGTGATTCTTTGTTGCTGCATGTGTTGCTTGGCAACCTCTTTGGAACTACATTGCTTGGCGGAGGAATAAATGTGTTATAACGTTATATTTTTTGTTGCTGGTGCTTATTTTATGAATAAAAAAAAACATGCAAATGCATATTTTTATGGATTTTTATGAAGCTTATTGCTTAATTCACCAGCTGTTCGGGATCTGGGAGTTCTTTTTGATTCTAAATTATGTTTTGTACAGCCATATCAGCCAGCTTGTTGTAATTTTGTTTTTTCAACCTTTACAATATTGTTCACATACATCATTCAATTAACCATAAAGATGCTGAAACTATTATTCACACTTTCATAACCTCGAAATTGGACTATTGTAAATCCTTGTTTAGAGGCCTTCCAGCTAAAGTCCTTAATCGCCTAACTGGTACAAAACTCTGTTGCTTCTGCCCTTACATTTAACAAAAAATCTGCTCACATCACTCCTGATCCTTCACCAATTACACTAGCTCTCTATTGCCTATCGCATTCAGTTCAAACTACTTGTCTTATATTATAAGGCCTGTCATGGTTTAGCACCTTCATATCTTGCTGAGTTAATTCAGCCGTACGCTCCTGCCCGTACTCTTAGATCTAGTTCACACAACCTGCTTGTTTTTCCCAAGTTCAAACTGTCTACTTTTGGTGGTAGGGCGTTCAGTAGTAGGTGATTGAATTCCTGAATCAACATCTTTGTTGATCCTAGAACAACACTGCAGTCAACCAATCAGATTTGAGGGACAAGTTTAGGCTTAAAACCAGGGTTAGGTGCTTCTACATCAGTATTATTCACCTATCATTTCCCTTTGATTTTAGGGAAAAGTTATAGGTAGGGTTAGGTTTATGAGTAGGGATATGGTTAGGACAAAATTTTCGGACAGGAATGTTGTGCCAGGATCAACGAAACAGGAACATTTCTGACTTGGCAAAATCACAGTGACCTCAGTATTACAGGCTCTAAGATCTGGAATAAGCTGCCCCAGAAATGATGTGCTATCTCATCACTACAGACCCTTAAGACAGAACTTAAAACTCATTTATTCACATTGTTTTGCAACTGATTGGTTCCCCTTTCTGTTATTTCAATACTTGTTCAGTTATTATCTGCCATGCTATATGTTAATCGTTTGAATGCTTGTTCTGATGATTGTACTTTGCTTGTACTTCCGTATTTTCTGTATTATCTGTCTATTTTGTAGTGTCCTTGGGTCCTTGAAAGGCACTATATAAATAAAACATATTATTATTTATTATTACCGGAGGTCTTTGTTGGTTTTAAAATACACAGCAATAGTGTTAACTGATGAATTTGCACATGGTTTGTCTTCAAGCATATTAAAAACACCACATAGACATATAAACAACATTAAAAACTAGATTTTCACCACAGGGTGTCTAATAATGTGTATGTATGTGATTTTACGGTCTCCCCGCTATTCGCCTGTATGAGGCTGTCTTGTGTGTCTCAATAACTCTGTTGGGCGCACTTCCTTCAATATCTTATAAACTCAACCTAATTGTATTCTAGAATACAAAGAAGTGTGACCGAGACAGCAAAACTTCATTGTCCTGAATACAGATTTCTGTTTCCTCACTCACCGCTGTGTTTTTAAAGGTCTGAGATCTCCTCTAGCTCTCCCGATGCCAAACACACACTCAGACTGCTGTCAGAATGACAAAAACACACTCACATTTCTCTTGTAGGGAGCCAGAGAGCCTCTATGAGAGAAATGAGCGTAGTCATAATGTTGAGGTAATATAAACAGGTTCATATTAAAATTCTGTCAGGAACCACATCAAAACCTGCCTCAGGACAAGTCAGCGTGACACCACAGAGAGGCCTGGATGAATCTGTCAGCCCTGAAGTCACCGAGAGCGCAGGTAAATGGGGTTCTGGAGTAATTGGATTCTGTCTGACTGCCCATTAGTCTGGGCTGCATGGGAGACTGCTGCACTGAGTCTGTTTACCACACTGTTAAAGCGTTTAATAAAGAGTGGATGTGACCTGAACCTGTGGGAGCGATCAACAGGTTCTCACAGCACGCTGTCCGCTCATTTAAACTGTTAGGCTAATGAAACGAGGGAATTGAGCTCCTTCACATGGAAACACACAACAACTTTATACAAGTTATGACTGAACTATTTCATTACTGCTTCATTCACCCGTGGGCCTTCTAAGCAAAGTATTGTTGCAGGTTTTGTTCCTAAACTTCTTTATCACTGTAGCAGTGGCGGCTGCTGGTATTTCAAAGAGGGGAAATTCATTTTCGGCCTATATCATAAAAATTGTCCATTTATTTACACTTAAATGCTGCCCTACGTTCCTTTTCAAGAAAATGCTCTGTGACCCTGTGACCAACTAGGCGTCTTTTCCAGTGACTTGACCAGTGTCCTCTCAATGGCCAGCAGAGTTAGGTATAATCGCATAAATGTAATCATATAATAAAGGTATAAATAATTATATAATAGCCTATAGTATAATAATACTACAACTAATAATATTTTTTACAATTATTTTAATAATTATTTTTTAATTATTACTAATAATAATATAAAAATTATAATAAGTAATAATATAATAAAGGTATAAATGTATAATTGTGTGAAATGTATTATGAAAATTGGCTAGCAATTTCGACAAGCAAATACCAAGAAATAGGTTGCAGCAGTTTGTCTTTCGACTTCACTTGCAAAATCCGCGATGGGACTGAGCTCGAACAGCTTCAGCGGCAGCGACTTTTCTTTGTATGAAATCACTGTCAATCAAAAGGAGATGCAGTCTTTCGACAGACCCTCCAATCATCACGCAGAAGCCCGGAGTCCAGGCCAGCCCACTCCTCCATTCACTACAGAGACACTGAGCGTCCGTGGGCGGGACATAGTCGCAGCATTTATCCAATGACCGTCTAGTTTCGAAGCACTGAAAAAAACTGTTCAAAGCAGCCCCACTGAAGTCAATGGACGCTGGGCTTCAACAGGGAAATGCACTGTGACGCTACGGGAATGTATGAGAAGGAAATCGAGTCAGCCGACCTGCTATATGTAGCTGATTCTGAACGAACTCGTCTTTGAGATGAACGTTTTCTAACGCATTTTTAGTCAATAAAATGTTAACACAATAGTACATATTTCACCATTATTGTTTTGACATTATAGGGGAAGCCGAGCTTCCCTTGCAGTCTTATAGAAATCCCCACTGCACTGTAGTCTACTTATGTTTCTGCACCATCATTTAGTTTCTCATAATCATTTTGCACCCGCTATACCTTTAAGAGTTCTATGTAAATGACCTTTGATATGATTGGCTAAGCTCTTTACATGTAAACTGAATAACAATGTGCACTTTGAGGTTGTGGGTTAGCTGACGGGTCCAAAATAGTTTTTGAATGTACTATCCATCCTTCAACAGCGTCTCTGCAAAGCTTCAATTACATTGTGACAGGATCACAAAACAATCAGCGCTGAAATGAAACACTCAAACTGTCACGATCAGACTGATAGAATCAGACTTCAGCTTTCATATTGCGGTACATCAAAAAAGTTCAAGTTTGGTGAACTTTGACCTTTGGATTTGTATAACAAGGAGATGAGTGTCCAATAGAGGATCTTGACGTCACAGACTGAGCTCTTGGCTGAGTAGCACGTCTGAAGGAAGCAACAAGCGTGTGATTCTTTTGTGTTCTTCATTCAGCCAGCACCATTTGCACAATCATTCACAAATCCAGTCACAGCTACAGCTCGGTACAATACTGACAGTCACGCCAAACGTAACGTGAACGACTGCCAACCCTGCTTTTCTTCTCTACTAGGTCTACTCTGAGGGTTCTCTGGCTACTGCCACCGACTGGATACCCGTCTATGGAACTACAATAATGACAAATGTATTTGAAGCAAAAAAGCTTGTTGAATTGCACTAATTGAAAAATAAATGCATTGCATTAATAACCATGCTTGCTTTTTAATGCATTGTAATTTTAGGACTTGCATTTTTATGTTGCTGAAATTCAACATGGTCGTATATTTAAGCTGTGAATATTTCAATTCAAAATGTTTCACACATTTTCATTATTGAAAATTCAATAATCCATAATCACCTTTCAGATTTAACTTTAAAAATATTTGGTCTGTTTAAAAATGCAATGTTTTATATTCGACAGGCAATTTTTTAGGCAATTTTTTTCCCGCTTAAATTCGCTTCCACAAATTCGACAGAAAATTCCACATTGCACATCCAGGATCCAGTTCCTAGATGTGCAATGTTGAACCAATGCATAATCTCCGTGTGCTGTTTGTCGGCTCACCAGCCGGTGGTGCAAGTGCGTGTTGACAAAAACCAGAGCAAACGTTGGAGAGAGTCATTTATTCACAAAGACGGATTTACAGAAATGGAGCAAGTAGGAAGTGTATGTGCAGAACAGCTGATAAAGGCACAAAAGTTGTGTTTACGTTTAATTCAATGTCTTCACAGTTACTTTCCCTAAGTATGTGCTGTAATACGACTGGGGTTGCCCTTATACGTCATGCTCCATATTTCCCAACAACTCTTAATGTGAAAAATGCTTAACATGGCTTAATGGACTGATACAAGACTGAGTATAAACATTATTGGTGGTGCATACTATATTCAGGTAAGCAGATGCACTCAGAATATCAACATAATGTGCAAGGTTTCAAGTTTCCCTCCTATAGAAACCTGTTATAAAGAAAACGCTTAACATGTCTTATTAGACTAATAAAGTAATAACGATCAAACTCAGTATACAATTTATTGATGTACAATATACACACTATATACTATATACAACAAGCAGATGAGCACAGAAAATGCTTTGCTGTAGAAAATCATGAAATCGTTGCCAAAAAAAAAAAAAACTTAACTTGGCTTAATGCATATAGGCTATAAAAAGACCAAACTCACTATATTGGTTTTGCAAGCAGATGAGACCAGAGGAATGCATACATTTGGGAGGGATGTAAAAAAAAAAGAAATTGTAAAAAGTGTATTGTGATTGTCAAAACATTTGATAACTAAACAGAATTTTATTAATTTCCATTTTAGTGACAACATGTTTCAACATGGTACAATGACTGGTATGCCCCTGTTTTTAATATTGCTTGATTTCAAATTTACAAATTTCACGATTTCATTTCAATTCTATTCTTGTGATTTGATTCCGATCTTGATTCAATATCGATTCATTTAGATAAATATTAGGTACAGTAGATACGTTGATAGATAAAGGTTAAAAATAACAACTCAAATATAGCTAAACAATTCATTTGTTATAACAACGTAATAATATTTTAATGATATAAGTAAAAATATAATGTTAATATAGTGCACATGATATTTAATTCAATTCAATTCACGTTTATTTGTATAGCGCTTTTCACAATAGGCTACACATAATTTCAAAGCAGCTTTACAGAAAGTGCATGAGTCCATATTACAATTTAGAGTGATCTGTTATCAGAGGCAACTGAAAAAGTTAAGTATTTCAGAAATGTACATATACACGTCACAGTTAGCTAAAAATGTATTCATTTAAACAATGTAATAATTTAAAGCAGAAACAATGATCTCATTGAATTCAACAAATGATTATGACATTTAGAAAATATAGCATTGGTGCAAAATTTAGCAAAATACTCCTCTCTATAGCAAGTTTTTCTAGCCAACTAACGTGCTATGGTCATTAAATGGCTTTCCTGAATATCCTAGTAATATCCTTAATATTCTACTTAATGTTAGTCAACGAGAAGAGGCTCAGTCGACCAAATTTTAATTAGTCTGTTAATCTAAAAAAAAAAAAAAAAAAAAACTAAAAGTATGAATACTAATGAATACATTAATTATTATACTGTGTGTTTACTATTGTAACTGCATGGTTTTCTATGAAGGAGGTACAGTAATTTTGCAAGGGCTCCATCAGCTTAAAATCCTAAGCACTGACCAGCTGTATGGAGAAACACACACATTCTGTAAGGCAGATCTGCGTCACTCTGCTCTGCGTCACCGTCTGAGAGAATATGATATTGTATTGAATACACAGTAATTCCTCAGCTCTACCTTCTGCTAATCCCACAGAGAACTCACAGGACTATTCACAGTACTGTGGCATTTCACAACAAAGGCCAGAGAGTGGTGTGCCCGTCTGGGAGCCCAGCAGCACATCCAGACTCTCAGAAACACACATTCATGCAGATCATCAGCAGAGCTTTCAAACAAATATCAGATTTGTGGCCACAACATTGAACAGTATGAACTGCTGTCTCATAAAAACGCACTTTTTTTTTTGAAGAATATGTGGTTTTGCTATGCAGTTGTTGCTAAGTGTTGCTAAGGTGTTCTTTTTCAATGGTTTTAGCCAGGTTAAATGCTGTTTCTGAGATTTTCTGAGTCATTGCAAGGGCACTGCTAAAAATTTTGGAATTCTTCAGTTTCAGACTTTCAGTCCATCCAGTCGGAGGATATTAAACATGTTTGATGTTTTAAGTCGAGTTAATCACAGCGTGGTGCTTCTTGTCTGGTGTGCGACCGGCTTAACAAAGTGCAGTAAATTGAAAAACTCAAGCACAAACTGTGGGCTAGATAACACAAACTAACCAGGGGTAAAAGAGGACAGGTGTGACTAAATCAGTGAGCTAATTGAGTAACCATAGAAACTAACAAAAGACGGGAACAAGGAACAAAGGAAACAAGAATAGGAAATAGTGCAAAACCAACTGAATGTCAAACTCCAACACAGATTTAACGAGACATAACCCTGACATTTCCCCCATCAAGAAGGCGCTTTAAAAACATCAAAGCAGTCCAACAGAGGAGGGAGGACGGGGGCTTTGGAGGAGGATGCAGAGCTGGCACGGGACATCCCAGGACGAGGGAGGAGCAAGAGGGAAGATAACGGTGGGAGGAGCCAGGGTGTAACTCCCCGCAGGAGCACCGAGATACAGGCCCATGATGGAGTTGAAGGAGGGAGGAGCCAAGGAGGAGAAGCTGGAGCCTGATGGAGCCAAAGAGGTGGAGAGATGAGTGGTAGACGGAGGCCCGGAAGTCCATGACCAAGGCAGAGCTGGAGGGGCGACGGTCCCAGGTGAAGCCAAGGGAGCGAGGAGCCAAGGTGGAGCCGACTGGTCGATGGGGAGATGTGAAGTGACAGGATTGGAGGTTTTAGATGGAGTTAGAGGGTCGACACTCCAGGGCGGAGCTGGTAATCTAGAAGCCCAAGTCGCATCCAGGATGCTTGGAGCAGGCAGCTTAGAAGGAGACGAGGGGCTGAATGGAGTCAGCGAAGACAGGGCCAAAGAACTGGGTAACATGGGCAGGGAGTTACAAAACAGCCTCCTTGGTCAATTTAGGACAGGCAGAGAGTTTAAAAGCTGCCTCCATGGCCGACACGGGACAGGCAGAGGAGGTGGGAGTGGGAACATCACAGACTATACTGATTTGATGCTGGGTGATGGAACAGTCATGGTGCTGTGCGAAGAAATGGGAATTGTGCAAACTCCTTCTCTCTCCTCCACAATTACAAGGGGGCAAGATCATGCCATTTACTGCAGCCTCTGAAGTATAGGCGAGGCTCCAGTACATTTCCTCTTACTCCACAAGGTCCTCAGGGACGCACCTGGTCAAGCACAAACTGAGGGCTAGATATACACAAAGTAATCAGGGGTGAAAAAGAAAAGGACAGGTGTGACTAAATCAATGAACTTATGAGTAACCATGGAAACTAATAAGAAGTGGGAACAAGGAACTGGAACAGAAAAACATTGCAAAACCAACTCAATGTCAAACTCAGACACAGATCAAATGAGACATAACCTTGAAAAAGTGTGTTTATGATTAGGGTGATAAATTAAAATATTATGGTAATAACTACCAGTTTTTCAACATCAAGTAGCATAATAAACTATTATTGTTTGGTTAAAATAACTAGAAAGCGGCTGACAACGAAAGCCTCGCGCAGTTTAAAATGACTGTGCCTTCACGTAGATTAAAATAAGGTGGGCTGTGGTATTGCTGCGTTGACCAGCAATGGTCTGAAGTGACATCTGTGTGAGCCGTGCTTCATGCATAGCTACAATATTTACAATAGACAATGAATTTTACACCCAAATTTTCACTATAGTGACCACACATTTAGCCAATTAACTGTTAACTTTTTCCCTATCACATATTTTAGTAATCACCGTAAATTAGGTATCATTCGAAAACTTAAACACTCAAAATTCATCCTGTGAAAACTTCTTTGCGTTACTATGGAGCCCCGCACATGACATTTGGGAAAAAATATGTACATCATGGCCACGAATTAACAATCCGTTCCTACAACTTACTAATACATCAGCACGTTTTACTAATGTGTTCTCTTGTCTTGATTTAATTAAATCATGTGCACAATATAATAATTACTTTCCTCGTTTTACTAAATCGTGCAGACAATATAATTCGTTCCTTTGTTTAGCACTCAAAACGAGTATACATACATATATGTGCCTTATCACATCTATGCTAAAAAATGAGGCAGCACACCTCTCCTCAAAAGGCTGCAAAATATGATATGATTCATGTCTGTAGCACAAATGGTGTGGCATGAATTACACCCTACAGTTTAATACTTTAAGGTTTGCCCTAAACATGAGCAATAGTAATATTAATGCTTGCCCAACAAACACCATTACCACACACAATAACAGCATTAGCATAAATCCAAAGCTCCATTCATTAAGTGATGAACTATATTCTGGACGCATGCAAATGAACAACCCATAATTGTTTCTCCACAAAATGAACAGAACAAAACCTCACCTTGTCATTAAATATACAATATGTCTACCATATTGTATGTATGTTTAGAAAACTCTAAACCTGTCTGGTGCGGTACTAAGACTTGCCCGCCAAAACAGAATCTAAAAGTGGCACCTTTGTCTCCGTGGGCTGGAAACAATCGCCGAGTTTTCTCTGTTCTGCCTCTCTGTCTCACACACACAGGGAAGAGTTTCATCATTAATTCAGCAGTTGGTAGCATGCATGACATGAAACTAATGTACAATGAAAAGCACATGAAATCTCAATGCACTGAACTCGATCTGGGGCTCACAGCAACATTTACATTTACATTTATTCATTTAGCTGACGCTTTTATCCAAAGCGACTTACAATTGCTATATATGTCAGAGGTCTCACGCCTCTGGAGCAACTAGGGGTTAAGTGTCTTGCTCAGGGACACATTGGTGTCTCACAGTGGATTCGAACCTGGGTCTCTCACACCAAAGGCATGTGTCTTATCCATTGCGCCAAGTATGCACTGAAACAGGGTGAGACTGGTTGCTGGCTGACAGAGAGTGTTTTGAGCGTACTAGGCCTAGGTGAGGAAGAGATTCCAGAAGTTCTGGTGGCTGTGACAGCAGATTGGTAGAAAATTGTCCAATCTCTTGTATCTTCTTCTCCCTCTGCCCATTGGTTTGAGGATGGTAACCAAAGGAAAGGCTTACAGTCACACCTTGGAGGGTGAAAAAGGCATTCCAGAGCTAGGAGAGGAATGGAGAACATTGATCAGAGACCATGTCTTCTGATAGTCCAAATTTGCAGAAGACATGATTGAACAGCATCTCAGCAGTTTCCATGAAAGTAGGAAAACCCTTTAGATTACAGCCATAGGATTCTCCGGAGCTTCGCCGGAATTGTGGAGACGAGAGAGTGCATCGGCTTTCACATTCTTGGTCTCTGGACGATAGGATATGGAAAAATCTAAACGGGTGAAGAAAAGGGCCTATCTGGCCTGTCTGGGTTTTAATCTTTTTGCCTCATGGAGATATTCCAGATTACGATGGTCGGTGAGCACAGTGAAAGGATTTTGGGCCCTCTCCAGCCAATGCCTCCATTCCTCCAGAGCTAATTTGATGGTGAGGAGCTCACAATTTCCGATGGTGTAATTCTGCTCTGCCAGGGTGAATTTTCTGGAGAAGAAGGCACATGGATGGAGTCATGAGGGCTGCCCCTGTTGCTGTGATAGCACCGCTCCGACGCATGATGTTGATGCGTCCACGTCCACTACAGAAAGTTGGTTGGGATCTGGATGAACTAGGAGCAGTACTTGATGGCCTGTAGGGCTTTAGTGGCCTTTGGTTTCCAGGACAGAGAATTGGGCCTCCCTTTCAGGAGATTGGTGAGTGCAGCCGTGATAGAACTGATTCTTGATAAACCAACGATAGAAATGGGAAAACCCTAGGAACTCTTTGATAGTGGAGAGAGTTGGCCTCGAACATACTGCTTCCACCTTCCCCATGTCCATATTGATCCCGACTTTACTGATATGGTAGCCAAGGAACTGGATTGTGGATTGGTGGAAGGTGCATTTTTCCGCTTTGAGGAAGAGCTGATGTTCTCTCAACTTCTGGAGGACCTCTTAAACGTGTTGATGTTCAGCCGTGGTCTGCGAGTACACTAAGATTATTTACTTATGTAAATAAGCACAAAGCAGTGAAGGTACTCCCAGAGCACCTACTTTATGCCGCCCTTGAATACAAAGGGGCCATTGACCAGCCCATACAACATAACGTAATATTCCTAGTGGCCTGTAGGCATCACAAATGTGGCCCTCCACTCACACCCCTCACGTATCCGGGTTACAGGCGCTTTGGTCCAGCTTTGTGAAGACGGTTGCACCTCAGAGCTGTTCCAAAGCAGCTGGGACGAGGGGGAGGGGATACTAGAACTTTATGGTAATCTTGTTGACAACAAAATAACCAATGCAAGGACGCAAGCCTCTGTCCTTCTTGGCAACAAAGAAAAAACTGGGAGCAGCAGTGAAAGTCGAAGGTCGGATATATACTTGCTGAAGAGCCTCTTATTTACTCCTCCATGGCCTTCTGTTCGGGGATGGAGAGAGGATACATTTTGCCACAGGGCACTGGCTCACCCGGAATGAGGTTGATGGCGCAGTCTCATAGTCGGTGTGGTGGTAGTTGCAAAGCTTGTTTATGGCAGAAAACGTCACTGAAGGGTGCATAGCAGGAAGGTATGTCCATGGATTGTTGTTTTACAGGACTCTCAATGTGGAATTAATGGAGAGAACTCAGGACTTGGGAGGAGATAGTTGAGGAAGTTCAGGGAAACATCTTGGAAAACAGTCCTTGCCCCACTTCAGGACTTTACCACTGGACCAGGAGAGGATGGGATTATGTGTCATGAGCCAAGGATGCCTCAGCATAATCCCCGTGGTGGCGTTCTTCAGAACCAGGAGGCAGATATTCACCTGTAGCCAACCAATCTGGAGTTGGAGAGGTCCCACACAGTAACGAACATGGCCTTGGCCGAGCGGCTTTACAGTCACAGATTGGATCCTGTATGGGATGGTGTTGGGCCATTTTTGGAGCTGGAGATGGTGGCAGAGGTCCCTGGAAAAGAACTTGTCAGCTGACCCACAGTTAAGGAGGGTGGTAACTGAATCAAAAATGTCAGCAGAATTGAGTGTTACAATGGTGATAAGTGGAGAAGTACTAACATTGGGACTGGAAACAAAACTCACCAAATTTACTCTTTGGTACTCACCAATAGGACATACTAAAATGACATGTCCACCAGAACCACAATACAAGCAGAGTCTCTGGGCCAGCCAATGGTGCCGATGGTGCCGCTCGGCTAGAGAGACGCATGTGTGGTCGATCTACATCGGTTTGTGGTTCTGGAGAACTGGGGAACTTTGGCTGACGGTGGAAAAAGAAGGACTACTGGCACTGTTGGTCTTCCATACATATTTGAACTCTATGGGCAATCTGGATGGACAGCTGTATGAAGCACTCGAGTCTGATGGATTCATCATACTTAAGCTGAGAGATGCAGCCTCAGAGCCAGTTCCAATCCTTGGTGATAGGTGGATAAGACTGAGCGCTCGTTCCAGCCGATGGCCGCTGCTAGGGCTCGAAACTTTTACGAACCCTATGGAACTATAGCCTTGGCGTAAAGGATAGAGTTGCTCACCAATAGAAGAATCACACACAGGACGACCAAAGATTTCTCTGAAATGAGCCACGAAACTATCAAAGGATTGTGTCACTGGTTCTGCCTGCTGCCAGATGGTTTAAGCCCACTGAAGTGCTCGCCCGGTTAACAAAGATAAGATGAATGAAATCTTGTCTCTTTCAGCAGGAAAATGATGGGGCTGCATCTCTAGGGCTAGTGAACATTGGAACAAGAAGCCATTGCAGTCCTCAGCCAAGCCAGAGTTGGGTGCTGGGTTGACCATGGAACTGGCTGTGTAAACAGGAGGAGAATCGCTTGGTGCAGTGATGGGTGCTGTGGTGGTTCCGGGTACGGTGAGGACTAGGGGTGGGTACCGAAACCAGGCACGATATGGAACCGGTACCTAAGTAACCGGTATGTAACCGGACCGAATCAAAACGCAGATTTCGGTGCCTCATGTCGGTGCCACCTAAATGCCTCAGTTGTCGGCTGAAATATTTGCCCTCTGGTTCTTCGAAACGGACGCAGGACGTCGCTAGTTAACCCTTTGATGCGTATGATCGTTCACGCACCAGTGTCTGTATCTGAGCCAGATACAGACGCACTCAGCACTGTCATATATCACAACTATTGTGGTTTATTTTAGGTTTCAGACATTTAAATACACATAAGTATTAGCAAAACAACATTTGTAGTTTAAAATACACACTGATGTCTATGTAAGCGGCAATAACAATCCTTTCAATTATAAATGGATGACATATTTAGATACACATTGTGTAGGTAACTTTCAAACTTACTCTATTCTTCTCACACTTCAACAGCCACTTACTTTAATGTATTTCGGGAGAAATGGATGAGTTGATGTGTTGTATGCCTAAATCTGAGAGATACAATTCTCTGAACTGCGGTGCATACTAACCCATTGTGCGTTAGGGATCAACTAACATGAATCATGATCATTATAAAGGTTTCTTAAATGACAAAACACATTCACTTACATGTATTTAAGAATAAAAATATCAGCCAAGGACTGACTGACATGTAACGTAACCAATTTTTTCCTGCGTCATGTTTAGTGTGAAAATGTAGTCGATGTCCCTACAATAACAGACCGGCGTACATCTCATAAATAATTTATTCAAGAATGTGCAAATTTACTGCAACAATAGAGCAGCGAACTTCACATATTTTTTTAAATCTAGCCTTCAGTTGATCCTGATGTGCGCTCATTGCCACAGCTGTAAACATGAGGTTCCACGAGGGGTTTCGCATCACACATTTAAAATTATGCATTCTAAAATAAAGCTCATCTTGTGCAGGACATGCAATAAGTCAGGAGAGGTGCCATATTTTGCCAGAGAAGTAAAAAAAATGAGAAAAGAATTGCTGAAATTTAAAGCTGGTTTGTAGCATACCAAGAATACAGACTATGTTGCTGTTATTAGTACTGTAGTGCTATTTAATGTTCAATTATTGTATTTGGGTTAGGTGGCTTAGGTTTTATTGTGAATTTGTTATGTAATTTTTTTGTGTTTTGTATTTACACAACTTATATTTATATATTTACTTTAAAATTTTAATATATTCAATTTTAAGATTTTTTTGTTTCATTTTTTTCAATAAAAACGCCGTTCTTTAATGTCATTCACCATCGTTTTGAGGCTCTCTTATTTTTTAAGTATTGATTTGGCACCAGTATTGAAAAAAACAGACAAAAAAAACCCAATACCCAACCCTAATGAGGACTCAGCAGAACGAGACTACCAATTCTGGAAAAGGATTCGGGCCTGCTGGGTTCATGTTGGTCTTCTGTAATGGAATACCAGACTCAGACACAGGATATTTGTCAAACCCAAACAGAGCACACACTTCTTGGATGTTTGGAACGGGTTGAGAGCGGGTAAGAAGATCAGGTAAGGAGTTCGTTATCCACATTGGAGACCAGACGATGAGTGACTGAGAAGTGTGTGCTCTTATACTGTGGCTGATGAGGGACAGGAGCGAGTGAGAGCTGGGTGTTTGTGACGGAGGAGCCTGGTGACAATATTATTACAAAGTGCATTTTTTTAAAGTGATCAAGGACCAAATCAGTTTGATGTGTGAATGAATCATCCAGACCAGTTTTGTGAACCGGATCAACTGATCCATTGATAAACTCAGACTGAAAACAATCGCAAATCGGACATGAAGCTAGACTTGGAATAGTGCACAAGTTGTACAACCTTAATGATACATTTATGGTGCTTTTTGAAGCTTAAAATCGTCAGTCCCTCTTGACTGCATGGAAAAGAGAATAAAAACAATCAATGTTTGTGTATGTGTGTGCATTTTCCACTGAATAAAGAAAGACTTACAGGGTTTGAAACTAGAGTGAGTAAATGATGACAGAAAATTAATTTTTGGATGAACTATCCCTTTAAATTCATGGATCTCAGATTGCCTGATCGATTGCTGTCTGATCGATTGCTCCTGTCTGCCTCGCTGCCTGCTGTGAGTGTGTTTGTTTGATTCGGTGCGATAAGCTCCGTCTTAGCCATATATTTCTTTGTTTTGAACCATCATTTTACTACCATTTCTAGTTGTTTATACTACTACATTTTACCCAACATCTCAGATTAACCTGACATCGCTAGCTTTTGTTATTAGTACTACTAGCACAACACGCTAGTAATTCGCTAGCCTGTTAACGCGCCACCCGTGCGCTCAGCTATTTTATTTATTTATTTTTCTCTCGCGCGTCCGCGCCTTTGAGTTCATAAAAAGCTCAGGTGAGTAAGAATCACTCAACAAACACGGTGAGTAATGTCTTGTCCTGTTATTGTCACTTGCACTTCATGTCACATGTTTAGTATAGGCTTCTCTGTCGACAATATAGGATTTATATGTGATAAATGTAAGGAGACAGTTAGGTTGACAGAGAAGATTTCAGAATTAGAAACACGCATCCAAACTTTAATTGAGGATAGTAAGAGTGCTAGTGCTTTAGATGTTTTGGATGCGCATAGAATAGTGCACACTTTACATGAGTCGGTTCTGGCTGAAGTAGAGCCCGTGCAGCCGGGCAAATGGGTGACAGTGAGGGATCGCTCTAGTCGCGGATCTAAAAACCACTCTTCCGTTCCGATTACCATAACAAATCGATTTGCCCCGCTCAGTGAAACACCCACTGAGAATGATTGTGCCCTAGTTATTGGCGATTCTATTACACGGAACGTGAAAATAGAGACACCAACCACCATAGTCACATGTTTGCCGGGAGCCAGAGCGCCTGACATCAAAGCAAATTTAAAAGTGCTGGCTAATGCTAATCGTAAATTCTCTAAGATCATTATTCATGTCGGCACTAATGATGTTCGACTCCGCCAGTCGGAGATCACCAAAATTAATATTAAAGAGGTGTGTGAACTTGCAAGTACGATGTCAAGGACTGTAATTTGCTCTGGCCCCCTTCCTGTTCGCAGGAGTGATGAGATAGTTAGTAGATTATGTTCGCTTAACGGTTGGCTGTCTAAGTGGTGTCCGCTTAATAATATAGAATTCATAGACAATTGGAAAAGTTTTTGGGGCAAACCTGACCTGTTGAAAAGAGATGGTATTCATCCCTCCTGGGATGGTGCTGCTCTTCTCTCTAGTAATATGGCTCATAGTCTTAGAGCTCAAACATGACAATCTGGGGCTCAGGTCAGGAAGCAGACAGACTGGCTTAACCGACTGTCTGCTAGCGGCCTCGCGTCACCAAGGTCAGATAAATCCTATCACATAGAGCCTCTTTCACCTAGCTATCATCATATAGAGACTGTGTCTGTTCCCCGAATTTGGAAATCCAAAAAACGTTTAAACCCAACTAAGGTTAAAAATTTAATTGATGTTCAACAAATAAAAAACAGCTATAATACAGATGAGCAAATGCTAAAGCTTGGGTTGCTGAATATTCGATCGCTTACTTCAAAAGCACTCGTTGTTAACGATATGATTTCAGATAATAACCTAGATGTGCTGTGTTTGACAGAAACCTGGCTAAAACCAAACGATTACATTACTTTAAATGAATCAACCCCGCAAGATTACTGTTATAAACATGAGCCTCGTCTGAAACGCAAAGGGGGTGGTGTTGCTGTAATCTATAGTAATAGTTTCAAAACCACTAAGAAATCAAGTTTTAAATATAATTCTTTTGAAGCATTGGTGCTTAATGTAAAAATCTATAGTGTAAACGATAAATCACGTTTGAGATTTGTGCTGGCTACTGTATACAGGCCACCAGGGCACCATACAGACTTTATCAAAGAATTTGCGGACTTTCTATCAGAATTAATATTGACTGCAGATAAATTACTAATTGTTGGTGATTTTAATATACACATCGATAATGAAAAAGATGCATTGGGATTGGCATTTAAAGACATTGTAAATTCAATTGGAGTTAGACAACACGTGTCAGGACCTACTCATCGTCGTAATCACACTCTAGATCTAATATTATCACATGGAATAGATGTTGATGCCATTGAAATTCTGCAGCAGAGCGATGACATCTCAGATCATTATCTAGTCTCGTGTAATTTGCATTTAGCCAAGGCTGCAAAGCCGACTCCGTGTTTCAAATATGTGAGACCTATCACTTCTGCTACTAAAGATTGCTTTATTAATAATCTTCCTAATCAGTTTCATCATCTCAGCATCTCAGATAGCTTAGAAGAACTAGATATTACAACAGAAACGTTTAACTCTCTCTTTTCCAGCACTTTAGACACAGTTGCTCCGTTGCGCTTAAAGAAGATTAAAGAAAATAGTCCAACGCCGTGGTACAACGAGCACACTCGGGCCCTTAAGAGAGCAGCCAGAAAAATGGAGCGCAACTGGAAGAAAACAAAACTAGAGGTATTTCGCATTTCATGGAAAGAGAGTTCGATTGCATACAGAGAGGCTTTAAAAGCTGCTAGATCTGCTTATTTTTCAACCCTATTAGAAGAAAATAAACATAATCCTAGGTATTTATTTGAAACGGTGGCTAAACTAACGAAAAATAAAGCTTCAAGCACCGAAGTTTCCAAGCAGCACAGCAGTAATGACTATATGAACTTCTTCACTTATAAGATTGATAATATCAGGGACAAAATTATAACTATGCAACCGTCTACTACAGTATCGCATCAGGCAGTGCATTGTAGTCTCCCTGAGGAAAAATTTGATTCATTCATTGCTATAGGAGAGGAAGAATTTACTAAACTCATTAAATCATCTAAATCTACAACATGTATGTTAGACCCTATACCGACTAAGCTACTGAAAGAAATACTTCCAGAGGTCATAGATCCTCTTCTTAATATCATTAATTCGTCTTTGTCATTAGGATACGTACCAAAAAACTTTAAGCTGGCTTTGATTAAACCGCTTGTTAAAAAAACGCAACTTGATCCTTCAGAATTAGTCAATTACAGGCCGATCTCGAATCTACCTTTTCTGTCAAAGATATTAGAAAAGGCAGTATCCTCACAACTGTGTTCCTTTCTTGAAAGAAATGATATCTGCGAGGATTTCCAGTCCGGATTTAGACCGTACCATAGTACTGAGACAGCTCTCGTTAGAGTCACAAATGATTTGCTCTTATCATCCGATCGTGGTTGTATCTCTCTATTAGTGTTACTCGATCTTAGTGCTGCGTTTGACACCATCGACCACAACGTTCTTTTAAATAGATTAGAACATTATGTTGGCATTACGGGAAATGCACTAGCATGGTTTAAATCATACTTATCTGACCGTTATCAGTTTGTAGCAGTAAATGAAGAGATGTCTCATCGATCACAAGTTCAGTATGGCGTACCACAAGGCTCAGTACTAGGACCGCTGCTGTTCACTCTGTACATGCTACCCTTAGGAGATATCATTAGGAAACATGGCATTAGCTTTCACTGTTATGCCGATGATACTCAGCTCTATATTTCTTCAAAACCTAACGAAACTTATCAATTCACAAAATTAACGGAATGCATAGCGGATATAAAAAATTGGATGACTTGTAATTTCCTACTTCTAAATTCTGAAAAAACAGAGTTTCTAATTATTGGACAAAAAACTTCCTCACGTAATAACCTAGAATACTGTCTAACACTTGATGGCTGCTCTGTTAAGTCTTCGTCGTCGGTTAGGAACCTGGGTGTGCTCTTTGATACCAATCTTTCATTTGAAAGTCACGTGTCTAGTATCTGTAAAACTGCATTTTTCCATCTTAAAAATATATCTAAATTACGTCATATGCTCTCATTGACAAATGCGGAACAATTAGTTCATGCGTTCATGACCTCAAGGCTAGATTATTGTAATGCTCTACTAGGTGGTTGCCCTGCACGCTTAATAAACAAACTACAGCTGGTTCAAAACGCAGCAGCTCGAGTTCTTACCAGAACCAGGAAGTATGACCATATTAGCCCAGTTCTGTCAAAACTGCATTGGCTCCCTATTAAACATCGCATCAATTTTAAAATATTGCTTATTACTTACAAAGCACTGAATGGTTTAGCTCCGCAGTACTTGAGCGAGCTCTTAACGCATTATAGTCCGTCACGTCTATTACGATCTCAAAATTCCGGCCAGTTGATTATACCTAGAATATCAAAATCCACTGCTGGCGGTAGATCCTTTTCCTATTTAGCACCAAAACTCTGGAACAGTCTTCCTACCATTGTCCGGGAAGCAGACACACTCTGTCAGTTCAAAGCCAGATTAAAGACACATCTCTTTGACCTAGCTTTCACATAATACATTATAGACTTCTATAATTTAATGTTATGCTGCATAGATTAGGTCAGCCGGAACCGGGAACACTTCCCAAAAATCCTGATGTACTCGTTACATCATGAGAAGAATGGCATCTACGCTAATTTTAGTGTCTGTGTTTATCCCAAGGTTTTCCCGCAGCCTGCCGGATCCGGGCCGTATCCAGATCTGACGAAGGACCTTCACCTGGACCGATGACAACGCAGTGCTGAAGTGCCAACTAGTCTCTCCCTATGGAGGATCCCACTACCACTCTACAGATAAGGCGTTGTCGGGAAAATTCGTCTTGCGGTCCTACCCCAAAGCAACAAATAAAATAAAATTCCTTATCAAAATTTATAAGGAAAGACAAGTATTTTGTTTAGGCTTGGCTTGTAGGGAATTCCAAACCTGCGTATATTCTAACGCACATAACTATAGAACCCATTCTAAATGCGCATGTGACCGCCATCAGCGTTTCTCACAGGTTCGCGTTTAAAGTCTGTGTAGAGAGAATGGTGTCGTCTTAGCGGCCCCTAATTTAATAACAAATGATCATTGCGACGGAACCAAATCAATTAAAACTAACTTTAGATGGAAATAACTTAACTCTGCTGTAAAGCCGAAACAATCTCTGTTACCTTAAATTATACGCTTATCTCTGTAAAGCTGCTTTGAGACAATCTACATTGTTAAAAGCGCTATATAAATGAAGATGACTTGACTTGACTTTAAATATCTAGAAAGGCCAAGTGTCTCAGTTTGTAAGCGTGTGGCTGGTGACTGTGAGATAAAGGTTAAATAATGCTTTCTGCAAAATAATACAAAGACTTGTTTAGACGTCAGCAAATCCACACACACACACACACACACTTTGTGTGTCTCCTTTCAGCATCCCTGATGCCGCTGAACACATTCATTATATCCAGTGTCAGCACTGTGCTCACTGCTTACGTTGAGAAATAAGAGACATCCTGTTCAGCTTTAAAACCCACAGCATCTGTTTCATTCACACGGATGAAAGATAAGTGTATTTACCACACTATGACGAGGTGTGGTGCCTTCGTCACTGGACTAATCGAATCAGAAGAACACAATGAAAAACTTCAATAAATTAAATAATTAAACATTTGTAATGATAAAGTTGCAATTTAGTACAGTTAATATAATTAAACACACTACAGTTATAATCAAGTACTTTACATGTGCTTTAGTATGTTAATCGACACATCAAAATAAGTGTACTTCTTTAAGAAACAACAAAAGATTATTAGACATAATGATATAAAATGTACATTAAAGTAAAACTTTTAATTTTACATTTTAAGTGCACTTTTTACAAGTATAGTAAAGTGTACGCTGCACGTAGAGACAGGGCGGAATAGTGCGCATATATGCAGATAAAAGTTTGTTTTCGTACCCGAAAGTTGCACAACCATTCATTGTTTGTAAAGGAAAATTTTCCCAACACAGCTGGCAAGGATTAATTGGGAAATATCGGGAAATATTGCACGGGAAACAGAGATCCGATTAGCTACCCAGATACAGAAGCCACAAGTGTAAAGCGCCATGATCCGATCTGCTTGAATGGATCACGGTGATGGCATGGTAATGCAAACGTATACACATAAAAGTGTCTTGAAGTCACCTTTTATTTCATTAGTATAACATGATCTGCAAGCAAGTTTTTTTTTTTTTTTTTTTTTTATATACAGTTACACTTCATTTTAAGATGCCCTTGTTAGAGCCTTACAATTAAGCATTGAGTAATTTAAGTTAACAACATTAAATGTTGTAGATTTAAGTAGCAAATGAGAATCGACTATATTTTGAGACAAAGACATTATTTATTATGATTTTCAGTTTTGTTCAAGATAATTAAAGCAACTGTTTTTCAGTAACAGAAGAATATGTAAAAGTATGGTATTTGGGGTAAAAGGCACCCTTGCTGTGGAGGTGAAAGACAATAATTAACATGATAATAAACAGCTGACTGACTTTCCATTTGTTGACATGATATGATTAGACTCAGATAGTAAATATCATATATTAAGTTGGGTGTCCACCTTAGAGATAATTACCATATTTATAATGAAACCATCATATTTAAATAAATATGACATTAATCATATCATATGATAAAATGTTTCTTGTTACAACTGTAAAGCTTTATTAAATTATTATGGGATCTCATTCAGAGCTTTAAGAATCTTTACTTTTTAAAATTATTTTGTTTCTGTACTTTTAACATATATTTTTATATTAACATTTTAATGACAGTATATACTTTTAGTCTTGAACAAGTATTCATTTATACATTATTTAAAACTACTTAAGGTGTTTGAATAAATACTGTGTGTATTTTGCCCCGTGTGTCTGTGGGGTAAATGGCCCCCTTGCCACCTGTCACGCATATAATGCTGCATATAAAGGCATGAAGATAAAGGTTCAAACAGTATTTAATAATATCCACAGGGTAAATTCCACTCAAAGAACAGCAAGCAAACACAACCATACGTAAATGAGATCGGACAAGGGTGAACTGAAAACACAGCACTTAAATACACAGACAAATGAGGTGATTAACGATAACACAGCTGACAGTGATGACAAATCAAATGAGTGACTATGACGACAAACTAGTGGCAGGAAATGGTGCAACTGAGTCCAAAACACTTTTACATGCAACCAAATAATCCGTTAGTAATCGGATTCAAAGCTCAATCGGACTGAAAAGCCTTCATGTAAACTTAATCGATCCGATTGAGCTCGATCCAAATGAAATTTCGATTGAAAGGGGTGGTTTATTCATTTCCATTGCGCAGTCCTTTCAGTTTTGGTTTTCAATCCGATCAAGTGTTTACATGTCCTCTCGATCCGATAACCAATCCGAAAACCAAAACTGAAAGGACTGCGCATGTGCAATGACGTAGATACAGCGTAATGACGTATGACGCACAGAACGAGCTGTTACCTGATGAATAAAGTGTCATATAAAAGAAGGTCCCGTCAATCTAAAATCCTCCTTTCACTGCGTCCGTGAAGTGGAGCAGGACAAAGTCCCACCAGTCCTTGTTTCAGACTCTCATCCACAGATGACTGTTTTTGGGCATTTTTACTGCGTGATAAATGAGTTCATATGCTCATTCTCTCCAAATTATGACCAGAAATGGATAAATATTAAATCTGCTGTTTAAAACAAATAAAGAACCAATGTAGGAGAATAGTTATTATGCGCAGACAGCAGGAAACTCTGTATATTCGTGCAGTGAGCGCATGTCAAAAAATCTATTCTGATTTGAAGCTTGTGACAGTATAAACGCGCACATCAACCCGATCACGTTTAGTGTTCATGCAAACACTACGTTTTTGGATTCATCAATCGGAATGAATTCAGTCCGATTGAAACAAAAGTTGTGCATGTAAACGTAACCACTGTGACACCACCTCAGACATTTATACGATTTAAAAATATATATATTTTCTCACAAAATCTGTTGCTCCATTAATATTCAATGCAAACATATAGATTTTTCTGCAAACATACACTATGGGAATAGTGAAAAGCTTTTGAATAGTGAAAAAAATGTTTCACACCGTCGTAACCTACTTTAAAGATTTGAAGTACACTGCAAGTGCACATTCAATACAATGAAGCACACTTCGTTTCCACAAGGATATGACAAAGCAGAGCTCCACTCAGTTGCAGCTGATCAAATAACAACACAGTGACTGTCAGTGTGAACAGGGTTAAACAGTAAAGACTGCTTTAGCAAGCACCACTAATAACCATTACCCTATTATACACTTTTGATATGATTACATATGATACTGTATTTACAGTGCATGGTACTCCAAAAGTACTTTGAATAAAGAATATATGGTAATAACTATTTTTTGAAGACAAAAAAGTTCCAATGACTCTGTCCTTTAATATGGTACAGTATATTCACACGTTTCACACGTGCCACACATCATATTCCCGGTGTCACCTGAGCTCCTGTACACTGAGCAGCGGCTCAGGGGTTTCAGTTGATTAATGACTCTGCCATATGAGAACTGCTTCTGTGTTTATAAAGACTTCATTGTTACTGAAGGTCAACATTAATGAGACTCTTTATTTCTTTTTCATGATAGCGTGGCGTGGCTGACCACACTACCTCAGCCCAGAACAAATGATGACAAGGGCAAGTGACGTTAACACTAACTATTCAGCTTGACGCAGACATTCATGAACACTCAACCCACTCACAGTTCTCCAATGACAGCAACATTACATAAGCACACGGTTTGTGTCGTCAGTGCAAAGCTACACTTTAAAGTACACCGATATATCACTGCAATCTCCTCAACTGCATGCACTAAAGTACATTACACTCTCTAACACCTTATTAGATTTCTCTGCACAGAGATAAAATAATCTGTTAATGGGGAAATAATAAGTAAGAGTGTCCATGATTAAAGCAAACGTATTTTTAAAGTCCCCCTGTGGTGAAAATCCAGCTTTTAATGTTGTTTATATGTCTATGTGGTGTTTTTAATATGCTTTAAGGCAAACCATGTGCAAATTCATAAGTCGACACCATTGCTGAGTATTTTCTCCTTAAAACTGCAGTGAACCAAAGACAGTCTCAAAAACACGCTTTGAAATCGCTGGTGTTTCTGACGTCACAAACTACCTTGCAACCAATCAGATCAACGTGTGATCGTCAACGAGTGGATCTCTGAGCTGAGTGAGTGAGTGGAGGCGGGGCTCATTTGCATATTCATAGAACTGCGTATACTAAATGAGGCAAAGCTGTAGAGTTACATACAAGCTATTTTAAGACATAAAGAAGGAAAAAACGTTTTATGTCATTTTGGTGATCAAAGATGAGTTTTAAGGGATACAATTATTGACTACAGGGGGACTTTAAGTTTATAAATAAGTATAAACAACTAACTTTGACTTTTCATAACAGGGTCAAATTATTTGAAGATTTTAGAGACTTAAGCTTTCGTACCGGAGGATCGGTTTAGTTCCTAGAAATGTTGGCAGAAGAACCCGCTTTTTGGCAGGAACTGGGAACGATCTTAGTTATAGGAACACTTTTAGGTGGGCTAAATTTGCTACTACTTCAGAGTAGGGTCTAACCCAGCACAATAGAAACTGACATTCAGTAAGTGCACGCTGATTGGCTGAACACATGCTGTACAAAACAGCCAGGACCGGCGACGAAGTCCAGGCACTTCAAAGTCTTTATGCTATGGAGTCGCTGACGTTCTTGAATGCCTCACTTAAATGACGTCGCTGTCGATCGGCTTACGTCACTTTAGAGGTTCTACTGCCGGTGCGAATGCAACCAGGAACATTTCATTCTCTGGAGACTGTC
This sequence comes from Rutilus rutilus, assembly GCF_951802725.1. Taxonomy (NCBI): domain Eukaryota; kingdom Metazoa; phylum Chordata; class Actinopteri; order Cypriniformes; family Leuciscidae; genus Rutilus; species Rutilus rutilus. Next base: position 34,168,248 of record NC_140215.1, on the reverse strand, counting down.
CTGCTGGCTAGTTCCAATAACTACCCAGAGCAAAAGCACCTTTATTGACCATTGTGAATTTCAGATTTTTTACCTGTTATGGCTTGTTCAAACCAAGACCGATGACTATAAATAACTTTCACGAGTTCACATGTTAATGAAATCTGATGTAATATTATAATGCGTATTTGGCTTACTGTCCGGGGGGAGGGCTCCGAGCTCGGAATTCGGCCCGACCCCAGAGTACTCCCCCCTATGAATGTATAGATCATAGGTATCTATGAGCAGACCCATCTGAATGTGAGGTGATGGGGTGGTGGCGGGATGCTGAGAAATTTGTCATGAGACAGGAGGTATGGGAAGGCTTTATTTATACTGGCTTCTTCTTGTGCTGATTGGATGATTACCTGAACATGCTCCTCCCAAACTTTGTTACATAAAACTTCATATAATGGTAACTATATTAATGTCCACACAAACTGACGATAACGTTCTGTTCATTATAAGCGCTCGTTGCTATTTTATCGTCTGCCACTTTAAATGCTGGTGCTCTTTAAAGCAGGATGGATTCTGATTGGCTGTCAATGTCTTTATTGTACATCAACTGGAAAAAAAAAAACATTCTGAAAGTGATTCCATCGCTGTCGTGTGTATAGCTGTGGATTCCCGTAGAATTAGAGTGATTATTAACTTTTTCCAGCACCAGCATTTTTGATCATTTTCACAAAAGTGTCATGGCCCACAGAATATTTTGTTGTATGAATTTCTGAGCATGCAATATATTTTAAACAAACAAAAAAACATTTTATTCTAGCTTAATGCATTCTTTCATAAACACTTAAATGTGGGTAAGTTTCGTTAAAAAAAGCAACATTTTGAGCAAAAAGCTGAAAATATTGCATTTTGTCAAAGACTACAGAGCGATGATGAAGACACAGATGGAGCAGATTGAGTCCATCAACACCCACAAAGCTTCACAGTCCTATAGCTCGTCCTGGCTCGACATTTCATTCAGTAACATTAGGCAGTTTTGATTAATATGCTGATGATCGTGTTATTTTACATATGCTTCTGATTACATATGATATCGCTTGTTTCTGCTTCTTCTTCGCCTCAAGCATCTGTGTTTTGATCAGGAGATTCAGTACTCTTTCAGAAGATGTGTAATAGCGCCCCCTAACAGTATAAACACGGAAAGACGGAAATGTCCAGCGAACATTATAGTTTTCATCATTGGTTTAAACCAAGCGGCAACCTCCCTGTCTCTCTCTTGAAACCAACACGGAAGTGAATTCAACGGCAATCCATCGACTGGCCGCTTGAGGCTGGGTGCAGAAGTGAGTCAAATCTGTATCTCCCCCATGTTAAAATACCCAACTTTACAGCAGAAAAAAGCACGTTTACAGCCTGGTGCAAAAAGTGGCTTTGGTCTATACAGCTAATTTTGCCCTTCATGACAACTGTGAGGGGGGTGAATTTTTTTATAACTCATCCGTTTACATTATATTAAGCCTTAAAGTTCTGCATAATTAAGGGTGTCCACTTTTGAGTGACAGGTGGATTCCCGCTGCTGTGGTCATTAGTCATCATTAGCCGTTTGTCTGCTGTCTGTTAGCCGTCACGTTACCTCAGCTAATTGTCTGACTGTAAAAATAAATAAATTCGGGAGTGACGCGCTGCCAAGATGGCGACGGTCGGCCACGCCCACTTTAGGCTTCAAAAACGGTCTTCAGAAACCTACAGGTGACGTCACGGACACTACGTCCATATTTTTTTACAGTCTATGGTTTAAACGGACCTTTAGTTGTTTAGTTCATTCAGTTCTCCCAGTTATCTATCCTTAAGTGATCCTCAATCACTTCTAGCTTTCAGCCTGGCCTGAGAGACGACCCCTGACCTGCTGTATCGCCCTGAAAATCCTCAAGAAAAATGTGTCCACTTGTTTGCATGTAACATTCAGACATTCAGAGAAGGAAATTAAACCTTCACACGTGAAGTCAAATAGAAGAATGACAAGAGCAGAAGAGAGAAAGCAAGCGTAGTAAACGTATTGTGTAGTGTAAGTTTCAGTGTGTCCAGTGCTGTGTGTTACAGCGTGTGCATGCAGTACCTTTTCGTCGTCTTCGGTGAACAGCGCTCCATTGGGACTCTTGTTGATGGCCTGCGTGACCCCGATGACCTCTCCATCACTGTTGTGGATGGGCATGCACAGCAGAGACTTGGTTTTATATCCCGTGAGTTTATCAATCTCATCACTGAAGCGATGGTCCTATAACGAGGACAAGAGACAGTCTTACTCTTTGCTGAATGGGGACATTTATAATAACTGTACAGAGAAGCCAGACTAATTAAAAGTGAAGTGTGTCATTGCTTTGTGACTATCGGCATTAAACAGAAGTGCAAAAATATACAGAAAGTGACAGAAAACTACTTCTGGTCTTCTCTTCCTTATATTACACTAGCTGTCTTTTTATTATTATGATTTTGAAAGTCTTTTCTGCTCACCAAGGCTGCATTTAATATTAGTAATATTATGAAATATTATCAAATTTAAAACAGCTGTTTTCTATGTGAATATATAGTAAAGTGTAATTTATTCCTGTGATCAAAGCTGAATGTTCAGTATCATTACTCCAGTCTTCAGTGTCACATGATCCTTCAGAAATCAGTATAATATGATGATTTGCCGCTCAATTATTTTGAAAAAAAGTGAAAAAAGCTTTTGATGCCTAATATTTTTACATTTTATTACACAGTTTATTGCATCTTTGCTGAATAAAAGTTCATTTCTTTCCTTAAAAAAAAAAAAAAAAATCGTACCCCGGATTTTGCAAAAACTGTTTTCAACATTGATAATAATCATAAATGTTTCTTGAGGATCAAATCATCATATGAAGGATCATGTGACACTGAAGACTGGAGTAATGATGCTGAAAATTCAGCTTTGATCACAGGAATAAATTAGTTTACATTATATTCACATAGAAAACAGTTCTTTTAAATATATTATTGTATATAAATATACAATATTACTGATTTTACTGTATTTTTGATCAAATAAGTGCAGCAGAAGAGACTTTACATTAAATAAAGCTTAACATATTAATGTTCAAATACAGTATACAGAAATATCATGAATCATATTACACTATTACTTATTCATATTCTGAAGTGCATAATATATGTATCCACACTTAATGCTGTTAATGACTTATTAATGAAAGTTATTAATAAAAGTGTTACTATTTTCAATTATTTTGAATGAATAATGTTCTTGCTGCACGGCTGATGTTTGAAGCGTCTCTGAATCGCTGAGTTTACTGGTATAAATAATGCAGTTTTAACGATCTGCTCTGCTTGCTAAATGAAAAGGCAAACGCAGATTGACAGACTAATTAGAGAGCCGCGAGCTGACATCATCATCATCAGAGTATCAGGAGTAAATCTGTAGAACAGAGCGGAGGAAGTTTGTCTGAGCTGATCGATTCAGTGATCAATACTCAGATACTCTCACACACCTCATTATTTCACTAAGGCCTTTTATGGATCTCGGGGAATAATCAAAGCAAAACGTCGTTCAGGGGTCACGGTAAAATACTCTCCTGTCTGTGCTGCAAGTCATTATCCGTATGGGAAAATCTCAAGTGAGTGACCTAGTCAAAAAATGCTAATGCTTTCCTAACCCTAATTCAGTTTCTATTAGGCTCAAATGAGAAGCAAGAATCAAAGGATAAAACGTCTCCCGTCCCGGTGCTCAGCTGGTTTAGTGCCCAAACTCCTCTAAAAACCTTTCATTTCCAGAGGAAAGCACCTCGGGCTGTTTTTTCAATCGAGTAGGATCAGATGATTATGTTGCTGATTATGCATAGTGAGTTTAGAATGTTTAGAATGAAATTAGAATGTCAGAATGTCCAATGGAATCTTCCTTGATTCTTATTTTTATTTTCTCCCATAAGGATTGATTCCGAATTAGAATACATTCCATTAGCAATTCTGTGCACATCAATGATTTTTTAACTAGAAACAATCATTTTGTTCCTGTTTCACCTGTAATGCATTAAGATTGCTTCCCCATCTCAGTAAAACTGATCAGTAATTATGCATAAGGGAAAATGTAATACTTGTGAACTCGCAACAGATGCGAAGATTCCCAAATCATAATTCAGAACAATTGTAACTAAAGTTATTTGACTCTTACTTTGGTCCCTTTACAATTGCTCAACATTGTGATGTTCATCATAATTTGGAACAATTGTATAGTAGAATTTCCAGTGGGATGTTGGGTGTTTTTACCACTAATACTGTCTCAGTTTAAAGTATTGCACTTTATCCAATAGGATCTTATTTGACCCTGATCTTGACTTTGATCCCTTTTACATTTGTTCCAGATTACGGCAGAACTTCTACAGGTATCTTTTGGAATTGATGGACTAGAAACTGCTTCGCCTGATATGCATTGGGAATGTTGAGTTTCACCATCAATAAATGTCTCAGTAAAATACTTTCCATGTCAATCTGATTAATTATCCATATGTGAATGGATATAGTTAAACACCTGAAGATTTTCTAATCCCAAAGGAATATCTGGTAACACTTTACAATAAGGTTCATTAGTTAACATTAGTTCATGTATTAACTAACATGAACTAAAAATGAGCAATATTTGTTAGTTAATCTTTGTTAATAGTTAATACAGCAAAGAATCCAGCTGTTCATTGTTTGTTCATGTTAGTTCACAGTGCATTAACTAATGTTAACAAATACAACCTTTGATTTTAATATTAATATTAACTAAGACTGATAAATGCTGTAGAAGAATTGTGCATTCTTAGTTCGTGTTAACTAATGTTAACGAATGAACCTTATTGTAAAGTGTTACCGAATTTCTTTCATTATTTGGAAACAATCCCAAAGGGCTCTAAGAATCCTCTAAGAAATAATTCTGAAGGAATATGAATTTTACTTCATCCAGTAGCATCTCCTTTGACTGTTACTTTGATCCCTTTATTACTCTGGTACCAAAGTATTACAGAAGTCCCACACATGCATCCTTAGGGACAAGCTTGCTTTCATTCCTGCTTTCACCTGATATGCATCGGGAATGTTGACGGTCTCCCCATGCTCTGCCACATAACCAATGATGCCCTTTCCCCAGGGCACCTGCACCTCATCCGAGTTCCTCAGAGAGGGCAACACCGTGGTCCCAGCATGCACGTCGAAGAACTTGGACACCAGGGTCTTTTTATTGGCCGGTCCCTCCACCAGGAACAGGGAGCATCGGTCAGCATCCACCATGATGCACACAAACACCAGGATCTTATAGCTCAGACTGGTCAAATCCAGGTCGTTGGAGATGTCTTTGACCAGCTCCAGGAAAAACTCCCTCTCGTTGTGCTCTTTCAGGTAGTATTTGTAGTCCACTGCGGTGTAGGGGTACTGAGGGATGTTGACCCGGGACTCCAGGAGCGCGGAGAGTATGTGCGCGGTGGTCGGCGGAAGGGAACTCGCTTTACGCAGAAGCGCGCGCCTCCTCATGCTGGTGAGCGGCTCCTGCGCTCGCGAGTTAACGTGTTCATCATAAGTCCTGTTGGCATTGATGGCTTTAGACCTTGCGAATGTTTTCCTTAGCTCTTTCTGCGAGGCTCGTCTCTGTATGCCGTCTCCTCTGCTCGCCCAGCTGTCTTTCCCGCACGCGCTCGCGCTCGCCGCTTTATCCGCGTGCGCGCCGCTTGAGTTCGCCGGAGCTTTAGTCGCGTGATGGTTCTTCTGCCACTTTTCCACCACACTCGCCTTGCCTTTTCTGTTTAAATAGTCCTCTAATAATTCCGGGTGCGCGTCTAGAAAACTTTCCACATCGGAGAACACCATATTTGACCCTGCCATCGCTGCCGCTATACGGTCATCTGCGAATAAAATGAGACGGACTCGTGTTTTGAGTCATTTATCTGTGTGAGTGCAGAGCTCAACGAATCATTCGCAAACTTAAAACAACAGATCCTCCGAGAGAAGAGGGGCCGTGGTCCTCGTAAGTTCAGCTTTGGTTCATGGTGTTGTGAATGATGTCGCATCTGATGCTGAATGACCCGCTCGCGTTCATTCTAAAGCAGCGCCAGTGAGGATGATGCGCCAGCTGACGTCACGACCACGCATTCCTCCCGTCATCCTCTCCCGAGTCTCTTCATAACTGGGTGTTTCATTAGAAGGATGCTCATCTTAGGTGACACTGGGAAACGCAGTCTCAAAGGCTTTTCATAACTCTTGTGATTGTTGTCAATATTTATTTCGCTTAAATATAAATTCAAACCTCCAAAGATAGCAGTTTGCTGTGCTGTATACATTATCTGTTAAATTATATTACTAATTCACTTTCTAAGGAATTCCCGGTGTAAAGTTGTTGCTCCACCGACCTCTAGTGGACAAATTGAGTCATGCCGCTCTCCAAACACATGAGCACTAGGGTTCTATACATTTTTGACTATTTTTCAAATAAAAGATTTCCTGTATGCTATCATGAATCGATGAACTTTTGCTTAAAAACAATAAAAAAAGCCCTAATTCCTCTAAGTTAAAAAAAAGGTCACCCCAGATATAAACTTGGAAAAATAACAAATGTCACTGATTATATATAGCACTTCCTAAAAAATTGTAGAACTGTTGAGAACTTTCTGGAATTTTCTATAACTGTCTAGGACAATCCAAATCTTGGTATGCATATCTCATTACCCAACGATGTTAAAAATGACCCAACATGTTTGAAAAATAACCCAACATAATAACCCAATATGTGTAACCCAATTGTTGGGTTAAAAAACAACCCAACGTTTTTTACTGTGAAGAGATGGAGAGAGAGAGAGAGAGAGAGAGAGAGAGAGAGAGAGAGAGAGAGAGAGAGAGAGAGAGAGAGAGAGCTTTGTGAGCAAACAACTCAACTTGATACTTTTTGATATTTGTCCCAGCATAGCAATCTATAATGTCACACAATAAAAGTGATGCTATACCTTATGATAACAAGGCCATATGGACCAATAATCTAGTGAGATTTCATCAATCACACAGAAGAAGAGGAAGTGTGCCTTCAGAAGAATCATAATGTTTTATAGTGTTTGTGTGTGTTTTGATGCGTCTTAATAGATAATTATATATTCTAGTAGCCTGCCCTGCACCACTAGATGGAGACATTTCTACTACATTGGGCTTTGTTTGGCCAGATCCAAAAGAATAATAATAGTTTAATTTTACACATGATTTGTTGATATAGTGATATTTCATGTCTTTTAAGAAGAAAATACTCAGCAATGGTGTTGACTTATGAATTTGCACATGGTTTGTCTTAAAGCATATTAAAAACACCATAGACATATAAACCACATTAAAAACTTGTTTTTCATCATAGGGGGGTCTTTAAAATACACTTTGGGCCTATGAAAGCCATTTTAGCTATATTTTTCCCTAAAATCCCAATTCCATTTTCTTTCTGGATTCTGTTTTAAAGGTTAAATAAAATGTTAGTAATCAAAAAGCAAGTCTAATCAGCTGAATTCATAAAATCTAAACTAAATTTAATAATTGAACATTTTTATGGTAAAAGAGCCCTATGAAATGTTTAATTTTCTCTCTCATACAAAAGGCAATCATAAACATAGAATTTATAATCTAAGAGGGGGTAAAAATTGATTACTGAAGAGATGACTTGACAGAGTCAGGTAACATCATTTAACACTCACCTGAACCTGACTTTCTCGTTTAATATATATATATATATATCTTTATCAATGGTTAACTATGGTTTAATGCCTTTAGAAGAGCTCAAGTGTGTGAGCAGGCGGGGAACGAGTGATGACAAGCAGCATATGGATAAAAACAAGGCTGTGAGGGATAGACTAATGCTGCTTTCCATTAACCTGGGAAGAGGGATGTCCGAGCTGGCAATGCCGTCACACCACACGAGTTGACCTCGCTCCAGTACACAGGTCAGTAAACTAAAATGGACGCGTCCAGGCAAACCTTTGTTGCGCTTGCTCATTCGGGATACAAACACAAAAAAGCAGTATTTTGCACAGATAATGCTGTAGTCCACATAGAGGTTATTTCGTACTGTGTACCACTGAGTTTGAGACAAGAAAGTGCTAATAAAGAAAATATTCATATTGTTTCACTCTGCTGAGCAACCACAATGAAGTACGAAGTCGGGGTTGTTGTGGTTCCTCCGAGTTTCACAATCATTTCTGTTTCTAGAAAAGCTAATTATACATGTAAACGATAAAATAACCAATGAATGTCAATTTCTTTAGTGAATTTAAATATAATTTCTATTGGTTAAAGGTGACCCATATTACCTGAATCCCCCTGGCCCACTTTATCTACCACATTCAGCCAAAGTGGGCCAGCAATCTGTAAAAAAAGATTTTATTTTTGTGCATTTTATTACCTGTTAACTGTAGTAACAAACAAGACTGGAAATGTCACAATAATATTTGTTTACATATAGTGAGCAACTTTATACTTTAGAAATGAATAATGAGGAAGGGAGTCCTGCTTTGGAGATGGACACATTGGATGCTTTGCAGTTGTTGGTCCAGCACGTCACACAGATGCTCAACTGGACTGAGATCTGGGGAATTTGAAGGACAGCTCCTCGAACTCTTCATCATGTTCCCCAAACCATTCCTGAATAATTAGTGCAGTGTGACAGGGTTCATTGTCCTGATTAAAGAGCAGAGGCTACGCAGCAGAATGTGATGCACATTTGTCCCATAAACATGATTACAATTGTGTGACTTGTGCCACAATAGACGGTAGACCTTCTGTTGGCCCAGACCAGACGGGAGACTGTGTTGCCTGTGTGCATCAATGAGCCCTGGGTGCCCAACACCCTGCATCCTGAACCTTTCAGTAAACCGGTCTTAAAAGCATTTCAGTGCGTGGAGAACATTTGATGACCAATGGAAAGTTTTATATATTTCCCCTACGTGGAAATATATATTTTTATATATTTATTTTTTTATATATTTTTATATATTTATTTTATATATTTATTTTTAATAAGTTTTATATATTTCCCCTATGTGTCGCGGTAGTTCGGACCCTTGTCATAAGCTGTGTCCCAATGTGAAGGCTGCATCCTCCGAAGGCCGTATTTGAAGGCCGATTGCATCACTGCGACGTGATGAAGGACGTCCCAATTCAATGGTTGCGTCATTGCGACGAAGGCTACCCTGATTCAAAAGTGACGCCAAATGCACCCTTCGTTTCCCCGTGAAAGGAAGGATACATAAAAGGATCCTAAGCGGCCTATCCTACCCTATCCTACCCCATAAGTCATTGTGCGCCAGTGACGACAACATTTTTTATTTATTTTTAAAGGCGGCCGAGACTAGAGATCGGTGGTGGACAGCAAATTCACATTTAAATGTTAGTATTATGTTTTCATTTACTCAAATAGCTAGCGAAACCAGAGTTAAAGTTTCTTATAAACTTCATCTTAACTCCTTCGTCACCATTGCGTGGCTACATTTATCAGGTAGTTTGAGGCCAAACTTGTATTAATATTAGTTTAACGACCTATTTGTAATATTTGCACTAGTCTATCTCACTTGTGTATTATAAGAAATATCACTCACCCTATAAAGCCCACAACAATAAGAAAAGCATTAGATAAGGCCATGGGGTTTCACTTTTATGTGTTTTTGTAGTGCTGTCATGAAAGCTATGTCTACAAAGGTTTTAACCAAATTTCAGTTTCCAGAAATATGATTTCTGAAGTATTTTGTATGCATGTCTTGATGTGTCATATTTTGCAGTGTTAACAATGCACTTAAGATTGCACGCCTGTGTTAAGTACCCTTCTCTGCTTTTTTAGAGCAATTCAGGAAAAAAAAAATATATATACAAAGTAAGAAAGTTAATACACACATCTTTGCTGAAATGTATTGTGCTGTTGTTGTTAACAAGCCATGGTTCATTTGCTCTGCCCTTAGGATTGCAAGTGTCCTGGGACAGGTGAGGGTGTGAGTGGGAAACCCACTGCTGAAACTTGGCCCTGGTTTGTTCTCATGGATGAGGTGTTGGGACAGAGGCATTGCACCAACCCCCCTGTCGTCATCGCCTCAATCCCTGAGGACACACCAGGGCCGAGTTCAGCAGTGGGTTCCCACGGGGAGGAGGAGCCAGGGGCAGCACCAGCACCCGCACCACCACCACCAGCATGAGCACCAGCAGCACCAGCACGAAGGTGGCGAGACAAAGGGCAACTAGAGAGGGAGGCAGAGGCGAGGAGAGCACAGGAGAGTAGGGAGAGGCTGTTTTCTCTTCTTGAGAGAATGATTGAAAAATATATATTTTTTCTACATATTCTTGTTTAACTTTTTTTCACTTTTATTTTTTAAAAGGAAAGAAAAAATCTGTACATTATTTTTATGCAACTTTAAATGTGTAAATAAAAGAGAATGAATTGTTCTGGACATTGTTTATTTTTGTAATGACAGTCATAATTTCTACATGAAACAAATTCTATACCTTTAATTTTTTCAAATAAAATTGGTAAATGAAAATCATTTGTTCTACGGGCTACATTAAAGCTGCAGTCCGTAGTTTTTCTTCTTTGTCGCCATCTCTGTTCGAAATCTGAAATTGCAGTTATTTGTGGAATTATCAACTTTACGTGGGTTGTACATCGGCATAAAACAGCGCGGATAAATCCAATGTTTTGAGGTGAATGTGCAGCTTTCAGTCACCACGCCGGTGTGGATACTGGCATTCAGAATCACAGATTATACTTTTTGGAAGTATGACCAATATTAGAATTTTCAACGGAAAATGACGTCTGAACAAGTAACATCCACTTTTGTTCTGATCAACTAAGGGGAAAAAAGCATTGCAGTAAATCGCGCTGATTAAATCTAACGATCACTTATATCATGTCAAACCGTGCAAATCATAGAGGAGCACAAATAACAATCATAGTGCTATGAAATAAACGGTATGAACGGAATCCCTGTTATGCATAAACGTGTTATAATAACATAATTTATACCATGGTCTGGGTGAATACTCGATTCTGATTGGCTGCAGGGTGTCCATTAAAAAGTGATAGAGGACACCTAGTAAATAAACCGTCAGGCGTAACCAGGGAAACCAAGTTATTGTTTGTAAAAACTTTATATTTCGATTGTAAAACTAATTAAAATATAAACTTATGTTTTAAAAATGTGTTATTTGGCAAGTGACCATGGTATAAGCGGGTTAATGCCCTTCGAGGTGTCCATTGTCAGGTATTAATGAACTTCGGCGGAGGTCATTCGCTGCGCGTCGGACGGTTCACGCCTCGCCGTCGTCCATTAATACCTGACAATGGACACCTCGTCTGGCATTAACCCTTACATAAACATCTTACATCAGGAAAATTTTCACTTTACCGATCTGATTCAGTTCCAGTAGTTGACAACGGAGGAGGCGGGTTTGATTTTTTTGGAGTAGAGGTGCATAGCTAGCACAAAATAATTAATATTTACGATAATAGCAAAACGAGAAAGGCACAACAAAGGAAACTCCGTAACTCTGTAAATTAAGCGAACAAGTGCGCAGCTGTTACGTAATTAAACTATTGAAATGTCTTACCAGTCTAGCAAAAAAAAAAAAAAAAAAAGAGCCGTCTCTGCGTACGTTTTTGTCACAGTTGTAAGGAAAAAAGGATCCAAAAGCAGAAGTTCACAGGCTTTAACACAGTCTTTAATGAATAAGGGAAACAAGGCAGTCTGTCGTTGAAGCACACAGAGCTGGAGAAAAACAAACAGTCATAAACTTCTAGGTGTTTCTCAATGTCAAGGATACTTCCTTGGCAGGACTGGTCCTTCCAAGTCACTTCCTTCAGAGGCTAGGCGAGGCTCCTCTTTAGCATTCGGAAAACACATAAATGGAACAGGCTAGCAAGTGCACGTCAGTGCGTCATTACGTCAGTGAAAATGAAAAACAGAGCGTTGCTATGGACGCAGTTCTGTTCACTCAGGCAATATAATCGTTTTTAAATCAATAAACTCCTTTTTAATCATATTGATCATTTGACTGGTAAGTGTGTTTAAACAGTGCGGGTCAATTTGACCCATAACATAATGGATGTAATTATTTTTTTAAAACAAATGTTTGGTAACGTAAATATATTTACATTTGAAAGCATATTGATCCGTTAACGCTCCGACTCCGTTAACGTCCAACATTTTGAATTTTTTGAACAAGATAGCAAAGCTGCGCGCATAGGATTGTGGGTGATTTGAGAGCGCGAAGGCTACACATATGCATCCTTTCCTGTATATGGGATATTTTTCGAACGAAGGACTCAGTCCTTGGTGGAAATTCCGAGGATCCTCGACATTGGAACAGTCCTTTGACGGATGTCGATGACGTAGCATCCTCGAAATTCTGGCTTCCGAGGATCCTTCCTTGACATTGAGAAACGCCTTCTGTCTCGATGAAGACTTTGAACTGGTCACCCGTAGAGATGGAAGACACAGACTTGTTGGTATCTCAGCCAGGGAACGCAGAGGTACTCATGCAGCTGAAGCAGGGCTCAGAGAACACTTAGGCTGCATTTACACTGCAGGTCTTGATGCCCAATTCCGATTTGCTGACTATATCCGATTTTTTTGACGACCCGCTTACATCATCTTTTAAAAGTGACCTGTTCTGAAGGAACTGAGCCAGTAGAGGGCGATGTTTGGGGAGGTTTTGGGGTAGTCCTATTATGATATTAGACTACATAGCCTATAATAAAATGAATTTTCAAACCTGAACCAAACATATTTTTATTCAAAGATCAACAGTCTGTCATTAATCTTTAGTCTGCCACAAAAAAACAACAACCCAATCTGCCAGACTTGCCGACTGCAGCTCTAAAATCATGAACTCAAATGTCATTGTGACCAAAAAAAAAAAAAAAGACTGTTGTAACAGTGCGTAAATCAGACATTTCAGGCTATATAGCCTAACACTAATAAGCCTTATGCCAAAATTATTATAATGACGAAATTGTCGGTCATTAAATAAGAAAACTAAATAATTGTGTAGATGATTTGCTTTGTGTAACCCAACATCAGACATTAGGCCGAAGTATTTTTTTGCACACAGTGCCGCACTGTAAAAAATTATCGTAATTTTAACGGTAAAAGACTGTAAAAATGCTACAGTGAAAAACTGTTAATTGGTTAACAGAAAGTTTCCGTACTATATACGGTAAATAACTGTGATAGATCTAACGGTACATTTAATGTAATTTTACTGTAACATACCGTTAAATTTACAGTTTTTGAAAGTGAAAAAACAACTCATTGTATCATTTACAGTGAAAAAACGTAAATTGACATTCCCACAATTCCCTGTGACACTTCACATTTGATGTATTTTTGTTGAAATAACTGTTTGTTTCTTCATAGTTTTCTTCGTTTTTTCTAATCAGTTATGTACATTAGGGGTTTATGTTACATTTAATGTTGTTAAATTAATGTTTATTGCATTTTTAAAATTTCATGTGTTACCATGATGGTGTTTAATGTTTGTGTGAATGACACTGTGCAGCTTCTATATATATTAGTATTAACTCTCTTGTGGAAGAACTGCTTATGTTGAGCTTTGATTGATCATGTGACTCTCATCACTGCTGTGATTGGTGGTTATCAGTGTAAAAAACAGATATTAATACTTCAATACGATGGTAAATTAACATTATATCATATTACCGAAATCCAATGTTAAATATACAGTTTTTTTCCGTAAAAACAACGGGAAGAAAGACCATTTTTTTACAGTATTTTTCCGTTTTTTAACAGGAATTTTCTGGCACCCCAGCTGCCAGAAAATTACAGTTTTTCTACGGGTTTTTTTTTTACAGTGCGCGACCAATCAATCACTTCTTTACGACTGGCTGCCTGCACATTCACTGTACTCGCGGCTGCGGCAACTCGCGCTCGCTTATCAATGCATTTAAATTCGCGCCTAGGTATCTTTGTAGAACTTCAAAAAAAGAAAAAGAAAGATGCTGCAGCCAATGAGCAGCCGGCGGGGGCTGGCTGCAGGACGACTCAACTTCCACGGACAGTTTTTAATGTTTTATCAGACAATAACTACTCAAGAATTTGCTTTAATATAATTTTCGGGACAATTAGGGCCGGATTCGGGATTCGGGACAACAGCTTCGATTTCGGGACTGTCCCGAATTTTTCGGGACGTCTGGTCACCCTAGTTCGAATATAGGCTGTGTTTTTTTTTTAGAGGGAATATTTGAACGTAATTTTTGAGCAATTTTGACAACTTTGTGACCGACAACACAGAAATGAAGAGACAGTTAGCTGCATGCCCTGCTGGAGTTAAGTCGTATGCCGGTGTGGAGCTATGTGGCGACATTTAATAGCCTACATAATACATGGTTTTATTTTTAAAAAGGAGCTTTACACAACCTTATCAGAGCTAATGATAATGACCTGTATTGTTATATATTTATGTAGTCTTGATTTGGGTGAGTACAGTGGTTTTACATTTAAAAGGGTTGTAAATCTAGTTCAAGTAAATTTTAGCACGCCATAGTCAACTTTTATCAGGTAATTTCACAAAAACAAAAATGTGGCTAGTAAAAATGCTGTGTGGCTAGTAACTTTGGAAAACCACTAGCCACATTGGCTAGTGAGCAAAAAAGTTAATGTCAAGCCCTGTATGTCACCCCACTTCCTCTTTGAGCACATGGACATGGTGGAAGTCATTTGAATGGTGGTTGAGGCCTAAGGGCAGTGATGGCCTTGACTGGGTTTTTGATACGTGGACTGTGTGCATGCATCAAGTGTAAGTTGATAGTTTGTACTTTATATATATTTATATTGTTGTTATGTATGATGATTATGAGAACAGATTGTTTGGTGGTTACCTTTTCTATCTTAACTGTTGAAGAGGAAAGGATACTGCTAGGCTCTAGTTCTACTTGTTAGCAGTATACACCCCTGGGTGTCGGTCAGGACACAAAGAATGAGGAGACTGGTGCTTCTTTCCAAAGTGTATTGAATATTAGTCTAAAATAACAAAAACATATTACATTAGTAGAAGTATAAATGTGTACATTTCACAGATGAATCAGTCATTTCTTAATTAAGAATACTAACATATTCAGTATTACCTCTAAATCACAATTAAATCTCACAATATGCATAGGATGAGCAATTGAAGACAATAAAACTATTGGTCTGTTAACAAAATGGCTTTGGCATTAACATATTAATGAATCCAGTTGCATCACCAAACAATCTAATTTCCAAAATTAGTATAATCAAAAGGAAATAATACTGGATCATTCTTCTGCAGAATAATTAGTTAACAGATTACAGACATATAACTTAAACTGTCCCATTTGACTATATTTAGGAGAAATCACGTTACACGTAATAGTTTTCTGTCAGACGATCGCACATGAATCGGTACATGTCCGGGCATGTACATTTAAATGCACAAAGCTCAATATCCACTGAAAACACGGTTAAAACATAGAGAAATCAGAGAAAACTTACTTTATGGTCATGTACTAATACTTTTAACACCAAAACGCCAACGAACATCCAAATAACAGGCAGGAATAAACTTCTAGGTGAGCAGCTGCCGTTCTCTCAGGAATCTATATTGACGCAGCAGGTAGCAAACAATAACAATAATGCCTCCCACTGGAAGCATCGGGTATCGCACTCTAAAATAACTATCACAATAAAAGTCCCACAATAGAAGTCTTCTTTCTCCAGGAGACTTTTATACAGCCGCCCCCAAAGATGCTAGGCAACTTTGCTCCTACTAAAAGGCGACTTAATTTAAGGCGAGTCTGCAGAACTGTTTCAGTCATCTGGCAGAGCTGGGAGGATCACCAGGCGTGCTACTGGTCGAGTGTATACCTGCCCCTTTATTTCTACATCAGCAGTCCTGACATGTCCATCCGGACTGCGATGTGTCTTGATGACATGTCCAATAGGCCAGAGGGCCCTGGGTATCTGTGGATCTACAACCATGACAACCATTTTCTCAGTTAGGTCTGGGGGAGAGGACTGCCACTTTTGCCGGGTCTGGAGGCCTGGAAGGTAGTTTCGGATGAATCTTGTCCAGAAGTTATCTGATAAGACCTGTGAGTGCCTCCAGTGTCTGCGACTCAACAACTCAGATGCCGGGTAGATTACCTGAGGCAAGGAACCATCTGGCCGCCCCATTAGCAAACCGTTCGGTGTCACTGGGTCAATGTCTGCAACATCAGAGGACACATACCCTAAAGGCTTTGAGTTAAGAATAGCTTCCACCTCTAGAAGGACTGTGAGCAGGACTTCTTCAGGAACTGATTGAGCTCCCACTGTAGTATAAAGGGCTGACTTTACCGATCGTACTTCTCTCTCCCACACTCCTCCGAAATGTGGGGCTGCTGGAGGATTGAAGTGAAATTGGATCTTTTGACGAGCAAGCTGTTTCTGTAAGTCAGGAGCCATTTCAGCAAAGGCTTCTCTGAGCTCTCTTTCCCCCCCTTTGAAGTTCGTTCCCTGGTCTGACCACAGTTCCGCAGGTGTTGACAACAAACCGCCTAAGGGCCATCAAGAAGGAATCAGAAGTCATGGTACTGAGGAGGTCCAAGTGCACCGCTCTAGTTGTTAGACACTTGAAGATTATACCCCAGCGTTTTTCTGTGCGTCTCCCAATCTTAATAAGCATGGGTCCAAAGCAGTCTACTCCACATGAGTAAAAAGCAGGTTTGTGGAGACGGAGACGGGCAGAAGGCAAGTCTGCCATCTTCGGAACAGTTGGCTTTGCCCTCCAACGCTGACAGTCTAGACACCCATGCTGATGCCGACGAATGGCTTCACGTCCACGGATGATCCAATAATAACGCCGGATTTCGGCAAAGACTCGCTCAGGCCCTGGATGATGCAGCTTGCAATCATAATGTTTAATCAGTAGTCGGGTGACTGGGTGATGAGCGTCCAACACAATGGGGTGTAAGGTACATTCTTCCATGGACTCCGCTCTCCTCAATCGACCTCCCACTCGGATTAAACCACTGAATCCGTCCAATTCAGGAGCTAAGGTAAGAAGGCGACTGTCTGAGGACACTGATTTCCCAGTAACCAAACGCTGATAGTCATTGGGAAAGGACTCCTGCTGAACCCGCTTAAGAATAAGGTTCTCAGCCTGACGGTAGTCTTCTGCATCGGGAAAGGATTCAGGAGTAGGGTTTACCAGAGTTTCCTTTACAGTCACATCCATGAGTTCCTGCCAATTATTGTGGTTCCAGACATCGGGGATGACAGATTGGGGTGGCACTGCAGTGGCTCCACAAAAGACAGACTTCCGTAACTCTGTGTGATCATCTTTCAGGTCTGTTCTAGGCAATTCTGGCCAGGTAACTGGATCATGGAGTAAGAAGGGAGGACCTTGAGACCACCTGTTCATCTCGGTAAGGACATTCAGAGGTTTGCCTCTAGTGAGGTCGTCTGCAGGATTACTGGCTGAATCCACATAACGCCAGGAACAGTTTTCTGTTAGCTCTTGGATTTCGGCGACTCTGTTGCCAACAAAGACTTTGTAGTGGCAGGAATCAGAGTTCAGCCAGGTAAGAACGGTAGAAGAGTCCGTCCACAACACTGTGGTCTTTATTTGCAAGGTCAGTTCCTTCTTGAGCAATCTAGCTAACTGAGAGGCCACCAGAGCTCCACAAAGCTCCAATCGAGGAATTGAAAGAGAACGTTTGGGGGCCACTCGGGATCGAGCCACCACAAAAGACAGGTACACTTGGCCTCTCTCATCAATGGTCCTTAAGTATGCCACAGCTCCATATGCCTGCTCGGAAGCATCTGAAAATATGTGGACTTCATGTGTGGCACCATCCTTGACCTCAGGAGGGACATAAGTCCTAGGGAGAATGATGTTTGGTAGGTACTGAAGTTCATTCTCCCAGACACGCCATGACTGCAGTAGCTCAGGTGGTAGGTTTGGATCGTCCCAACCCCGCTGTTTGCTCCACAGCTGCCTAATAATGATCTTCGCTCGAGTGGTGTAGGGCAAAAGAAGTCCCAAAGGGTCGTACTGAGTGGCTAGGACCTTGTAGATATTCCTGAGGGTAGGAGTCTCATAAACAACAGGTCGGTGCTTGTATGCCAGGGTATCAGTCTGCCAGTTCCAGCTTAGGCCTAAGGTTGACTCTGGTATGTCAGCCTTGTCTTGAGCCAACCAAAGTTCCAAGCTCTCAGCTCGAGCTTCTGGGGGTAAGTGACTCAGAACACTGGGAACATTGCTGGCCCATTGGCGTATCTCGAATCCAGCTTTGGAAAGCATCTCCCTCAGTCTGTCGACCAAGTGCCTGGCAGCCTCAGGGGTAGATAGACTCTGAAGGCAGTTGTCCACATAAAAACATTTCTCCACTGAGAACCTGAGGGACTCAT
This sequence comes from Rutilus rutilus, assembly GCF_951802725.1. Lineage (NCBI taxonomy): Eukaryota > Metazoa > Chordata > Actinopteri > Cypriniformes > Leuciscidae > Rutilus > Rutilus rutilus. Next base: position 34,149,832 of record NC_140215.1, on the reverse strand, counting down.
CGGCAATACTGTGCTCGATCACATGGTGCTGCAGAGCATAAGTGGCACAGCATGGACTACATGTAGTGCCGAAGGGTAATACCTGCCATTCAAAGACTTTAGGAGGCTCATCCACTTTCAGATCACGCCAAAGAAACCGCAGGAGGGGGCGATCTTCAGGAAGGAGGCGAACCTGATGGAACATCGCCTTGATGTCACCACTTACTGCAGCTGGATGTTCCCGAAATCTGATGAGTACACCTAGCAATGATGCTCCAAGGGTAGGGCCAGGCACCAGATACTGGTTGAGACTTTGCCCCTGATATTGGTGGGAACAGTTGAAAACAACACGGGATTTCCCATTATGACTGACAAGGGGGTGGGGTATATACCAACATTCGTCAGATGCTGACTCCTCAGTTACTTCCTGGACAGCTCCCGTCTGAATGAGTTTCTCCATCTCTGCACTATAGGTCTTTGCTTTCACTTGATCCTTTAACAAACGCTTCTCGATACTGCGCAAATTTGGCATGACGGACTCCTTAGGGGCATGCAACCGAGGCATAGACTTCTGTCGTAGTAATGGTGTCCCCAGTCGAAGAATTCCATTCACTTCTGTGCGGATGGTCTTGGTCTCAAGTAACTTTAAAGCCTCCTGATCCTGTTTGGATCGAGTAACCTCTTTCTCATCCCTGTGTGGAACATCTTCTATTTGCCACAATCTTTGGACATTCTTAAAGAGCTCATCTTGTGGTGGAAGGACAGATGTCAGTAGACATTGTTGGGAGGATTTAGGCCGCCCCATGAATGATGTGGGGCCCTGGAGGGTCCATCCCAGGCGTGTGTGGACAGCAGCAGGTCCACCTGGACAACCTAATCTGATAGGCTCAATTGGGGTAATGAGATGTGGCTGATCTGAACCAATCAGAAGTAGAGGCTGAGCTTCTTTCACAGGCAGGATAGGAAGACCACGTAAGTGTTTATACTTCCTCTGCAGTTGATCCATGGGATAAGACTGCCGGGACAGATTGAGGCGATCTGCAGTGAAGGCATATTCAATCTTGTAAGAGGTTTGAGGCTTATGGGATGGGGATACTTGAAATGATATAGATGACCCATGAAGAACTTCAATGTCTTGTCGCACCGTGTGCAATGGGAGATCTTCAGGTGTACCCTGTATGCCTAGGGCTTTAGCAGCAGTTGGGAGCAGGATGGTTCTCTCAGAGCCATCATCCAGAAGCGCAAAGGTGTCTAAGGTACGGTCTTCATAATGAATATGTACAGGTACTACCTTGAGCATGACACGGGTCCCAACAACAGGTTTGTCCAGGTAAAATCTGTCTGGAGAGGAACTGGTAAGGCAACTCTTCTCAGCACTGACTGTATCCTCTTGGGAGGATCTCACATTTACATTGTGAAGAGGGCGCAGATGTTTGCCTTGACACAGGTTACAGGGCTTCTTCAGGTCACACTGCGCAGCATGATGAGTCCTTGCACAGCGCCAACAACGATTATTCCCTCGGATCCAGTCTTTGGCCTGGTCAGTGGTAAGTTTAGCAAATGATTTGCATTGACTCAAATAATGCTCTGTACTATCGCAGAAGGGACAGAATCGTTTCACTTCGACTACCTTGGTCAGTGGAGTCATACCCTTCTGAGGGGACAGGGAAGTTACATTTTGAGCCCCTCCAACCCCATGAAGAATGGCTACAGTCCTTTTACCTTGTACAGGTCTAGAAGTCTGTCGGTCCTGAACTCCTCGGGAGGAAATCTCTACATCAAAGTCATGGCACCAGGCTTCATAACGGAGCCAGTTTGAGAAATTATGTAAAGTAGGTACAGTTCCAGGCTGTCGAAACATGTGACGGCGGAACTCCGCTCGCTGTTCAGAAGGAAGTCTGCTCAAAAGGCGCGCGACGTGTGATCCACAATTCAGTTCAATGTCGCCTTCAGGTCCTAAAGTCTTCAACAAACCCACCAATGACTGTACCTGAAGAGCAAACTTCTGGAATGCAACTGCATCCCCACGCTTTACATCAGGGGCTTCCAGGACACTGGCAATTTTCCTCAAAGCTAGTTGGTGGGGCTGACCAAACTTCTCATGGAGGGCCACCATGGTGTCAGTAAATGGGGTAGGCGAGTTCAAAAAAGCATCGGCAATCAGCTTAGCTTCATCCAACTTTAAGTGGTCCACCAGTACTTGATATTTAAAGAGTTCAGTCCCATCTGGAGGAAGCAGATTCTCCAAAGCGATACGAAGTCTGGCGAACTCACTTGGATCCGGCCGGCTGAACTTGGGAATAGTAGGGGTAGGCCCTCTATACACATACTCTGAGGAGTGTGGTAAATGTGGCATGTTTGACTCAGCTTTGACCACAGGTGCTGGACGCCTCAAATGAGTTGGTATTGACTCAAGTCGGGGGGAAGAAACTGGAATTGGGGCACATAAGGGTTTCCGATACGAGGTCTGTGCAGCCGAAGATAATAACACACTGAGGTCTTCAGGTGTTGGAGGCGGTGGTAGCCAATCTGGATTTTGAGAGCAATACTGAGAATGACTGTATGATTGTGCATGGTGAGCCTGGGAGATCCTTGAATACTTTGGTAACTCTGGTTGGTATGTAGCTGTGTCAGGTTTCGTTATCTTTAAAGCCTCCATACCTCTTCTCAATTCTGATTCTGGTTCGGGCCAGGGTGGAAGCTCAGGCCAATCTTCATAATCAGCTGATGTGCCCAGCTCTGTCTGAACTACACGACATGAAAGACTGGATGGCAGTTGGGGTTCTGGTCGCACTGGAGGACGATCATGGCTTTTAGCTGTGCTGAGGTCTGCTCTAAGGGTTTGGGCAACTTTGACCAGTTCTTTGATCTCAGTACGAACCTCTTTCAACTCCTTCATGTCCGCACGAAAAGCTTCCTGTGATTGCAGCAGCTGTACATTTTCTCTGCGAATGGCTTGGAGCTCGTTATAGAATTCAGGCTCTGTGAAATGGTTCTGCTGGACTGATGTGAACGACTGAGGTAGGTTTTCGCTGCGCTCTGCATAACTGAAACTTGGGCGTCTGAGCCAAGGGCCTTCGCCAGGAGGAGCATTATCATCATAGGGGTAGTCAGGATGGTCCCATGATGACTGGAGAGGTGTCAGGTGGGCAGGTACCTCCCAGGGTTGTGAAATAGCATGTTCACTTACAGGTCTGCCTCCTACATACTGCACTTCAAAATCTTGGAGTCGAACTGGTGGACGCGTTCGGCGTTTAGGTCTGGTTGCGCCAACAATCTCCTCATCGGATTCCATGGTACCAGGAATGAACACTGCAATCCGGCTCGAAGGACCAGTTTGTTGAAGAGGAAAGGATACTGCTAGGCTCTAGTTCTACTTGTTAGCAGTATACACCCCTGGGTGTCGGTCAGGACACAAAGAATGAGGAGACTGGTGCTTCTTTCCAAAGTGTATTGAATATTAGTCTAAAATAACAAAAACATATTACATTAGTAGAAGTATAAATGTGTACATTTCACAGATGAATCAGTCATTTCTTAATTAAGAATACTAACATATTCAGTATTACCTCTAAATCACAATTAAATCTCACAATATGCATAGGATGAGCAATTGAAGACAATAAAACTATTGGTCTGTTAACAAAATGGCTTTGGCATTAACATATTAATGAATCCAGTTGCATCACCAAACAATCTAATTTCCAAAATTAGTATAATCAAAAGGAAATAATACTGGATCATTCTTCTGCAGAATAATTAGTTAACAGATTACAGACATATAACTTAAACTCAGAGGTGGAAAGAGTACTGAAAATTTGTACTCAAGTACAAGTACCGTTACATTGCTGAAATAATACTCAATTACAAGTAAAAGTACTGGTGTCAAAAAAGTAATTAAGTAAAAGTACAAATTTCTCTTCTCAAAAACTACTCAGAGTACTAGTTACTAATTACGTTTTAGCTGGCGATAGTTAATGCATTACCAATAAAAATATTCAACAAAATCATAGATTTATGTAGAAAATAGCTACTTTTAACACGTTTTTACCTTATTGTCAAAGGACATTAATTAGTGGATACTGGAATTTCTAACTTCAATATGACACCTTGAAATATGTCAATATTCAGTAGGCCTAGCCTATAATTTTTAATACCATCGGGAAAACTACTACATACTAAATATTTTAATATCTACATTTTTGTCCATCCATTTTGTCAAGGCAATCATTATTTTCAAGCATTGAAAAGCACAACACTCATTGTAACAGTAATCTATTTGAATGGAAAAGTTTAATTCAAGTCTTCTGAAGAGACACGTCCACTTTATAAGGTGAGATTTTAATTTAGGCTTTTGTTTAGCAGCTACATATTTAAACATTGATCAATAACCATTACAATAATCTAATATTTACTCACTCAGGGTATTTGTCTTTACAATAGGGTAACGTGAACTGCTGCAATAGCTCACACACAGCACAAGGAAGCTTGATTTCAATTCAAACTGAATTTAATTTGCAAAAAGACTAGATTTTTCATAACTTTTGACAGCGTTTAATTCAAGAGCATGGAGAGATTGGAGCTGGACGTCATTTGAGTCTGCAGTGAGAACCACTTGGAGAGATTCGCGATTACACATGATATGACACACAGTCCGAGAGCGCACACTCAATATCCGAGTCCAGTTCGTATATTTGAGAGCTCGCGTCCAGTTTTCTGCGATGACATGAATGTGCCCTCGCGTTATAATATTGTTCGTGACATTTGCCATTAAAATATGCCATAGAAACTTGCAGGTATTAATAAAATTATGCGTAATAGGCCTACCTGCAATCCCGCGCTGAGAGGAGGCGGGTGTGTCAAACTCGCTGTCGTTGAGATGAGAGAATGAGAACGCGCAGCTGGTAAAATATAGATATTTTGACAATACTACTATGTAGTTTGTTGTTCCAAACTTTCAGTCCAGCCATTAATCACTCTGAGCTCCTCGCCTCCTTCATGATCAGCTCTTCAAAACCTGCTGCGACTGCGGCGGCTTTCATTCAGTCCAAATATCAGGGGTTTTATTGGTCCGTTTACGATCGAATATTTTTATTGGCTACCGAAATGCCATTCAAAGATTTGAATATCAATTCAAATTGTACTCAGTAACGAAATGTGATTTTACAAGTAGCGAAGTAGATTACTTAGCTTAATATGTACTTGAGTACAAGTAAAATTACAGATTTAAAAATATACTCAAAAAAGTACAAGTACCCCAAAAAACTACTTAATTACAGTAACGTGAGTAGTTGTAATTCGTTACTTCCACCTCTGCTTAAACTGTCCCATTTGACTATATTTAGGAGAAATCACGTTACACGTAATAGTTTTCTGTCAGACGATCGCACATGAATCGGTACATGTCCGGGCATGTACATTTAAATGCACAAAGCTCAATATCCACTGAAAACACGGTTAAAACATAGAGAAATCAGAGAAAACTTACTTTATGGTCATGTACTAATACTTTTAACACCAAAACGCCAACGAACATCCAAATAACAGGCAGGAATAAACTTCTAGGTGAGCAGCTGCCGTTCTCTCAGGAATCTATATTGACGCAGCAGGTAGCAAACAATAACAATAATGCCTCCCACTGGAAGCATCGGGTATCGCACTCTAAAATAACTATCACAATAAAAGTCCCACAATAGAAGTCTTCTTTCTCCAGGAGCCTTTTATACATTAACCATGAATAATATTGTTTGTTGTATGTATGAATGTTGATGTAGTACAATGTTTGCAATTGGTCACTTGAGGATTTAGATCTGTTGTTTAACTCTTTTAAACCTGGTGAAACCTGCTTGTTATATGCATCAATGTGTTAATGTTTGATGTTTGTTATACTTGTAACTGATGGCAGTGTTGTTATTCTATAGTTTTATAGTAACCACACACCTTGATCCACATGTTGAGCCATCAAAATAAAAGCAACTAAAAGGAGTTTTTGTGCATTCTCATCGATGCCCCACAGTGATTACTATTTTACCAGTTCTTAACAAACTTCATAACAATTGGTCCTTCGAGCCGGAGCTGGATAATTGCTGTGGATTAAGATGGCACATGCAGCAAGGGGTAGAGATCACCGACCAGCTGATGTTCGTCCAAAGCGGCTAATTCGCCCACCCGCATGGATGAGAGTCAATATGTGGTGGAATTACCATCAGCAGTAAATCGTCGACTTGTTCCTGATGAGAGAATTGAACAAAGATCAATGCAGAGAGCTAAAGAGAAGGGATCTTTCTCTCATTTCTCAACATTAACTAACTGGAGCACAGTGGATGAAGACCCCCCTGTTGAACAGACACCTATTCATAAGAGTTCACCACAGATTACCTCACAGTATTCTCAGTCTATGGCAGATTCCTTTCATCGGATGCAAGAGGATAATAAAAGACTGCGACGGACTGTATCAGAGCTACAAAGGCAGCTGGACCAAGATGGGGTGTTGCCAACACCAAATTCAGCAGAAACATTATCCTTTGAACGTACTTCACAGCCTAGGGAGGTAGCAGAAGAGAATTCTCCTCTATCAGTGTATCAGCCAGCAGCCGTCGAAGAAGAATGGCCACTGCCACCTCCTCCGATAAGAGTTTATAATAAAGAGTTGCGTCTTTCTAAAGAAACAGAGCTTGGTATGATGGAAGATCTCAGAGACCGCATTTGCAGACTTGAAATGCAGAGGTTACCAGTTCCATCTACTCCAAGTTATCAGGATCCAGACTCTGATTATTGTAATTTACCTTACATGGAACCAAGTTGTCGACCAGTAAGACGAGATGCTAGGCCTCCACCAGTGCCTCCACACAGATACTACAGTTTATCTAATAACCAAGCTGGTGTACAAGAGATGACATATCGGGGACCCAAGCCGTCCATCCCTGATTTTACATCTGATGACCCAAGAGAGTTTGCTAGACTTAGGATATCATTGGAGAATATCCTTCCACAAGATGCCACAGAGCAATTTAAGTACCAGATTTTACTGGATCATTTGAAGTTTGAAGAGGCACTTTTGATAGCTGATTCTTATTGTAATTCCTATTACCCTTACTCAGATACAATGGCTTCACTTATTCAACATTATGGTCAGCCCCATCAGCTTGCTCTACGTCGAATTGCTGGATTAATGGATGGACCTGTTGTCCAGAATGGTGATCCTACTGGATTCTGCAAATTCGCATTGAGAGTACGAGCATTGGTTGGGATGGTTGCAACTGGGTGATGAAGGCCATGTCGAACTTTATTGTGGGTCACATGTAGCTAGGTTAGCAAACAAGCTACCATATGACTTTCGAGCTAACTTTAGACGATATCTCTACCCTTTGAAGAGAGGAGTACCATCCCTTCTGGATTTTGCAGATTGGCTCGAATATGAATTACAGATACAAGAGGAAGTGTTCGAGTGTTCACATGAGCCCTGGAAAGGAGGTACCAAGCAAAGAGAGCATCAGAGTTTTAAGATGAAGAGTAAGTCAACGACTGTGCTTCTTGGTTCGACCTACAACACTTCTGAGCAGAAATCAATGCCTCAACCACAAGGGAAGTCGAAAACGTATTGCTCCTACTGTTGCAACAATATGCATTTCTTGGATCAATGTGTCAACTTCATTAAGCTTACTACGGAGCAGAAGAAGGATTGGATAAAGTCCAACAACCGCTGTTGGAAATGCGGATTTCGACATCAAGCTGCCCAATGTCGTCTGAGAATCACGTGACATCTGCAAAGGTAAACATGTTCAAGCATTGCATGAAGTAAATGTTAAGCCTGCAGAGAGCTTAACTACAGCAACTTGTGGTCTAGTAAGCTCTATTCCAACTGACATTCTTTACCTTGATCGGAGAGCTGGATGTAGCCAAGTTTTGTTGAAGATCAGTAAAGTGCTCTTACGTAATGGTAATCACATGTTGGAAACCTATGCTATATTGGATGATGGTTCAGAGAGGACGATTCTCCTTCAAGAAGCAGCAGAGAAGTTAAAGTTACAAGGTGATCCAGAAAGCATCACACTGAGAACCATGAGACAGGATCTGCGAGTGTTGCAGGGCTCTTCAGTGACTATCTGTCTGTCTTCCATTAACCAGCCAAATAAAGTCTACACAATCAAGAAAGCATTTACTGCAACTCAGTTAGGTTTGGCTGAACATACTTACCCAATAACCAGACTTCAGTGTCAGTATAACCATCTTAGGAAATTGCCCTTACCTCATTTTAGCAATGTCAGACCACTCATACTGATTGGGTCAGATAATCCACACTTGATAACTCCTGTACAGCCAGTGAGACTAGGACTGCCTGGAGGTCCTGCAGCAGTCAGAACGAAACTTGGATGGACGCTACAGGGTCCAGTCAAAGGTCTTCTACATACTGGTACTGCAACTTCTTGTTTTTTCACTTCAAATGTTTCTCCATCATCTGAAATCTACCATCAAGTAGAAAAGTTGTGGCAACTGGATGTATTGCCATACAGAAGTGAAAAACTTGTTACCAGGTCTAAGCAAGATCAAGAGGCCATGGACCACCTGCAAGCTAGAACAGTTAGAGTAGATGTGGATGGGGTTCTGAGATATGCTACTCCTTTACTACGTGTAAAGAACATGCCCACTCTATCAGCACCCCCTGAAGCAGTTCTGGCTAACCTTCGTAATACGGAGAAGCGTCTCATCAAAGATTCAGAACGTGCTGCTGCTTATAATGCAGAGATTGCCAAACTTGAGCATGCAGGATATGCAACTAAAGTTACCAGAGAAAAGGAATGCCCCAAAGAATCCTGGTTTATCCCTCATCATATGGTAACACACAATGGAAAGAACAGAATTTGAATGAGCTACTCTTACCAGGACCAAACCTAAGTTCATCCCTTTTGGGTATTCTGCTGCATTTTAGAGAGCATTCTTTCGCTATAAGTAGCGATATTAAAGGGATGTTTCACCAGGTGAGGTTGTTACCAGCAGATAAGCCAATCTTGAGATTCTTGTGGCGTGATCTTTTGAGGGAAACCCAACCCAGTGTATATGCGTGGCAAGTACTTCCCTTTGGCACAACTTGTTCACCATGTTGTGCCACTTATGCACTGCAGCAGCATGTCATTGAACAAGGTCAGTCAGAAGATGTATGCAAAGCTGTCCAGCAGCACTTCTATGTTGACAATTGGTTACAGAGCTTTTCTTCAATTGAGATAGCCTGAGCTCTTGTGGACAAAATGAGGAAGCTATTTGCTGAAGGAGGTTTTGAGCTAAGACAGTGGGCTAGTAATGCTGCGGGTATCATTCATCATCTGCCGAATGAAGTATTATCTCAGAGTGGTGAACACTGGCTTAATCAGAGTGATATGGATCCTCAAGAACCTGCTTTAGGGCTTCGGTGGCTGTGTCAATCAGATACCTTGATGATTACACATCATGGTCTTACACACCAAAATCATCCCCCATCACTATGAGAAATATTTACAGAATGATCGCCAGTTTATATGACCCTCTTGGATACATCACTCCTTTTTCTACAAGGGCAAAAATAATCGTGCAGCAGTTGTGGAACAAGAAGCGAGAATGGGATGACCCTCTACTCCCTGGTGACCTCTTAGAGGCTTGGAAGATATGGGAAAGTGAGCTACAACACTTGAATGAGATCCGACTTCCCTGGTGTTACGTGAGTGCTGAAATGGATCAAACTGATTGTGTGCAAGAAATTCACATATTTTGTGACGCTTCAGAACGTGCCTATGGATGTGTGGGATACTTGCGAACAGAAGATCCTCTAAAACGGGTAGAGGTAGCATTCTTAACCGCACGCTCACGAGTTGCACCAAAAAAGCAGCTATCAATGCCAAGATTGGAATTATGTGCAGCATTGACAGGAGCCCAACTTGCCCACCTGTTAAAGAAAGAGCTTACTATCAAGATATCTGGAATTCATTTATGGACAGACGCTACAACTGTGTTGACTTGGATTCAGTCTGATTCATGTCATTTCAAGGTATTTGTTGGAACCCGAATTGCTGAAATTCAAGAACTGACTGACTCCCAAGATTGGCATTATGTAGATTCATTGAATAATCCAGCAGATGATGTTACAAGAGGACGGACCCTACAGGATCTTAGGGAAGACAGTAGGTGGTTCAAAGGTCCCCCTTTCCTGTATTTGTCGCCAGAATACTGGCCAAGAAATCCTTCAGCTTTGATAAATGATGACACCGACGAACTGCGTAACCCAATCACTTGTCTGAATCTAACTGCAGTCTCATGCTATTCAATTCCAGAACCTTCACAAGCTGACCGCTTCAAGGATCTAGTTTATACTACGGCAAAATCCCTTCATGGGACGGCCTCCATAGAGAATCGAAGTCCCTCTGCTGAGGAGTATCAGCAGGCGGAATTAATGATTTTAAGATCTGCACAAGAAGACAGTTTCTCTGAAGAGATTCAAAGTCTTAGCAATGGAAAATCTCTGTCATCATCAAGTCGTTTGGTAACATTAGCCCCAGAATTTGATACAGTAATGCAAGTAATTCGAGTGGGAGGCCGACTGCGTAATTGCACTCAGTTGGAACCAGAGGCAGTTCATCCAATAGTTTTGGATTCGAAACATCCAGTTACCAAACTGCTTATTCAACAGTATGACAGTGAATTAAAGCATCCTGGTGCAGAACGTTTGTTTGCAGAGTTGAGGAGGAAATACTGGATTCTCAGAGGAAGAGAGGCTGTGAGAAAAGAACAACGTAGTTGTGCAGAGTGTCAAAAATGGAGAGCTCAACCAATATCCCCACGAATGGCAGATTTACCTCCAGCACGTTTACGTTTACATCAACCACCTTTCTTCTCTACAGGGATGGATTGTTTTGGGCCACTTATTGTCAAATTGGGCAGAAGAAACGAGAAAAGATGGGGAATACTGTTTAAGTGTCTAACCACAAGGGCTGTACATATTGAAGTTCTAACCAGCCTTGACATTGATTCTTTCTTGATGTCTTTAAGACGTTTTATCTCCCGAAGGGGAAAGCCTGCCGAATTGTTCTCTGATCAAGGAACAAATTTTAAAGGGGGAGAACGAGAACTTAAAGATGCATTCAATGCCCTGCACCCAGACCTGAAAGACAAATTAGCTGAGTACCAGATCAAATTTTTCTTTAATCCACCTCATGCACCACATTTTGGAGGCTCTTGGGAGAGGGAGATTCGGTCTATTAAAACTGCTCTGATCAAAAGTTTTGATCACCGTCCTAGTTGAGATTGAGGGGATTCTAAATTCGAAACCTTTGGGTTATGTGTCCACTGATGTGGCCGATCCTGATCCTGTCACCCCAAATTTTCTTCTGATGGGGCGGCGAGACCCTTCACTTCCGCAGGTCATGTATCATGAGTGTGAACTTCTCAGTCGACGAAGATGGAGGTCCTGTCAAATCCTTGCTGATAGGTTTTGGTCACAGTTCATAAGAAATTACCTACCTAGTTTACAAACCAGGGCAAAATGGCAAACCGACACTGATGCACTCCAGTTAAATGCCGTTGTCCTAGTGGTGGACCACCAGTTGCCTAGAGCACTTTGGCCTGTAGGTCATATAATTAAGTTGATTCATGGTAAAGATGGAAGAATACGCACGGCAGAAGTGAGAGTGAAAGACAGAACATATCTTCGACCAGTTAGTCGGCTGATACGCCTCCCTGCTGTCCCTAACAGTAATGCTTAGTTTAACGTTATTGCAAATTTGTGGGCCAAATTTGGGGGCGGCTGTTCTGAAGGAACTGAGCCAGTAGAGGGCGATACTGACTGTTATATATATATATGTCACCCCACTTCCTCTTTGAGCACATGGACATGGTGGAAGCCATTTGAATGGTGGTTGAGGCCTAAGGGCAGTGATGGCCTTGACTGGGTTTTATAATAAGTGTAAGTTGATAGTTTGTACTTTATATATTTATATTGTTATGTATGATGATTATGAGAACAGATTGTTTGGTGGTTACCTTTTCTATCTTAACCATGAATAATATTGTTTGTTGTATGTATGAATGTTGATGTAGTACAATGTTTGCAATTGGTCACTTGAGGATTTAGATCTGTTGTTTAACTCTTTTAAACCTGGTGAAACCTGCTTGTTATATGCATCAATGTGTTAATGTTTGATGTTTGTTATACTTGTAACTGATGGCAGTGTTGTTATTCTTTTATAGTAACCACACACCTTGATCCACATGTTGAGCCATCAAAATAAAAGCAACTAAAAGGAGTTTTTGTGCATTCTCATCGATGCCCCACAGTGATTACTATTTTACCAGTTCTTAACAAACTTCATAACATGACCCGTATCCGATATTTGCATTTACACTATACACTGCCAAAACAACCAAATGTAGACGTTCTGACCCGGAAAAATGAAGTAAAACAGCTCAATATGCAATGGATGCAGAAGCAGACAAAATTATTATAGTGATGCGCGGATCGCGGTCATATCGCGGGGGCTCTGTGGATAATCCGCGGGTCAAGTAGGCTAATAAAAATAACATTATGATTAATTTAGGGTGAGTCGCGGGTGGATATGATAAATCATTATTGACGAAAATATTAACTACATTCTCTAAAATATGAGTATGTTCCATTCCAGTTTAAGTTTCAAGGGAGTAAAGCCTGTTTATGCCATTAAGAAAATGAAATTCTATCAAATAAATTTCGTTTTAAAGTTCATTTAAAAGCAGCGCTCATTCATCAGTGTATTAAGTTACCATTAGAGATGCGCGCATCAACCGTCGCCTCGAGTCCGCTGTTGAAGGTGATGATCATCCATTTATCCTCATGCGTAACAACACATACGAATACATAATTTGACCATCGGGTACGGATACTTACGCGCATTTACTGGGGAATATCCGATTTGTCTGCTTACATGGCACACGCAAATGCACGTATCGGATTCATATCCGATTTATTACCACATATGAATGAGGCCTGAATCCGATCTGAGAAAATCGGAATCCATGCGGTTTTTTTCCTGCTTACACGTTCACCGGTCATATCCGATCTGTGCCACATGAGAGGAAAAAATCGGAATTGGGTCACTTGAACCATGCAGTGTAAATGGGGCCTTAGATGCAGGCTGTACCGAACAGACAAGACAGGTTGACACAAACGCAACGGACAGACAGGACAAGGTGAGTTCTTCAAAATATTAGGGATGGCTGACGCGAAACAGTCGTTCCGAAGCTTTGCGAGATCCCGAAGCGCAGATGTTTCGAAACACTGATCCGAAGCGTGATTCAAAACACCCATGTCACGTGACTATGGCCAAACGAAGCCTCGAAGTGTTTCACTAAGTGTTTCATCAGGTGTGGTCCTTGACAGGGTCGGGAACAGACCACACAATCGCACATCTGTATAAAGTGAAATCAACGCATATTGACCTCGTGGGTTTTTGTGAGAGGAGTTTGATTTTGAGAGAGCAGATTTTTGATGATATAGTGACAGTGCGATTTGATTAGTTACAGGCTATTTAGGCTTACATTTAAATTTACACAACACATTGACTGATAGGCTAGAGACAGACAGAGTATACATATAGTGACACATTAATAGATACATAGATATAAATATAAATATATATAGACAGCTAGATTATAGAAACATATATAGATAGATTATAGATACATATATAAATACATAGATCGATTATATCTAGATACATATCTAGGTACATATCTAGATCAGTGGTTCCCAAACCTGTCCTGAAGGCACCCCAACACTGCACATTTTCTTTGTCTCCCTAATCAGAATCCCAGAACTCATGATCCCCTAACTTATGCTGGGTACACACCAAAAGATAATCGGGCTGATTTTGGGCCGATTTCTCCCCTTCCGACAATCCTAGCTATGTCCCGATTATCTTGATGGTTTAACAGATTATTTTATCAGATTTTCCCTTGGTGTGAGGTGTGTTAAGAGTGTCCGAACCTGCTCGGAAGAACGTCGGAGCCGCTCCGATCGCGAATCGTAAATATTAAACATGTTTAATATTTACGATCAGAAATCCTGATGTGTGGGGGGAACTCCGAGGACAAACACGCGCACGCTCTGGAGATTATCACGTGAAACGAAACAATATCCAATCAGAAAGCGAGATGATGGAAGACACGGTCATTCACACACACACACACACACACACACACACACTTGCAGGAAGCTTAATGTTAAGATTTAGTATTCATAAGTGTAAATTTCGAGGAAACAAGCCTTTGTTTTTCATTTTAAGAGCAGAAATTTTACAATACCTAAACACAATATTGGGTTTGAAAAATAAGAAAGCTGCAAAGTGCGTTTCAATCTGTAAACATTTTCAAATTTTTCTTTAACTTTTAAGTTTGTCACTGTTTATGTATATGTCTTTTTATGTTTGTTTATCAGCTTTACTCTTTGTACCCCCCTGACTGTAATTGTATAATTCTTAAAATCAATTAAAAAAAAAGATTAAAAAAAAAAAAGCTGAGTGTTAAGGGTTCAGTGAGGTTCTATAGACTAGAGGGATTAAATAACTTTTTCTAAAGAGACAATAAATCCAATAAAGAATAAATAAAGACAATAAAGAATGAATATATTTCTGTATAAAAGGTTATAATGGTAGGTACAATGGTTTTTTCACGTGAATTTTCTGGGAAAATCATTCCAAACACTATCGCAATTTCTTCCTGCATATCGTCCGTCATGCTTATTCTGAAGTCTCACGATATTTTGCGAGATTTCCTGTGTTCATAGTCGAGACTCTGGTTGAAAATCTGTTTGTGTGTGGTGTGCTGTCTTTGTCACATCATGGCATACCACACACTATAGGAGCAAAACGCTTAAATCTAGGATTTTTTGTCCTCATGTTTGTGGTCTGTCACATTTTGAAAATCTTATAAGATGTAAAAAATCTTTTGGTGTGTACCCAGAAAGAGAGAGCAGTAATCTTTCCTCATTTTTATGTCCTAGCTAAAAAATATCTTTGCATGCCAGGCAACAAGTGTCCCTTGTGAGAGGATTTTTTCAAAGGCTGGAGAAATTATCTGTAAAAAAAAAGAAGTAGGCTAAGTCTTTCCACAGCAGAGAAATTAATATTTTTGAATAAAAATCTCTAAAAAAGTGAGACATTGTGGCTTGATTTCTTTTATTAATAATCATTTTGCAGGACCAAAATAACTTTATGCACAGTGAGGACTGGAGCCTATAGGTTACAAGCTTCACATATTAGAAAAATACAATAATAAAAAAACAACACATTTTTTTAATGGCTCGTCAAGGTTGTTTCAGATCAACACCTGCAAGTGACCACTAGGTGTCACCGTTGAGACGGGTGTCGGATTGATTCGAAGCCTCGAAACAATAATGGCCCATTTGGTTCAAGTGTTTCATTGCTTCACGAAGCCTCGATCTGCCCACCACTACCAAATATCTTGCAGACAAGAAGAGAGCTACAGTTCAAACGCTTAACATGAAACAATAATCCGACAAGTGACCGCTTGAACCAACACTAGATAAAGAGAGAGCATTAGGAAGGAAGTGGAAACAGGTGTCATGGCAAAGCAGCGCGAGCGCTGATTGCGATAACAAACAGGTGCGAGAGAGAGAGAGAGAGAGAGAGAGAGAGAGAGAGAGAGAGAGAGAGAGAGAGAGAGAGAGAGACTGACTGACTTCTGGAACAACTGGAACACTCTCTATAGACCACAGCAGTTAGAACTGGCCATTCAAAACGGGGACATATGGAGAACACACTTTGAAAATCTGTACAAAACACCTGAAACAAATCCTGCTCGAAATGAATTAAAAACCAAATTAGAAATCCTGAAAGAAAAAATTAAAGACAACCAGAACCCCCTAGATTTCCCAATCACTGTAGATGAGCTTACAGAGAGACTACATGCTTTAAAACCCAACAAGGCATGTGGCATTGACGGAATATTAAACGAAATGATCAAATACACAGATGACAAATTCAAAACCGCAATAATCAAATTATTCAACATTGTTTTGAGTGTAGGATATTTCCCCGACTCCTGGAACCAAGGCCTGATTACACCGATCTTTAAACAAGGAGACAAATATGAGCCAAACAATTACAGAGGCATATGTGTCAATAGCAACCTGGGGAAAATATTCTGTTCGATTATTAATGTAAGATTGCAGAACTTTCTTAAAACACACAAAATTCTGGACAAAAGTCAGATTGTTTTTCTGCCCAAACACAGAACATCTGACCACATCTACACCCTCCACACCATCATCGATAAACATGTATACCAGAATAAATCTAAAGTCTTCGCTTGCTTTATTGACTTTGAGAAGGCTTTCGACTCGATCTGGCACGAAGGACTCTTTCTAAAACTACTGGAAAATGGGATTGGAGGGAAAACATTTGATCTGATAAACACCATGTATAAAAACAACACATGTGCTGTAAAAACTGAATTTTTCCCCCAAAATCAAGGAGTCAGACAAGGTTGCCCATTGAGCCCTACTCTATTTAACATCTATATAAATGAATTAGCCAAAGCCTTAAATACCTCCACTGCCCCCGGCCCAACCCTGATGGACTCAGAGGTCAGATGTCTCCTCATTGCAGATGATCTAGTCATTCTGTCAGAAACAAAAGAGGGACTACAACAGCTCCTCGACGTCGTAGAGACATTCAGTCTAACGTGGGCTCTCAAAATTAACTTAGCTAAAACAAAAATAATGATTTTTCAAAATAGATCCAGGTGTAGGGAAAATAAATACATCTTCAGAGCAGGAAACCAAGTCCTCCAACACACCCACGATTACACATATCTGGGACTAAAGCTGAGTTCAACAGGGAACTTTAATCTGGCTGTGAATGAACTGAAAGCAAAAGCAATGAGAGTCTTCTACATGATTAAAAACACTATTCGACATGAAATTCCAATTCAAACCTGGCTAAAAATCCTAAAAGCAATAATCGAACCCATTGCTCTGTATGGCAGCGAGATATGGGGACCTCTGAAAACCCAAGATTTCTCAAAATGGGAAAAAGAAGAAATCGAAACTCTGCATACCCAAATTTGTAAAAGCATCCTAAAAGTAAACAGAGCGACACCAAACAACTCGTGCAGAGCTGAATTAGGACAATACCCCCTGCTGATCACTATCCAAAAAAGAGCTGTGAAATTCTACCAGCACCTGAAGCGCAGTGACCCGAGCTCATACCAGGCTGAGGCCCTGCGGTGACAGGAGCAGAACCGGCACCGGAGCGCACTCTCTCAGCTGATGCTGAAACTACAGCCAGACCAGCACAGCACTATCTGGCCCAACCAAATTATTAAATTACAAAAACAAAATTACATTACCTATTGGAAAGATGCTACTAAATCACAAAAGAAGATGGAACTCTATTTACACCTGAAAAGAGATTATAAACCAGCAGAATACCTGAGCTGTGTGAAAGAGCATAAAGTGAGAAAGACCCTGACCAAGTACAGGCTGAGTGACCACAGTCTGGCTGTAGAGAGAGGCCGGCACAGGCAGAGGTGGCAGCCGAGAGAGCAGAGGCTGTGTTCACTGTGCTCTCAGAGAGAGGTGGAGACAGAGGAACACTTCCTGATACACTGTGATCACTATCACAGCATTAGATCGGACTATTTCACTAGATTCCAACAACTAGAACCAAATTTTATGGCACTACCAAATTCAGAAAAATTAAAGCATATTCTGGGAGAGAACTCCAGCTCAATCATAACAGCAGCAAAATATGTGACAGCCTGCCACAAACTACGAGAGTCAGCCAGTGGACAAAACTAAAGTCAGAATCATCCTTATCTTGTCTGAATGTTGGTACAAATGTACTAAGGTGTTATTTTTTTTATTTTTTTTTATTTGTTTATATAAATGTACTCATACTTTTGTTTACTGATTGATTTATTGAATTTATTGATTATTTGTGTATGTAATGTCCATTTATGTAATGGCCAATGCTTTGGCAATACTGTACAAGTCATGCCAATAAAGCTCATTTGAATTTGAATTTGAGAGAGAGAGAGAGAGAGAGAGAGAGAGAGAGAGAGAGAGAGAGAGAGAGGGAGAGAGAGAGAGAGACTTGACTTTAAGATCTCTTTATTTACAAAAGTATTAAAGATAGAACATTTTTAGTAAAAAGGTTTTTTTATTTTTTTTTTTACTTTTTTTAACCAACTAGAAATGAGAGCATTTAAAACAAAATAACCACAGAGTCTCAAGACTTTTACGATCAAAACTCACTCATGCATAAATTTGGAGACAGCCATCAATGTCAACATTACAAATAACATTCTTTATGCCCCATTTACCTCTGAAAACATCCAAGTCATTAACCAACTTGTAATAGCTAAACTCTATATTTATACGGGATTTTATTAACCCCTGTAACACTGCAACCACATCAGTTAATCCACCATTATTCAATTTTCTCTTTCGTGACAACCAAATTTACATTTTTGCTTGCCCAAATAAAAAATTTAATAAAACATGAACTACTGTACTTAGGCCCATAAATAAAAAAAACATAGGCATAAAAACTTCCCCCAGGGTCTGACACCACTCTTCTAATTTGTTAAATAATGGCTTTAATCTAAAACAATCAAAAAACAGATGAAAAACTGTTTCCTGCATCCCACAGAACAGACAGCCCTCCCCTACCTGTGGGTCAAGGTGTGCTCTGTGTCTGTTTGTGGCTATTATCCCATGCACAATTCTCCACTGAAGGTCTCCAGACCTTTTCTCTATAGGAGTCTTGTACAGGGACCTCCAGCAGCCTTTAGGGGAAGCGCCTGGCCCAAAAACCTCCTGCCACTTGGACTCTCTTACACTCTCAAGCGAGTGCAGATGTGACACTTTCACACAAAGTACATAAAAAGCTTTTTTCCCTGTGTTGCTAAAAAGCTCCAGTTGGGGGGTCTTAAAAGAAAGCAGGCCTCCCTCAGCCTCTTGCCATTCTCCAGTGTCTGCTGAAAAAGCCAGTTCTGGGAAAGTAGAGGTTTCCTCCTCTCTACCAGACGACTCTAAAACCAGTCTATAGTCCTGGGGCAAAAACTCACGTATTTGAGTCAGCATTCTCTCCACCACTCGAACTGATCTGATGTCCAGCTTTTGAGCCAAAATTTCAGCAGATATCCACCCATTCTCAGAAATCAGAAGTCCAACTTTAGTAATGTTTGCAGTCCATAAAGCTCTTCTGAGGGAGACTGAATTAAAAATGTTCAAAGCCAGTGCCGGGTTCAAGAGCAGAGGTTCTTCCCTCATCCACAGGTCCAGCACACCATTTGGCTCCCGAGATATTTTTAAAAGTCTCCATGCTCTCAGTACTGACCTGTAGAAAGGTGTCAGTCCTGTTAAGTCCAGCTTGTCGATGTCCATGAGAAACAGGTGTCGGTCTAACCCCATGTTGCCGGCTCTCCTCAGAAGGGCACAGGCCACCTCGGCCCAACTCACGTGCTCCCCGTAGAGTAGTCTCCGAGCCGCCTGGAGTCTGAAGGCTTGGATTCTGGAACTGATGTCGACCAGCCCCTGTCCTCCTTCCTGAATAGGCAGATACAGCACTGGCGCCCTCAGCCAGTGCTGTCCCGACCAGAAAAAGTCCACCAGGTTTTTCTGGATTCCTCTTACTAGCTCTTCTGAAAGCTCTAGAATCATCATCCTGTGCCATAACGATGAAGCCACCAGATTATTGCAGACCAGGACCCTCCCCCTGTAGGACAGCCGAGGCAGCAACCATTTCCAGTGAGACAACCGAACACACACTTTCTCCACTAGGCCCTCCCAGTTTTTCCTTTTAAATTCATCTACTCCTAAAAACACCCCAAGATATTTAAAGCCTGTTCTCCCCCACTGTAATCCACCAGGAAGTGATGGACTATTCAGACCAGGACCACACCAAAGAGCCTCACTTTTACCCCAGTTAACTTTAGCCGAAGATGCCTTCCCGTAACATGCTAGAGCTCCTTTTAAAGAATCAACCTCACTCTGACAACTAATTAACACTGTAATGTCATCTGCATATGCAGAGAGTTTAGTAGGTTCTTTAAAAACCAGTGTACTAACATTCAAGCCCGTGAGCTGCTGTCTTAATCTACATAACAGAGGCTCAATAGCTATGCTGTATAGCTGACCCGAGCGAGGACACCCTTGCCGAATACCTCCGTGGATCTTCACCGGAGTACTGAGGCCACCAGCCATTTTAACCATACACGTAGCCTCAGTATACAACAGTTTAATCTTAGAGATAAAAACATCCCCAAATCCAAAAGCCTTTAACGTATTAAAAAGAAAACTGTGGTCTACTCTGTCAAAAGCTTTTTCCTGATCTAATGACAGAAACCCAATATTAATATTGTTTTGAAAAGCAAAATCAAGCATGTCCCGTACCAAATGTAAATTATCTGTGATGGATCGATCTTTTATACAGTAAGACTGGTCTTTGTGTATGATTTCAGACAATACAGTATTTAGCCTGTTTGCCAGACATTTAGAAAAGATTTTGTATTCTGAGCATAAAATTGCTACAGGCCTCCAGTTCTTTAATAACGTTAAATCTCCCTTTTTTGGGAGTAGTGTCAAAACAGCCCGCATACAGCTTGTGTTAAGGATTTCTTCTGTAATGCAGTTTTGCAAAACCTCAAAGTAGTCATTTCCTAAAACAGTCCAAAAGTTCTTATAAAACTCTGTATGGTATGGTAATCCATCCAAGCCAGGTGCACGTCTGGGTCTGAAGAGAGACCCATTACTGCAGCGGTAACCTCCTGAAAGGTGAGCTCAGTTTCTAACAAGTGTTTGTGCTCTGGAGTTAAAACAGGAAGGTCCTGAAGCAGTTCATTTGTGCACTGTTCATCCGAGGTTTCAGCAGTAAATAAATCAGAATAAAAATCCACAGCGATTCTACGCATTGTGATTGGGTCAGAGGTTTCTTTTCCATTGTTTTCTTTTAAACAGTACATCTGCTTTTCCTGTCCAGCTTTTCTCTCCAAATTAAAAAAATAAGATGTAGGACCATCCATGTCCCTTGTTGTTAAAAAACGGCTCCTTATAAGGGCTCCTTTAACTTTTTCATTTAGAATGAAGCTCAGCTGGTTTTTCTTTTCTGTCCACAGTTCTTGTAAATCTGCAGTATCATTAACAGTCATTCAGTCTTTTCAATATCAATGATCTCCTTTTCTAGCAACTCTAGTGTCTTTTTTAAAACCAAAGAAGAATGGGTTGCATATTGCTGACAGAACCCTTTTATATGAACCTTACTGATTTCCCACCACTGAATTATATTTTCATATAAAACTTTTTCATTTTTACAGGTTTCCCAAAAAACTCTAAAGTTATCACAGAAATGCTTATCATCCAGAAGTTTAATGTTAAAATGCCAGTAGTAACTTTTCTGAGCTCTATTCACCAACGAGCACTCTATTGTAATGAGTTTGTGATCAGAAAAAGATGTAGGAGTGATAGCTGTATGTTTTACTCTATTCCTCATATTATGTGATGTGTAGAACCTGTCCAATCGTGCCCCAGAAATTCTACCATTGCTCAAATGTACCCATGTATATTGTTGTGCTGCTAGATTGTGTTCCCTCCATACATCTGCTAGATTTAATTTTTTTATCACATTTACTAAAACTGCAGCTGACTGTGCGTGAGGTTCTTCTCCATTCCTGTCTTTTGTGAAATCTAAAGTGCAGTTCCAATCTCCTCCTAAAATTATTAAATCCCCATCCTGCTGTTGGCTTAAAACTTTTTCCAATTTGGAAAAAAAACTGCAACCTGTCAGATCCTAAATTAGGAGCATAAATGTTTATGAACACAAAAAAAAAGGTTTCTAATTTCAGCCCTAATAAGTAATAATCTCCCTGGTTCTATCTCATTTTTAAATAAAATTTTCGCTTGAAGACTAGGGGGAAAAAGCACAGCCACTCCAGCACTAAGATTAGTCCCATGACTTAAAACCTTCTCTCCTTCCCACCACAAACCCCAGTCAACCTCATTTCTTTGGTCACTATGTGTCTCTTGCAAAAAAACAACGCTAAGATCTTTCAAGCGTAGTTTCTGAAAGTAACCAATTTTTCTTCCCATCCCTCATCCCATTTACATTTAGGGATCCCACCCGTAAGGACTCCATAAGGAAGAGAGAGAGAAAGAGAAAAAAAACAGAGAAAAGAGAAGTCAACAGCCATCATATTTATTTAGTTTTTCCCCTCGCTTTTCCTGCTTTCTTACCTAATCTTATTGCAGTTATATGTTTCTTTAAAGGTGCCTTATGTAAAAATTGAGGTAAAAATATCCAAAAAATGAGCTACATGCATCAAAAGAATGAGAAGAAATAAGGGCGATGATGTCATTAAAAAAATGTCAAGTTATAGTGCTGCAGAGATATCAACCTCAATTAGCATTAGCATTAATAGCCACGGCCCGACAGGTGTCGTAATACCAGTTTCGGCCATGGGAGGCGGTATGCCGGCAACATAACCACCAGCCAAACATGCAATACACGAATAACTCGCACGGCTTGTGGGCGTACTTGAACCTGATGTCAATCGTGTGGAAAGTAGCCTACAGCCCCACTACTACATTCAAATAAAATATGATAAAAAAGGAACAGAACCAGAGTAAACATTGGCACTGCTTTCCATCGCTGGAGACAACTAATGGACATGAAAAAAATGAGGTTTGACTTCGAACTTGCAACATTTCGTTTGGATTGGTAAGTAAGATGCTGTTAGTATTTCGTTAGAAGTTTGTTTTATATGTTTGTGTAGATTTTCGGGAAGTTATAACATAGAAATGTATCGAAGGCTGTTCGATAAACGTATATAACGTTCATAAATACAGTATTGTAATATAGTACACATAGCACAATCTCTATTGCTCTTTTTTTCTTGCCAACTACGTGACCTATATTATGTTTATTAAATGGCTTTCCTGAGGTAAATCTGACATAATTGTTCTCCAGCTGTGTTATTGACCTCTTCACGATGATAAAAAACACTGATTGGTCGATATTATGTATGAGGAATACATTTTGGTAAGTTGTAGCCTAACGTTACTGTATCTTTCAGTGTTCGTGATTTTTTTACTATTAGCTAGTAGAGATGATCGGTTCACATGCGCTAGGGATCTGTCGTGTAACATTTACAAGCGCCAAAACGGTATTTAATTGACAGAATCTGAGAGCTGAGATTTTTTTATATCATAACTAACCTGCTCTGTCTAGTCTGTCGGTCTCCGTGTCCTCTTTGCTTCGCGATTTTTCTGTGCGTGAGAAAATTGATGTGTGGGGGGTGAGAGCGTGTGAAAAGTGTTTGCGTGTGTCTCACGGTGAATGCGTGAGAGTTGGAAGCTCTGGTTATGTTGGCGCTAGCTTGGTCAACATCAGCGAATGCTGTCTGTCAAATTAATGTAATTCAAACTAACAATAAAAATGTAATATGAACAAAACGAATATGAACATATTCACTGGTAAAGGTGAAGGGGAGTAGCTTGAAGATATTCATACTCTAGAGTAGACCAACTCACTTTCTGGAGGTATACTGCCCCCATCTGGTATGGAATGTGGAGTATGAATTTATTTATTTTTACATAAGGCACCTTTAAACGAAACCTCTTTTGTTGTGTAAGCTCTTCATAGTTGCTCCTTTTTCTAGCCCATATTACCGAAGAAATAAACTTTTCCACATCCGGGAAATAGTCACTTATTTCAACACCTGATTTTCCTTTTGTTTTGTCAAGAAAAGAGTTGATTTGTTCGACAGTATACCTTTTTCAACCTCTAACCACTGCTCATTCTCTCTCATTCCATCATTACTATACTGAGATAAAACCTCCATCTCATCAGTCATGTTTTCCATTTCACCTTCTACCTGTACTGTATCATTACTCTGACACACATCCTCAACATCACCTTAAGTCTCACTTTTATCAACATCAGACAATTCCAATAGAATCTGTCTGCAGCACGCAAGACTTCGAGTTACGCCCACTTCAAGTTACGCCCTTCAAGTTACGTCACTTCAAGTTACGCCCCTTCAAGTTACGTTACGCCCCTTCAAGTTACGTCACGCCACAAGTCACGCCCCTTCAAGTTACGTCACGTCACTTCAAGTTACGCCCACTTCCGCGATATGACGAGATGACATCAAATGACCGCGAGATTGATTAAAGTATGCGATTAGTTCCGTATGCTTTTTAATCGATCTCGCACAAGTTTAACTGAACATATTCAAATAAACTAAACTGACTCTTACCTGTTCATGAACATAAACCTTTGAGATGACATCTTCAAAATGCCTGTTTTTGTCTGTTTTCAGTAAAGCAAGTTTCAATATGCATTAATGCCAAGGTATTGATAATGTATTGCTAGAAAACATATTGCAATGTATTGTTTTTTTCTAATTGTCCCACCTCAACTACTGTGGAGCAAATATAGCTATTCTTTTGAAATTGTGCTTTGTCTAAAACATTTTTTTTTAATAAATATTGTTAAACATCTTTTCATGTTTTAAATAAATAATTTTAAACATCTGTTCATGTCATATTGCCTGATGTGCTGACAAATGAATTTTTGACAACACTAATAAACCGCTAAATGCACTACTGTCAAATATCTTATGATACTTTGAGACAAATTAACTACAAGCAAACTTATCACAAATTTTTTTTTTATTGAAAGGCAACACAATTGTGGCAATCCACAATTTCTGGCACTAATATTGTCATAGAAAATCATATTGTGCCTCCAGCCACATAAAAACAGTCCATGCAGCAGTATCCAGCAAAATCATTTTCAGAGTAGAACCCTTGAAGTTTTCCTCTTTGTCCACTTGCCCAGTATCCTTCACAGTCTTTGTACAAATCATCGCATTGAATGCAACGGGAGATCAGGGGCCTGTTTCAGAAAGGAGGTTCAACCAACTCTGAGTCAAAACCTAAACTCTGAGTTGACTTACCCTGAGATGAGAAACTCTGAGTTCCCTTTCGAGGGAACTCGAACTGCGTCGGTGACGACACTAGGGGAACGCCCTTCAGCGTAGCACGTCTGAATTCATGAATGAAACCGAATCCAATCCTATTGGCGTTGCGTGATGACGTAGTGTGTGACGGCATATACGGATGTGTACAAAAGCACGCCGGCACACAGAAATGTCAGCTTTTTGCTATTCAGCAAGCGCTCTGTGTGTGTGAAACAATTCTGTCCTATTTGGTGTTGTATGTTCTGTAAAGTCTGCATTGCAAAATAGAATAGGGGCTCGGATTTCGCGTTTGCTGAGGCAGCGCGTAGATTACGAGTCTACTCTGCAATAAGATTCTGTGGCTTGGATCTCGTGTTTGCCGAGGCAGCGCGTAGATTTTAACTCTGCATTTCAATACAGAATCTAGTAACTCGGATCTCGCGTTTGCCGAGGCAGCGCGTTGATTACGAGTGTACTTTGCAATAAGATTCTGTGGCTGGGATCTCGCGTTTGTCGAGGCAACGCGTAGATTTAAGGTCTGCTTTGCAATACAGAATCTAGTAGCTCGGATCTCGCGTTTGCTGAGGCAGTGCGTTGATTACGAGTGTACTTTGCAGTTTGCTATATGATTCTATGACTGACATCTCGCGTTTGCCGAGGCAGCGCGTAGATTGAATGTCTGCATTGCAATACAGAATCTAGTAGCTCGAATCTCGCGTTTGCCGAGGCGCGCGTTGATTACGAGTCTATTTGCAGTTTGCAATAAAGATATAGGCATGTAGTCATAACTCGCCGCACACAGTGCGTTTCGGGTCTCTCAGCCGCGCCTGTTGACTTTCTTCTCGAGAGATGAAAGCCAAATTTATTGTGAACCACTCGAATCTCGCGTTTGTTGAGACAGCGCGTTAAGGGTCTGCAATAGGGACACACGCGATCTGGGAAATAATACTGTTTGGGTGCGAGGCATTCACAGTCAGCTCCTGAGGGTGCTGGCAGGCTGTTCATTGTGAAATAACTCGCCGCACACAGTCGTGCGTTTCGGGTGTTTCAGCCTCGCGCCTGTTGACTTTCTTCTCGAGGGATGAAAGCCAATTTGTAACGGCTCGCGTTTGCCGAGGCAGCGTGTAGTAGATCGTATAAATAAGTATTTAAACAGTATTCTGGTGCACTATCCAGTGTTTATGGCTACATTTAATTCTGAGGAATTAAAATAATTAAAATATTATCTGACTTTAGAACTTGGTTAGATATTTGAATTCAGCCTAATATCTGAAGGAGAGTGTCGCTTCTAGAAGTCCCCCTCAAAAAAAAAAAAAAGCAAAAGCTGAGCTTGGGACTCTAGGCGGCGCTCTCGCCCAAGCCTCCTGAGAAGACGGATCTGAGGACTGTCCTTCAGGCCAGGAAGGTGTCGGGAGAGAGGTCCTAACTTATGTGAGACCTTGGAGGGCTGGCCCCCCCAAAAAGAGAGCGATCGAGATCCTCCCTCTCACCGGGCCCTCAGGAAACTAGTGTCAGCATCCCGCCGCTAATTGCGCTTCGGGACACATCAGTTTCCAGCGAACGCACGCTGCTCTGTCTGCCCCAAGAGCTTGCGGCCGGGCAGCGCTGGCGTCCGCACACCGAGAGTCGTTTTCGATTATTCCCTGCCGGTCCTCCGCTTCAGGGTATCGTCAAGGGCTCTCACAAGACACTTGACACCAACCCTTAGGGGCTGGTTCCCTTGCTGAATTTTTGTCGAGGCATGGCAACGTCTCCCCAATATTTCTCCATGGGTCCTGCGCACTGTAGAAATAGGGTACAGGCTGCAGTTCCAGGCTGCCCACCAAAAAAGAGGTAAGTATCAACGGGGTGGTTTGGACTGCAGTAGACCCAGAGCAGGGTCTGGTGTTAGAACAGGAAGTTTACTCGCTGCTGGCAAAAGGGGCCATAGAGCATGTTCCCCCACCAGTCAGGGAGTCCGGATTCTACAGCCGGTACTTCATAGTTCCGAAGAAGGATGGAGGGTTGCGTCCACTTTTAGATCTGAGGCACTTGAATCGGTCTCTGAGGAGGTTCAGGTTCAAGATGCTCACTATTCCCATCATCGTGAGTCAAATTCAATCCGAGGATTGGTTTGTCACGATAGATCTAAAAGACGCCTACTTCCACATCTCCATCCTTCCATCTCACAGGAAGTTCCTGAGGTTTGCTTTCGGGGGCGAAGCTTACCAATATCGGGTTCTTCCGTTCGGCCTAGCACTCTCCCCTCGCACATTTACCAAGTGTATGGATGCAGCTCTAGCACCCCTGAGGCTCGAGGGCATCAGGGTGCTCAATTACATCGACGACTGGTTAATATTGGCCCAGTCGCGAGAGC
Source organism: Rutilus rutilus (assembly GCF_951802725.1). Taxonomy (NCBI): domain Eukaryota; kingdom Metazoa; phylum Chordata; class Actinopteri; order Cypriniformes; family Leuciscidae; genus Rutilus; species Rutilus rutilus. Next base: position 34,122,516 of record NC_140215.1, on the reverse strand, counting down.
TGGCGATTCGGCATCGAGATGTCGTCCTCGCCCGCATCCAGAGCCTGGGGTTAAGACTCAACACGAAGAAGAGCGTGTTGACACCAGCCCAGAGAACCACGTTCCTGGGAGTGGTGTGGGACTCGGTCACGATGCGGGCTCAGTTGTCTCCTGCTCGGATCGAGTCTATCCTGACCACAGTGTCCAGGTTGAAGCTAGGCCAGGCCGTCACTGTCAAACACTTTCAGAGAGTGTTGGGTCTCATGGCAGAAGCGTCCAGCGTGATACCTCCTGGCCTGCTACACATGAGAGCTTTGCAGTGGTGGTTGAGAACCAAGGGGTTTTCCCCGAGGGGAAACCCATTCCGCTTGATAAGGGTTACGCACAGATGCCTTCGTTCCCTGTCAATTTGGAAGAAGCCTTGGTTCTTGTCCCAGGGTCCCAATTTGGGAGCGTTATGTCGCCGAGTATCTATTTCGACAGACGCCTCCCTCACGGGCTGGGGCGCGGTCATGGACGGCCGTTTTACAAGAGGCCTCTGGCAGGACCATCATTCCTCTTGGTACATAAATTGCCTAGAAATGTTGGCGGTGTTCCGGGTTTTGAGGAGCTTCCTGCCAGACCTCCATGGTCGCCATGTCCTTGTAAGAACCGACAACATGTCGGTGGTGTCTTATTTGAACCGCCAGGGGGGTCTGAGGTCGCGCCCTCTGTGCAGACTGGCGCATCAGATCCTCCTGTGGTCCCAGCGGAGACTATCGTCTCTCAGGGCGATGTATGTCCCGGGGGACCAGAATCAGGGAGCAGACGTCCTGTCGAGGCAGGGGCTGAGGCCCGGGGAGTGGCGACTCCACCCAGAGGTGGTGGAAGCCATGTGCGTGAGATTTGGCCCAGTGGAAGTGGATTTTTTCGCGTCTCAAGAGACGTCCCACTGTCCACTGTGGTTTTCTCTCAGGCATCCAGCTCCGCTGGGGCTGGACGCCATGATGCAGACGTGGCCGAGGCTGCGTCTGTACGCATTTCCCCCGATCGCTCTGCTCCCAGCAGTTCTGGAAAGGGTCCGTCGAGACAGAGTCAGTCTACTTTTAGTAGCCCCGTTTTGGCCGGCCCGAGTATGGTTTTCGGACATCATTTCACTCCTGGCAGGCCCGCCATGGCAGATCCCTCTGAGGAGGGACTTGCTGTCCCAGGCGGAGGGCTCAGTTCTCCACCCTCGACCCAAGCTGTGGAAACTGTGGGTCTGGCCCCTGAGGGGGCACAGTACCTAGAAGCCGGCCTGTCAGCTGGAGTGGTCGAAACCATATTAACTTCCAGAGCTCCCTCCACGAGGAAGTTATACGGCCTTAAGTGGAATGTATTTTCCGTTTGGTGCAGAGAGCGTGACTTGGACCCAGTTAACTGCCCAGTGGCTTCAGTACTGGAGTTTCTCCAAGACCGCTTTTCTGCCGGGCTTACCCCGTCCACACTCAAGGTTTATGTGGCTGCCATTGCGGCTTTCCACGCTCCTCTGAGTGATGGCCCGCTGGGGAGGCATCACTTGGTCGTACGCTTCCTACGTGGAGCCTGGAGGATGAGACCTGCGACTCGCGCCAGAGTTCCCTCTTGGGACCTGGCAGTGGTTCTCGAAGGGCTGGCCGAGGCTCCCTTCGAACCACTGGAGTCGGCTGAGGCCAAGAACCTTTCGTTTAAGGTGGTCTTTTTGTTGGCCATTACTTCTCTGAGGAGGGTTTCTATTTCTGTACCTGTTTCCGGTTCTCTATTTCCTATGGGTGCTTGGAGTTTGCTCCAGGCAACATTAAGGCCATCTTACATCCCAGGCCCGGCTATTTGCCCAAGGTGCCATCTAATGTGGCACGGCCTATGGTTCTGCAGGCATTTCATCCTCCACCTCACGTGACGGCGGATGAGGAGAGACTTCATCTGCTCTGCCCTGTCAGAGCACTGCAGTGTTATATTCAGAGGTCCTCCTCATGGCGGAAGTCAGACCAGTTGCTGGTGTGTTTTGGGTCGCCCAAGAAGGGGCTTCCCACCTCTAAACAGACCATCAGTAACTGGATCGTTCAGACTATTTCCCTGGCCTATCAGGTGCGCAAATTGCCTTCACCTAAGGCCGTGAGAGCTCACTCCACCAGAGGCATGGCGTCCTCTAGAGCCCTCCTTTCAGGGGTTTCTATCCATGACATATGTGAGGCGGCTGGCTGGGCCACTCCGCACACATTCATGAGGTTTTACAGTCTGGACCTTCCCTCTACACCCGGTGCACGAGTGCTTTCGTCCTAAGTGCGCCTGAAGACAGCTTCACACTAGGATGAGCGGGGTTCGTTGTGGTATAGTGGGTATCTCGTTCCCCTAGTGTCGTCACCGACGCAGTTCGAGTTCCCTCGAAAGGGAACGTCTCGGGTTACGTATGTAACCCTTGTTCCCTGAGAAAGGGAACGAGACACTGCGTCGGTTCGCCACACCTCACCCCGCCTGGAGCACTTGCTTCATAGCAAAAGCTGACATTTCTGTGTGCCGGCGTGCTTTTGTACACATCCGTATATGCCGTCACACACTACGTCATCACGCAACGCCAATAGGATTGGATTCGGTTTCATTCATGAATTCAGACGTGCTACGCTGAAGGGCGTTCCCCTAGTGTCGTCACCAACGCAGTGTCTCGTTCCCTTTCTCAGGGAACAAGGGTTACATACGTAACCCGAGACGTTTTCGGTTACAGAACAGCTGAAATTAGTTAGTTCAATCAACTCTGAGTTGACCTACTCTGAGTTAAGCGCGTGCACCACAACTATAAAAAGCCATTATCAATAGAGCGCAAATAAATTTATTAATTTTATTAATAAAAATGTACTGAAAGAATGAATGAGGTGTTTAAACACCACTTCCTCTTTAAAAAAGGGGAGGAGACCAATAGAAACTCTGGGTTTACAGAAGAAAACCTGCTCCCGACCAGGTTAGGTTCACAGAGTAAGTTGCCATGGTAACTGACTCTGTGTATAAGTTACCTCTCTTTCAGAAACGGGCTTGACTTACTCTGCTTTCTCAGGTTTAACATACCTCCCATTCTGAAACAGAAAACTCAGAGTTTCCCTCATTTCAGGGTTAACATACTCAGAGTTTTCACTTAACCTCCTTTCTGAAACAGGCCCCAGATAGGGAATGCGGTAGGTCCTTTTATACTCCTCTGAAAAGGAGTTCCAGTTTACCACACCTGTTGACAAAAGAAAAGAAAGGTTTAAGTGTAAAACATGTTTGCATTTCTTTCTTTTTTTTAATATGAACTTTTTCCTCAATATTAATTTTAGTAGTGGTGTGCCACCCCACAACAAGACAATTCAGAAATGAAAAGAAACACTTATAGCCTAAAACAAAAAGCATTAGTCTAATGTAGAAGTGAATGTTATATTATGATGATTAAAATAATTTTAGCACTAGAACCTTGACTTGAATCATAACTGTGGCCCACACAAATGTAGAATCGTCACTCAAAAGCACAACAGCTGCACACAAATCATAGAGGAAACAGTCATAAACTTATACAGAAAATAATAAATTAGGAAACATCTATGTACAACATGCATTTACATTTTAATAATGGCAAGTGACCACTCCAGGGTCCATCTTATGTGTTGTGTTGCTGGCATCTTCAGGACACAGATTGACAAGTGGCACTCAAGTAATCACCACTAAGAAACGTGCATTATTCTGAATGCAGCGATGTGTGAGGGGAAATAAATAACATTACACGTTGCATGTTACAGAGTGAGCTCCCAAATTACCCTAATGTTTACCCTGACTAGCTAGCTTATTCTTATTGCCCGCCAATAGTTATGTTACTTTCACATGCTATCAGAAATGTGATATTTACAACTTTTGAAATCGTGATCTCGAGCTCATTGCATTCAAGTTCGAAATTGGAGGGTATTCATGTACATTTTATACCAAGGAAAGTCGTTTTACGCCAATTCCGAGAGCAAGGCAGCATTATTATTACCACGCCAGCCAGTAAAATACTTAACAACGCCAAGCGACGGATTAGTTTTAAATAAATAAAAACTTTTAATAGATTATCAACTCCAGAAACAGTACAAAAATGTGTTACTGTATGAACATTTCTTATACAGTTCAATGCAAACAGTTATCTGTGGAAAATATCATAGACAGTAAAAGAAATGGACACAGCGACCCCATTGGAACTCAATTGAGACAAGTGAAGCCCATTTTTAGCGATTTCTTAGCACTTCCTTTCCTGACGCGCAGACTCAAACCGAGCAAAGCTTTACACGGACCACGTGAGCAACCCGTCTGTCTTCTAGTAGCTGTGCCAAGAGAAATCTGAATCATTCCCTTCCGAATCTTGCAGAGACGGAGAGTGTGAGTAGGAGCTGTCCATAAGCTTGGAGCAGGAGAAACTTTTGCTAGGTATTCTGATTAATTATATTGTCATTTTGCCTCCACGTCCCCCCGATTGCCCGCGAGCTTCTCCTCCTGTCCATACGGTAATCTCTCTACTGTGCGACAGAGAGTCGCGTGGTTATGACGCAATCGTTAGCCTACTTTTACAAAAACTGCTTCTACGGGGCCTTAACATAAGCTACAAGGTAATGGAGCATTTTATACATTGTCGTGTTTCTTTAGAAATAAATAATGGACAAATGGAGTCTTTAAACGCCTCAGATGTAAAGTTATTCGCTGTCAAAGTGACGCCAAAATGAATGGGAGTCAATGGGATGCTAACTGCAGGTGAAGTTCTGCTACTAGATGGCGGAACGCGGCCGACTTCAACTTCCGGTCGACTTCCTTCCCCCCTGGAAAATATTCTTACCGTGGTCTCTGAACAAGCTGCCATCTTGCCAACAAAATCTCGTTCTACTGACATCTCGTGTGATTCGGTTGTGATTTGGACAACTTCAAGTTACGCCTCCTTCAAGTTACGCCCCTTTCAAGTTACGCCCCCAGTCTTGCAGTCCGCAGACAGACCCATCTCGACAATTCACACACTGATTTTCAGGAACATAACTGCAGCCAGATTGTTCCTTACTTACAATATTTACATTATTTTCACTCACCTCCTGCTGTCCCTGCTCTTCCTCAGTAGTGACTGTATCATGCTCCTCTGCGTTCCGTGTTCCTGTGTTTTTTCCTGATTTATCAGTGTTGTTTGCGTCAGATGTGGACGCGCGCGGTTCGTCTCTGTGTGGACACGCGAAGCGCTTATGTCCCAGATCTCCACAATCAAAACAGCGTAGACTGTCAGTAGTAGCATAAACCATGAAAGAATTCCCACCTTGAATGACACGGAAGGAGACTTCCAAGGTTCGCTCCGGTGAATTTAAAAACATATACACCTGACGTCTAAATGAAAGGACGTGCTTTAAAGCGGTGTTTTTACACCCTAAGGGAATCAATCGGACGAGACCCGCGATCTTACCAAAACGTTGCAACTCTTTTATGATAACATCATTAGATACAAAAGGCGGCACATTTGAAATGGTAACTTTTGTTGCTGGAGCGGATAGCGGGGTTACCGGGACATATGTTTCCTTCACCCATATACCACTGACAGTCAACTGATTGACTAACGCCTCAGACTTTAAAAACACAACAACTGCTTTATTCATTCGAGAGGCCGAGACGACATTCTCAAAGTCCACCTGTTCTCCTATCACCAGCAGCAGATCCTCCACTGTCACTCCGGGCTCTGGCACACACCTGCACCCGTTCCGCAGTGACAGTGTTGGCGTTCCTGGCGTGGGAACAGACGCCATGCTGGCGTCTCAAAAACGCACACACACTGAAAGAAAGAACTTTCTCTACTCTGTGTAAAAAAAAAAAAAAAAACGAGGGGAAAAAGAGCCGTTTTGAACCCCTTTAAAACACGGAGTTCACGCCATCTTTAAAAAAAAAAGCCCTGCCGATGTTTATCCTTGTTTTTGCATAGGCCCGGTTGCAGTCTCTTTTTTTCTCTAGCCACTCCGAAGTCTTTTGGGTTTTACAACTGGTGAATGTCCAGTTGTCACTGGTGATTGTCGTTTGAACCTTTCTGGATCCGCCATAAGTTTAATTATATCAAGTACTGTGAGAAAAGGTTATAAATCTACACCTCGAACATCCTCACACTCAATATAGCCTACTAGCCGAGACTTTTCTTTATGTGGACAGATGTGACATAATGACGCAAACACATGCTTGAATTTCCACCAGAAATCCACCAGTACCACTGGAGTTAAAATCATTATTAAAAGCTAACCGATTTGAATCGAGCTAAGGCAAGCATATAGTTTTGAACACTGGCTGGTTATGGTTTAATTATTATTTGGGATAATTTTTAACCAAAAAAAGTTACGGACTGCAGCTTTAAAGTACTTTTTCCAACTATGAACAACACACTTTAAACATATCAAAATCAACCAACAAATCAACATAAACATTTAAATTTACAGTACATAAAAAAAGAAAAAAATGATGTAGACTTTTATTGAGCTGAGCAGGGAGACCCTAGTGGAGCTGCTGGACCGGGATGGCCACAATAGAGACCCTGGTAAGGCCTCCTGCTGGTGGGACATCATCTGGGATGGTCTCCAGAGTGTTTGAGAGCATATTTCCACTATCCACTAAGTTGTCTATAACAGGTTTGCAGGGCTGATTCATTCGACGGCTCCCATGTCACTGAGGAATTTTTTTTTTTTTTTTTAAGTATATTTCTGAAAAAAGTACTTTTAATAACTACTAATACTGAATTGGGGAAAAACTACTAAAACCTTAGTTAAGCAAAATTATCTTGCATACTCTAATGTACTTAAAGTATCAAGAGTAAAAGGTATGTATTCTGCAGGGGGAAAAAAACTCCTTGTCAGGGTTTTTATAGTTTTGCTTTTATATTATGCTACTACTGCATTTTACTTCTGAATATTTTCAAGGTTGTTACATTTAAACTATATATTCTGTGTAGTTTAATGTAAAATCATATGTGAGGGAAAAAAGTACTTCAGTAGGTTACTTCACATTTGTACGTGAATAATTACCGAAATATGCAGTTCCGAAAATTAAAGTAACAAAATGTAGGCCTATTGTCACAGTATTAACAAATTGTTGCTAACTACAGCTCCGTCCCATATCAAAGGGCGCATCTGAAGCGCTCGGACCGGTCTAGCCTACGGAGGATTGTTCTTGTCGCCTAGCAACAGTGACAGCTGCCGATGACGAGCGGGAGAAATACTGGACTTTTTTATATTCAATTGGGTTTTATATTCAAACAGGGCTAAACCGAAAATACATGACCTGGCAGCGCCGGGGCTGAAACATCCTCACCATGTCCTCCAGTGAAATATAAAACATAAAAATGACAATATAACCAATTCTGGCTCCATAGCTGTTCACTCAATTATATCAAATGAATTATCAGGATGGCAGCTGTCCTCTCGCACCGTTGCTTGGCGCCTGGAGCGGTGATCAGAAACACCTGGTTGCGCAATTAGGAAATCCTACGAAGGCTACATGGTGCGTCCTTCGAAGGATGCAGCCTTCACATTGGGACACAGCTCCTGATTTTGATTACGTATGTCTGTATATTGCGCATAAACTCCTAAATGTCATAATGAAAGTCCCATGAAACATGATGGGAGCAACCGTGCGATATGTTCTTTAATTTGGGCTATTAGCATGTCAAATCGGCTAGATGCAAAGAATGTGGGACACCAGCAAACCTAGCACTATGTTTTACTTTTATCAATCTTTTTGTATTCAGCTTTTCTCTCTCTTAATGTAGGCCTATGTCTATGAGAGAGAGAGAGAGGAGATAGAAGGATGTTAATCCATTTATTACTTTGAGCGCATATATTAACGTATGTCATGCGTAGGCTACAGTTTGCTATTGACTTAAACATTACGAGGTTTGATATTTTCAGATAATGACTGTCGTCAATAACAACGCTGCTGTATAACAAACTACTGTATAACAAACCGCGACCATCTGGCAAACAAACCCATGCGTCCACTTAGCGATTGTATTGAAAATAACTCTTGTTGCCAGGACGATTGTTTTATACAATGGGTTATAAAGTAACAAGCTGGATTTATAGTATCCCTTAAATCTTAGGACCTTTATTACAAACAAAACAGATAATAGAAAGATCATATATTTTGTCTATATAATACAAATAATAGGATTTTTGAGATTTTTTTTTATTTATTTTTTTTATGTAGCCTATGGCATGAAATGACTCAGACTCGTGACAAAAGACTCCAAATTTGACTCGGACTCCAGCTTAAAGACTTCAGATTTGACTCGGACTCCAGCTTAAAGACTTCAGACTTGACTCGGACTCCAGATGAATGACTTGTGTTAATATTTATATGCTTTTGAAACCTAAATGTCCCCAAACCTTGGGCCAAAGTCAATGTGTGTTTATCATATCTGAATATAACAAAAGGGAAAATTAAACTTAGGGACACACTCTCTAAAAAATGCTGGGATGTTTTAACCCAATTTTGGGTTAAATATAGACAAACCTAAGCGTTTGGTTAAAAATGTAACCCAAAGGCTGGGTTTGTCCATATTTGTCCCAACTTTGGGTCTGCAGTTAGAAAACTATCTAAATATAATAGTCCCATGACATATCTGTCATGATTCCTTTCTTGTGTTCCCCTTGTCTTGTGTGGACTTTTATTATTTCCTGTTTTGTGCCATGTTTTTGTAGTCCTTTGTAGTTTTTCAGTCATGATTCCTTTCTTGTGTTCCCCTTGTCTTGTGTGGACTTTTACTGTGCTGGCTGATGGTGCGGTCTGCGATGGGCCATGCTCCACGGCCGACGGAGCTTCGGTTGTGTAACAGGGAATAAAAAAAGTCCACACAAGACAAGGGGAACACAAGAAAGGAATCAAGACAATATCGAGTAATCAACACACTAATAAATCCATGATTTGGGCAGATCTAAATTTGCTTTGCCAGTAGCAGAGAAGGGAGGGGGTGGCTGAGTTTGCACCAATGTAGAACCAATCATATTAGAGAAAAATGATCTAATGATGAGTAATATGTCATGTTACCTTTGCTATGGTCCTATTCTTTACTGTTGTACTCTTCTTGTACAGTAGGTGGGATTCTCTCTGAAATTGGTCTGAGGTCCTCCGGCCGTGATTGAAGCACATTCCAAGAAATAGTCTGGAGTTTGTTTGATTGTTGATGTGCAACAGGATTAACACTAGATATCTTACTTCTATTCTCAAATGAGAGTGGAGAACTAGAGACCTTTTTCCTGAGTGATAGTGTTCAAAAAGGTTGAGACGTCGGCATCCAGGTATTGAAGTACGCTTAGTAGAGTATAAATTCATATGTATCTGGGACACGAAATTTAACTCAAGTCAGGTGGGTGCGTAGGTGAAAATCTACCACAGCATCTGAGAGACTTGAAAAAAAAAGGAAAATACTCGTCTTTATGCATCAATTTAATAATTTTTTGTAAATCCAGTGTAAACTGATGAACCAGTACTTAAGTGTGATGACCTCAGCAAGGATAAAAAATACCCACCAACATCCAGCTTCCCTAGAGACACTTCCTGCAAAACAACAGATACATATTAAAAGGTTATTACTATATCCTACCAGGAGCAAATAAAGGAATGTTTTCACATCACCACCATCATCAACTTCACAACCCAAATGGTTAAGCCAAGGCAGCAAAAAGATGGAAACTATCTGGGCACTCGACTAGCACAAGAAAAGGGAGGTTCCCAAGTTCATATTATCACGTAATATGTTAGAAGTCTTGTTTCCATTCTTCAAGTAATCCTTTATTTTTTCTTTTTTATTTGGCCGTAGGCCTAGTCTCTTTAGGAATCTTAGGTTTCAGTAAGGAGTCATGTCATGTGACCATTAATCAGGAAGTAATCCAGCATGGCACAGAGAGCAGTATCAAAGCCACTAGATGACAAGCCTGCAACCTTTAGCCAAAAAAAAAAGCGTAATGGCTAATGCTAACGGCTAATGCTAACACTGGTATGAAGGAAAGGAGAGCAGAGGCCGTTTTTTATGAAGAGAAGAGGCTTCACTACACTGAATAAACCGCTTTTGAAAGGAAACACCTTATCATTTAAGTAATCGACAGCCTGTTCGCTAATCTTCAACATGTTTTACGCTAAACAATACATTTGTTGGGAATGATATGTAGATTTTACTATGATAAAAAGTTTATTTTATAAGATAAGGCAGAGTAGGGAATGTCATGACAGGTAAGACTCATTTATGGCATTACCATAGTATTTCATAGTAATATTGAGTGGTATTGTATATTGTCTAAAGAAAGATAAATACAAAATATATTAAAATATAAATTTTCTAAATAAAGAAAAAATACCTTAAATTATAACTGCATGTACATTTGACATGACGCTGATATTATGCATTTTATGAATAAAGACAAAATTAATAATTTAATTATAAATATTGTTATATTGTGTGTTGTTTAATTAAAATAAAACATGAAGTGTTGTGTCAACTGCCTAATGTGCCTAATGATGATGGTACTGTATAACGCTATTTAATGTATCATGGTAAAGAATACACATAATTTTAATTAATTAAATATGTATTAAATTACAATAAAAAAATGTATGTAATCTTAAATGTAGTTTTTTTTCACCCTGCAGTGACTAGTACTTTGCAGCTAATATAGATATTCAAGCTTTTTTCCGCAGTAAAGCATATTCCACAAACAATGCAGTACTACTGTACCTTTACCAGATATAACACCAAATATAGAACATTTATTCACAAGTCCTACGCACTAATAATCCACATGATGGGGTGGTGTGGCGCAATGGATAAGACACATGCCTTTGGTGTGAGAGACCCGGGTTCGAATCCACTGTGAGACACCAATGTGTCCCTGAGCAAGACACTTAACCCCTAGTTGCTCCAGAGGCGTGCGACCTCTGACATATATAGCAATTGTAAGTCGCTTTGGATAAAAGCGTCAGCTAAATGAATAAATGTAAATGTAAATGAAACTGATCAACGTAAACTGTAACTGACTGTCATAAAACTTTGAACTCCCGGGCACTGACTTCACTGCCATTACACGATAGGCTGAGGTGCGTCACATGATCCAAGTTAGCCGCTACGCTTTCTCCAATGGTATACAGACCCTCTCATCTCCCTAATGAGACAATCTCTGTGTTTATTGTATGTGAGCTAATGCTGTGACATCTGCATACATCTTATGCCTTTTGTAGCATCGTGGATATGCACTTGATTGTTTTTAATAATATCTACGATTGCAGATCATCATTTGGGGACAGTGTACATTCTATAAAGTTGACAGTTAGAATTATGTTATTTACTACAGTATCTATATTACTATTGTGCTGATGTAATATTATATGCTAATGGTTGTACTGTTCCAAGACTGTAGTACTGTTGAAAGTTCATATTACACATAAATAAGTGATTGACTACAGGTTTAAATATGATGCCATATAGCATTGAGAAATGTCTACTAAATGCATAACGTTCATAACAGTAAAAACACAGGGATTTAATTCATATAATTTGAGTTGGTATGTACATGTTAAAGGGCAAGCTGATTATTGTGCTGATTATGCCTAATTATGTTTCAGTTTCACCTTTCCTTCCAACGTCAATAAACCTGTGGACATGGAGCCAACTGTCTTCAGAGTCTTGATGTTATGGAAGACTTGACTTGACTGGCTGTCAAGTTATACAGAACATATACTGATGACAGCATAGTGAAACCACAGCTTTGTAACAGGCAAGATAACGCAATGCAGACTGACAGATAACAATAAAAGCATTATCACACGCAACCAGTGGACAATATCAGACTATCACTGTGGAGAGATACATCACCAGACAGCGCCATGGCAACAGAAACATCTTTGTTAAAGACACACTCTCGAGCTTCAAGTTCATCGTTAACTGTGTCAGCAGCGGCTAAATACTTAAAGAGTCATGAAACCCTAAACCAAATTTTCTGAGATTTTAACAGAGGTATGTGTGTTGAACATCATTGAAGACAATGTTAGCATCTGTTATATTTAATAGTAGGGGGAAAATGGTTACATTTTAGTTTTTTTCTGCGATTTTCATCTTCCGGGTTTAAAATCAAGCTGACAAGCTGTGACGCTCCAGAGCACTATAGTATTGAATTGAATTGAATTGAAAAACTTTATTAATCCCAGTAGGGAAACTAATTTGCTACCAACCATACAGCCATCAAACACGATACACAACTAACAGACAAGTACATAATTCTGGATTAATAGACGACTACTAGCCTAAGCGCTGATTACGAGACACAATTTGAGAGATTCATTTTCACAATCAACAAATACTAAAAACAACACTTTAAGAGACAAGAATAATACTCAACAATCAGCAATGTTGGTTAAAAAATCTGACCGCTGCTGGAACAAAAGACCTTCTCATGCGCTCACTAGAGCACCGTGGCATTATCAGTCGCTCACTAAAAGAGCTTCTGAGTCCTTTAAACAAATTGTGCAGTGGATGGCCTTCAAAAAGCAGGACCATTTTTAATTTGGAACTAATCCTCTTCTCAACAGTAATCTCTAAAACATCTGGATTAAGACCAATAACTGAACCTGCTCTCTTGATTAGCTTATTTATCCTATTTTTGTCCTCAGCAGATATACTGCCCCCCCAGACAAGTACAGCATAGAAAAGAACACTGGCTAAAATCCCTTGATAAAAAGCATTTAAGAACTTTGTGCTTATGTTGAATGATCTGAGTTTTCTCAAAAAGAAAAGTCTCGACTGAGCCTTCTTCATTAAAACATTAGTATTCTCTTTCCAGTTTAGTTTGTCATCCACATAGACACCTAAATATTTATATGACTTCACAATTTCAATCACCTGACCATTAATTGTAACTGGAAGGACCTTCTCTTTTTTCTTTCTAAAATCAATCACAAGTTCCTTAGTTTTCCCTACGTTCAATTTCAAAAAATTTGTCTCACACCAGTTGTAAAAAGACTGCACCTCCCTTCTATAGGCAAGATCATCATCCTGATTAAGTAGACCCACTAAAGCAGTGTCATCAGAGAATTTTTGTACCCAGCAAGATGATTGACTATGCCTATAGTCAGCAGTATAAAGTGAAAACAAAAATGGGGATAAAACTGTACCCTGAGGTGCTCCTGAGTTAGTTAGAATAGTATCAGAATATTTGTTACCGATCCTAACAAACTGTGGTCGTGCTAACAGGTAATCTAAAATCCAAGAAATGGTTGTGTTATGTAATTTAAAATCAGTTAGTTTACTAGCTAAAATGTGTGGCTGTATAGTATTAAAAGCACTCGAAAAGTCAAAAAACATGATCCTAACGGAACTGGCAGTAGTTTCAAGATGACTGTAAATATTTTGTAACATATATAGTAGTGCATCATCTACCCCCACACCCTTCCTATAAGCAAATTGCAAAGGATCCTGAAATGCAGACACCTGCCTTGTCAGATGATCTAGTACAACCCTCTCAAAACACTTCATAATATGCGAAGTCATAGCTATAGGTCTCAAATTAGAAAGATTGTTAGCCACCCTAGCTTTTTTGGGCATAGGGACAAGACATGATGTTTTCCACATAACCGGGATTTTAGCGGAAGACAGAGACAAAGAAAATAATGAATAAAGGACAGAGCACAGCTGGTCAGCACACACTTTTAGGGTACGAGGATGAACACCATCAGGGCCTGCAGCCTTATTTGGTTTAGTACGCCTTAGCTGCTGGCGAACCTCTTCAGCGTTAAGAATAATAGCAGGACTACAGTCCTCAGAGCTGCTTTGCCTAAGGTTTGAAATAACATTATCATGAAGTGATGAAAAATCTAGTTCATCAAACCTTGCAAAAAAAGTATTGGCATCATTTGCCTGTAGACCCAAATTACATAAACTGGGTCTACTGGTCCCATATCCAGTAATAGACTTCATACCATTCCATAGCCCTCTTGTGTTACAGGACATGTTTCCTTCAACCTTTTCCTTATACTTAATTTTGCTCTGTCTAATAATGACTTTTAACTCTCTTTGAGCATTTTTAATTCTTTCTTTGTCACCACTATAAAAAGCAGATTTCTTTTTATTTATAGCTGCCTTAACTTCTCTGGTCACCCACGGTTTGTTATTGGGAAATATCTTGATCAGTTTACAAGGGATTATAGACTCAACACAATAATTCACACATAGTACTTTGGCCCCATTTACACTGCACGGTTCAAGTGACCCAATTCCGATTTTTTCCTTTCATGTGGCACAGATCGGATATGACCGGTGAACGTGTAAGCAGGAAAAAAACGCATGGATTATGATTTTCTCAGATCGGATTCAGGCCTCACTCATATGTGGTAATAAATCGGATATGAATCGGATACGTGCATTTGCGTCTGCCATGTAAGCAGACAAATCGGATATTCCCCAGGAAATGCGAGTCGTACGTCATTAAAAAAGTGACGTCAACTCAGGTGGACACCACCAACTGAGATCACATGACGACTTATAGGCGCGATGGAGGACGAAGGCTACACACAGTGGAGTAATGCGGAGGTTTTATGTTTTTTGAGTCTTTGGGGCGAAGAGACAGTGCAGGCAAAAATTGCAGGGTTGTTACCTAAATAAATCCATGTTTGAAGACATTTCACGAGATATGGGGAGGCACGGTTTTAAGCGCTCGTGGCTACAGTGCCAACGTAAGATAAAAAGACCAATGTTTTGCTGACTTTTTTGCTGACTTTTCAAAATATTGTGGAAAGCAAAACACTGGATAATTTTATTTGCTTCTGCATCCATTGCATTTCAAACTGTTTTACTTCCTTTTCCGGGTCAGAACGTCTACATTTGGTAGTTTCGGCAGTGTATAGTGTAAATGCAAAAATCGGATACAGGTTACTTTTAAAAGATGATGTAAGCGGGTCGTCAAAAAAATCGGATATAGTCAGCAAATCGGATTTGGGCATCAAGACCTGCAGTGTAAATGCAGCCATACGATGACTCATCGGTGTCTCATAATTATTCATGTAACTGAGTTTTCTTATCCAATGAGAAGACACTTCTCTTAATTATTCATGACACCACTTGGATCTTTCCAATGACAGACATGTCAAACTGTGATATTGCATAGTAGATGAGAGAGGCAATGATGGGACACGCGTTTGTTTTCGTGGTGCAAAAGCTCCAGTGCATCATCTTTCCCCGCGATGCTGCCCGGGCTAGACTCTGACTGCGGGTGGTTGGTTGGCCATGGACACATCTAAACTATGTGTGTGTAGCAACCATTCAACTGGAAAATGGTGGACTTCGGCCTTGTACACCAATGCAGGTTGCGTCTTGCACTTCAGAGGTGTGTGTGTGTGTGTGTGTGTCTAAAATGTAACCCTGACCGTTTTACTTGCCTTTTGTTAAATAATCACTCGTTATTAAAATTTAGATATTTCGATAATACCTCAATTGTATGGAACTGTGGCGAGGGGGGCGTGGTTTTGCTGAGTCTGTAGCGGGAGAGAGAGGACGGAACAGAGCAGGTAGGTCAAGTGCAGATGATGAACACCTGTGTCTGATTTCAGTAATTGGCGTGGAGAGACCGGATATAAGCCGGAGTGGGGGAGAGAGACGAGCTGGGACCTCGTGTGTGCTGCTGAGAACCTGACAAAAGTCATCGAGAGAATATTCTGAGTTATTGTGTTTTGTGGCTGTGCTTGTGCACGGTGAACGCGCTTTGTGCGCACCTTTTTGTTTTGTTTGTGAGAAACGTGAATAAAGTGAGCGTCCCAGCTCAAGCCGACCCCTGTCTTCTTCCTTCCTTATTACTTCTGAACTGAACCTCATCACACTGGTGCCGAAACCCGGGAAGGAAGAAGATCGCCGGCGCCATGCAGTCCCCGCCAGGTACGCCATTTGCGGACATCATCCAGTCGCTCGCCGGTCTTCACCAAGAGCAACACCAACACCTGCTGGCGATCAAGGAGGAGCAAGACAAACGGTTCGAGGCGCTCCTCCGATCCCAGCATGAAGACCGCGAGCTGTTCCGGAGCTGGGTAGACCGGGAGGTTCGGGCCATCCCCTCATCTAAAGACAGTCCATCCCCTCTGCCTCTCAACAAGATGGGACCCCAGGATGACCCGGAGGCATTTCTGGACTTATTTGAGAAATCGGCAGAGGATCGGGGATGGCCCACCGAGGACTGGCCAATGCGGCTTATCCCTCTGCTGTCTGGGGAAGCGCAGATAGCCGCACACCAACTGCCAGTCCAGAATCTCCTGGTCTACCGGGACCTCAAGCGTGCCACCAGAACAACATCGACAGCGGTTCAGGACCCTAACCCTGGAAGAGTCCGGCCGACCCTTCGTGATGGCACAGCAGCTCCGGGACTCCTGCAATGGTTGATGGCCTACAGAAGCGACGTCGAGGATGTGATCGATTGTGTGGTACTGGAGCAGTTCGTGGCCAGGCTGCCTAGGAAGACTGCACAGTGGGTCCAGTGCCACCGCCCGACGTCGCTGAACCAGGCCATCCAGCTGGCGGAGGACCAGATGGTGGCGTGCCCAGGGGTCGGCGAACCCTTACCATCTGCATCTCTCTCTCTCTATCTCTCTCTCTCCTCCTTCTCACTCTCTCTCCAAACCTGTCCCACTCCCCAGGTCACGCGGAGGACTCCCGCCGAAGCCAGCGCCGAGATGGAGAACGGGCTATTCGGCAGAGCCAACAGCTGCGCCCAGGGCTCCTCCCAGGGGAGGGAGCTCGACCACTGGATTCGTCACACCGCAAAGTCCAACGCCGCTCTCTCCACGCCAATCGCTTGACCCGCTTCCTGCCGCCAGGGCGGCGGTAAAGACTGGGCCAGCCTGCTGGCGCTGCGGGGACCCAGGACATTTCATTGACCGGTGTCAGGTGATGGAGGTGGGGACATTGATCCGGGTCCCCGACACGCCACAGGCTGCCCTCGATCAAGCTGGCCTATACCAAATACCAGTGAGTATCAAGGGGGGTACATATCAGGCTTTGGTGGATTCAGGATGTAACCAATCCTCCATACATCAAAGCCTGATTCAACCTAGGGCATTGGATAATAGCCGCATGGTTAAGGTTCGGTGTGTGCACGGGGAAGTGGTGAAGTATCCTATTTTGCCTGTGGATATTCAATTTAAGGGAGAAAAGCATAGAATAGAGGTGGCAGTTAACCCGCACCTCCGGCATCCGATAATTTTGGGTACTAATTGGCCCTCATTTAATAAATTATTGGGGTATTTATGTTCGGATGTCTCTTGGGGGAAAAGAGATGAGAGTAGAATAGCGGTCGCACAGTTGGGAGAGGCTGAGCCGGAACCTCTGGAGCCTGTTTCTGGGGAACAGAGTGCTCTGGAGTGAACCATCCTCACTGAGCATGATGATTTTCCCCTGGAACAGTCCCAGGATGAAACGCTGAAAAATGCATTTGATCAGGTTCGTTCTATCGACGGTCAGCTTCTTCATCCTGATCAACCGCTCTCCTATCCTTATTTTTCAATTTTAAAAGATAAGTTGTATCGGGTGACCCAAGACGCCCAGACGAAACAAGATACAACTCAGTTATTGATACCTAAAAGCCGTCGGGAAATGCTTTTCCAGGCGGCTCATTGTAATCCAATGGCCGGGCATTTAGGACAAACGGCTACACTAAACCGTCTCATGGCCCGTTTTTTTTGGCCGGGCATTCACGAGAATGTGCGCAGGTGGTGCGCGTCTTGTCGTGAATGTCAGTTGGTGAATCCCCCGGTCACCCCAAAAGCACCATTGTGCCCCCTACCATTAATGCAGGTCCCCTTCGAACGAATTGGTATGGACCTCATCGGGCCATTAGAACGGTCAGCGCGGGGACACCGCTTTGCATTGGTCCTGGTGGACTATGCAACGCGGTATCCTGAAGCAGTGCCGCTCCGCAGTATTTCCGCTAAGAGCGTGACGAGCGCACTGTTTCAACTAATCTCCCGGGTGGGAATTCCGAAAGAAATTCTCACCGATCAGGGCACGGCGTTTATGTCACGTACTATTCGCGAGCTTTACGAATTATTGGGCATTAAATCGATTCGAACCAGCGTCTATCACCCTCAAACGGACGGGTTGGTCGAACGGTTTAACCGCACGTTAAAATCCATGATTCGTAAGTTCGTACACGAAGACGGCAAAAATTGGGATAAGTGGTTAGAACCCCTCTTGTTCGCTGTACGGGAGGTCCCGCAAGCCTCCACGGGGTTTTCCCCCTTCGAGCTTCTCTATGGACGTCAGCCCCGTGGGGTGTTGGACGTCCTTAGAGAGATTTGGGAGGACGGACCTTCTAATAGCAAAAATGAAATTCAATATGTCATGGACCTGAGAACAAAACTCCACACTTTGGGGCGGCTATCAATGGAGAATTTGTTACAGGCACAAGACAGACAGAGTCGGTTGTACAACAGGGGGTCTAGACTGCGTCAATTTACACCGGGATATAAAGTGCTTGTATTACTCCCTACTTCTAGTTCAAAATTACTCGCGAAGTGGCAAGGACCCTTCGAGGTCACACGGCGAGTTGGTGATCTCAACTATGAGGTAGCTCGAACGGATAGGGGAGGAGCACATCAAATATTCCACCTCAACCTGCTAAAAAAATGGTCTGAGGCAGAATCAGTGATGCTGGCGACGGTAGTGAGTGGGGAGGAGGATCTCGGTCCAGAAGTGAATTCAAAGTCTCAATCTCTCGCTCTGGCCCCTGGAGGAGACCACCTCTCATCCTCGCAGCTCATTGATATAAAATCAATACAAGCAGATTTTGCTGATGTGTTTTCACCCCTGCCTGATCGAACGAATCTCATTCAGCACCATGTTGAGACCGAGCCGGCCGTATAGATTACCAGAACACAAGAAAAAAGTGGTTCAAAGTGAATTAGAAGCAATGCTAGAAATGGGAGTGATAGAAGAATCCAACAGTGACTGGGCGAGCCCGATAGTTAAAACGGATTAAAACTAAAACGGATGGCTCAGTACAGTTCTGTGTGGATTACAGAAAGGTGAATGCTGTGTCGAAATTCGACGCATATCCAATGCCTAGGGTTGACGAATTGCTTGATCGACTAGGTACTGCTCGTTTTTATTCGACACTGGACTTAACCAAGGGTTATTGGCAGATCCCCTTGTCTCCCATGACCAAAGAAAAAACAGCTTTCACAACGCCGGTCGGATTACACCAATTTGTTACTCTTCCGTTCGGATTGTTCGGGGCTCCAGCAACCTTTCAGCGTCTGATGGACAAAATTCTCCGGCCGCATGCTGCATATGCCGCTGCATACCTGGATGATATCATCATCTATAGTGGTGATTGGCAGCGACATATGCAGCATTTGCGAGCTGTACTGAAGACACTGAGAAGGGCTGGGCTCACGGCCAATCCGAAGAAGTGTGCAATTGGGCGGGTGGAAGTAAGATATCTGGGCTTTCACTTGGGTCATGGACAGGTGCGTCCACAAATTGAGCTAGACTCTGACTGCGGGTGGTTGGTTGGCCACGGACACATCTAAATGATGTGTGTGTAGCAACCATTCAACTGGAGAATGGTGGACTTCGGCCTTGTACACCAATGCAGGTTGCATCTTGCACTTCAGAGGTGTGTGTGTGTGTGTGTGTGTGTGTGTGTGTGTGTGTGTGTGTGTGTGTGTGTGTGTGTGTGTGTGTGTCTAAAATGTAACCCTGACCGTTTTACTTGCCTTTTGTTAAATAATCACTCGTTATTAAAATTTAGATATTTCGATAATACCTCAATTGTATGGAACTGTGGCGAGAGGGGCGTGGTTTTGCTGAGTCTGTAGCGGGAGAGAGAGGACGGAACAGAGCGGAGCGTAAGTAGGTCAAGTGCAGATGTTGAACACCTGTCTGATTTCAGTAATTGGCGTGGAGAGACCGGATATAAGCCGGAGTGGGGGAGAGAGACGAGCTGGGACCTCGTGTGTGCTGCTGAGAACCTGACAAAAGTCATCGAGAGAATATTCTGAGTTACCGTGTTGGTAACACTTTATTTTGATGGTCCCCCTATAGATAGTCTATTGATAATCTGCTGACTATAACTTACTTTACAAGTACTTATCTACTTACTCTCATCAGTGTAGTATCTGTAGATTGTCTATTAAATGTTTGCAGCAATCATTATACTGTATGTAACATGTAAACTGCTATTAAACATTCTGTCAGTAAAGTGTTACCAATGTGTTATCAATTTAGGTTGTAGATGTTCAACAGCGTATTTGTAGACATGCAACAAATCCTCAACAGGTTCTCAATAGTACTTTAAATAGTCAGCATGTAGATATTAACCAATGTATCAACAGACTTTCAGTTAACATGCAGTTGTCTATAAGTAGCAACACAAGATAATTTCAAATGAACCTTAAGTATAAATCTGGTTAGTTATACTTGATCTTTTGCTTTCGCAAGGATTTTCAGAAGTGCTCTACTAACTGTTTGTTGCATATACATTTTAGGTTGTAGATGTTCAACAGCGTATTTGCAGACATGCAACAAATCCTCAACAGGTTCTCAATAGTACTTTAAATAGTCAGCATGTAGATATTAACCAATGTATCAACAGACTTTCAGTTAACATGCAGTTGTCGATAAGTAGCAACACAAGATAATTTCAAATGAACCTTAAGTATAAATCTGGTTAGTTATACTTGATCTTTTGCTTTTGCAAGGATTTTCAGAAGTGCTCTACTAACTGTTTGTTGCATATAAATTACCTTTTAGTAAACTTTCATTTTACTTTGAGTTAAATTCATATATTCATCTGTTGCCACATTTGGCCCATCAAAATGAAGTGAAAATCTAAGAAATGCTGTTGAATGACTCTTACAGGCCAGCATCACAGGTTAAAGTCAGTTGATTTTCAGCAGACAGTCAATAGATAGTAAGTACCGACTACCGACACTGATGAGTATTTGGTTTAAGATTAAGAAATGAACAGTACCACAGTAAAGTACATTTCTGCCAAATGGGAAATAAATACCAGAGTCATTAGTTTGTCCAGCCAACTGCTTTTAATGAAATGCTGTAAATAAAAATAAAAAAAATAAAAATTAAATTAACTGCTGTGGACAACATGTAATGAAACATTTCCATTGTTATATGTGTGTGCATGTGTGAGAAAGTCACATGAAATTTTTGTATTACCAAGTTAACATAAAACCTTTTTAGGGTTATACACATGAATTTAAGCAACAACAAAAAAAGAAAGAAAAACATTTAATCAGTGATAGAACTGACTGATATCATGCAAAAGCCTTCCGAGAATCCCCTGTCTGTGTCTCCTTCCTAACCAATAAGTCCATTCTATATATATTAGATGTTTTTTGAGAGCCTTCTCTGACCGGTTTGCACGCAACCTCCACACTTCCGTTTTGAAGTTTGCCCATGCCCTTTCAATGGTTTGTGTATGTACCCCTGTCAATGGATTGACAAAATTAATGCTATGGTTCACTGTGTGGTGTTGGTATCCTCTCTCTGAAAGTGTTGAGTATGCACGCCACTCATCACTATGAATGATGCTGCCTCTTTTCACATGCTTCTCTATTATTGGTAAAAGGGTCGTCTTGTCCCTTTTGTCCACCAACCGCAACACTGGTTTTCGGGAAGGCAAAATCTCAACCATTCCGAATACCCAGCTTTTCCTTCTCCATGCACCTCCATAACGCCCTCTGGCATACTGAAAAAATAATTAAAGAAATTAATGTCAGACACTCCTGTTTTCTTAAAGTCAAAAGCACTAGCCTCAAAATAACTATTTTCAGGTCAGCTGATAGGCCTACTTAGTATCCAAAATGTAATTTACAGTATCTTACGTTTAACACTTTAGATTACAGCCCAGAAAGTACTACGCAATTAAGACAAATTTACAGTGTAACTTTCGGTAATAATAGTGTACCTATAAAGTACATACATGTAAGTATAAGGGAACAATATGTAAAGTTTGGGGAATAAAGGGGTAACAACATGGAGAATGAAAAGGGGTAAGGGGTACTTTTTCTACTATTATATTTGGGAGCAATTTAGCGAGAACCTACAATGCATACTTTTTTTAAATAATAGTGTACCAATACATAAAGGCTATTTAAAAATTACAGGGTACATGTCTGTGCATTTATACTTTTTTTTTTTTTTTGATAAAAAGCACAGATGTAAAAGTGCAAAAGAGCAGGGGTCTCATTTATAAAACTGTGCGTAGGAACCTTACTAAAAGTGTACGTGCGCCCGAAAGCCAAAAATGGCGTACGCAAAATAATATTCGGATTTATAAAACCGTTCGTACGCCAGAACCTGCGCAGAATTCACTTTATAAATTCCAGTCAGCGGAAGATTTTGCGCACATGCGTCTCCTCCCCGAAATAACCATATATGGAGTTTACAACGCCTAGTTTTACTATGCAGATCCTCATCTGCATATCATTTGCATATGATTATTCATCCACGTGATAACGTTTAACGGTACAAGACACATTACATTAATAAAAATCAAGTAGTTGCCTATCCTTGCCTTGTTTTTGAATACATAAATCAAATAGTGTAAAATACATTTCAGAGAAAGTTTTTCTCAATCTTTTCCACTGGCCAAATTGTATTTTTAATTGATACTTTTAATGGAAACAGATAGGCCTTGCATTATTTGCACGAAACTATTTTCTTAGACAATCTGGTATTATCATGATAAGCAGTTATCTCTGTGGTTAAAACATTAAAACAAAGCATGCCAGAGGAAAAGTGTTCAAAAACACTGCATTAACAACAAATATTTCTATTGACTGAATTTGAATATAAAAATGTTGTATTGTTTATACAACAATAAACATAATAAATGTTTATTTAAACTGTTATTTGCGTCAGTTTCACTAAACGGCCCAACGCGCTCGCTGGCGCGGACATTTAAGAAGGGATGGATATTTGCTTCAAGTGGCAGGCTTGGTGAGTGAAATTATATTTGTATTATCTTTCTGTATATGTTAAATTTTCTTTAGATTTTCTGTCTAAAAGTGACCAAAAAGACACTTAACTCCAGCTCACCATCGGTGTCGCCAATTCCCTTTGTCTCCAGAATGTGCGTACGCACGGCTCAAAGTTTGCTTAAAGGTGCGCACATTCTCCCGTCAAGTTTGTTTTTTATAGATCACAACCTTTGCGTGGGAACTGGCGTACGTACGTTTCCAGCCCCGTTTTGTGCGTACGCACGCTTTATAAATGAGACCCCAGATGTTTTAGATTTGGCTTACATGTTTCAAGGGAAGTAAAACTAAAACTATTGCTTTTTTTTTTAATACTGGGGAAATACTCTTGTTCAATGTAGTTACAGGGTAAGTGGTGCTTGTTAACCTCTTGTTCCACGTACAGTAGTTACAGGCTAAGTACAATAAAAATACATACACAGTCTAATATCACTGATTCAGAAACCTTTGTTTGAAAAACAACATTTCAAAACAGACTTGCAACACTTCTTATTCATCTAAAACATTTTTTTAAATAACATTTTTATTTTAAATATAGAGAGAAGCACGTTTTGCCCTTTGTTTATTTTTCTTGCTTGGCGTCTTCCTCCTCTTGTTCCTCTTCCCCTTTTTCAATCTTTCCACTGATGAATCTTAAGAAGGAATTCCATGTCTTTTGCTATTCTGTATTAAATATTAAAAGAAAATGCAGTATACCCAGAAATGTTTTACATAATTTACTTTTCGCTTCCTACAGACTGTCACCAGTGTGTGCATGAGAGTCTAGTTCACGTTTGATGTAAATGTAAGCACGTTGTGAAACACATTGTGAAGCTTGTGAAACTCACATGAAAACTGGCGTCTCTTTCCTCCTGTCTTGTTTGTTTCTCTTTGTTATTATCTGTTATTGTTTGTATTTTGTTGTGAGCAATGTAAAAAAAAAAAAAAAAAAACCTGATGGCATCCGACTTCCGGCGTGCTCACGTCACGTCAAGCGTGATCTCAACTCTCATGCACGCGCATATTTTTTGCAGTATGTGCTGTTTGATGCTCTAACTTTTAGGAACACATGAGCTTGCATTATATGTATTCCCAGAGATAATTCATTTTTCTAAAAACCTTTATCTGTGTTAATCTGAAGAAGGAAAGTCGTATACATCTCGGATGGCATGAGGGTAAAATATGAATAAATGGTGGGGATGTATTTCTGGGTGTACTGCATTTTAAATGAATAAGAAGTGTTGTGAATCTGTTTTGAATTAAGTTGTTTTTCAAATAAAGGTTTCCCAGTCAGTGATATTAGATTGTGTGTATGTATTTTTTATTGTACTTACCCTATAACTTCATGGAACAAGAGGGTAACAAGCACCACTTTAATTTAAAGCCCACAATGTCACTTACCCTGTAACTACATGAAACAAGAGTATTTCCCCAGTATTTAAAAATAAATTGTAATACTTTTGCTAGAAAAAAAAAAAAATCTATAATTGCAGAGATAAATTACCCTGTAATTTTTTTAATGTATTGGTACACTATTATTACAAAAAGGTACAAAAAGGCAGCGTATGTTCTTGATAAATTTCTCCCAAACATAGGGTTGTTGTATCATAATAGTAGAATAAGGAACCCCTTAGTTCTAAAATACTTATAGTATAAATAATTCTCGTGGTTGTGACCACTTTATTACATATTGTTCCCTTATACTTACATGTAAGTACTTATAGGTATGCTATAATTACCGAAAGTTAAACTAAATTTGTTTTAATTACACAGTACTTGGCACACTGTAATCTAAAGTGTAACCGAACAATGTAACAATATTGTGTCTTGTCTACACTGTAAAAAAATATATAATTTTACAGAATATAACAGATTTTTTGATGATCATTTTATTTCATTTTAAATTCAGCTCTTATTTTATACAGAATTTTTTTTTTCTGTTTTCTTAAATTACATAAAAATGTATGTAATATTACAAATATAATCTGTAATTAAACAGTAACAAAACAGTTAAATGATAAAATGGTCAAATGACTGTCAGCCCCCCCCCCCCCCCCCCCCCCAAAAAAACCCTATAACATTAAAGTAAAACATCCTAAATTAAATAAACTGAAAAACACTGTTATTTCACAGGTATTTCATGAATTATTATGATCAAATACCTTCATTGTAAAAAAAATCGTAAAAACAGGGTCAGATGACTGGCAGCTGCGGCTGCCAAACAAAAAACATAAAATTAAAGTAACATATGCTAATTTAAATAAAGTGCAAAAAACTTTAACAGAAATTTGATGTCACCATGATTGAGATCAGTGTTTGCCTTAGTTGGGCTCATGACCCTTGAATTTTTAACATTAGTTTTTTACTGCTGTTTTAACTGTGTTTTTGATACACATTTGTTATTAGATTTTTAGATTAGATTAGATTCAACTTTAT
The DNA here is from genome assembly GCF_951802725.1 of Rutilus rutilus. NCBI lineage: Eukaryota > Metazoa > Chordata > Actinopteri > Cypriniformes > Leuciscidae > Rutilus > Rutilus rutilus. The sequence continues at coordinate 34,097,100 of NC_140215.1, read as the reverse complement.
TGTCATTACACAAGTACAGGTACAAGGCAACGAAATGCAGTTTAGGTCTAACCAGAAGTGCAATAGCAGCAAGTGCAGGATATACAGTGGTTCATAAGTGCAGAACATGGATATGTACTGAATAAATATAGAGTTGAATACTATTATAAACAAAAATTTACAGATAGATTGTCCTATGAATATAATATACAGATAACTATTACTGTGAACAGAATTTACAGCTAGATATGTACTGAATATAATAATATACAGATGGCTATTACTATAAACAGAATGTTTACAGATAGATATGTACTGAATATAATATACAGATGGCTGTTACTATAAACATAATTTTACAGATAGATATGTACTATGAATATATATACAGATGGCTGTTACTATAAACAGAATGTGAGCATAATATACAGATGGATATTACTATAAACAGAATTTTACAAATAGATATATGTATAAGTTAGGCTAATGAGCAGTATAACAATGGATTTAAAGTAGTGCAAATAAAGTTTGGACAGAAGCTATCCGAGTGAGTGCAGTGGAAAGTAATTGCATATTACAGTTAAGGTACGATATTGCAATGTATATATAAACAGTCGGTACTGTAAATAAACAGTCGGCAGTGCAAATGAGCATATTCCAGTCAAGGTAGTAGTGCAAGATGCATATGTAAACAGTTGTTACTGTAATAACAGTCAGCAGTGCAAATGAACATTATAGTATTGCAAATAACAAAATGGAGGCAGGTGTGAGGAGGGAGAGGAGAGTCAATCAGTATATGAGGGGAGTGGGATAATAAATGTTATGATAATAAATGCAGGAGAAAATCTCATCAGATGATGTCAGTCACTTATTGATGATGTTATAATCATCATGTGGTGATCTGATTCACTGATATAAGTTTGAGTCAAATCTCTGAATATATTAACTGATGTTACATAATATATAGACCGACTTTAGTTTTATACAAAGTGTATGATCCATGTCATAACTTTTCACATGACCCTTGTAATATTGTGGCATCAGTATTATAACAATCTGATATTCTGAAATTAAAAAAATATATATATATATATATTAGAGAAAATGTTTTGAGTTAATTTTTTTTTTAGGAGTATAGATGCTGCCTTCACGTGCTATGGAAAAGATGATATTTTCCACTTGTGAACTGGTATTTACCAGTGTGTTGTGTTCAAGTGCTTTTGTTGTCGTAATGTAGTACCCGCAAGGTCTGTGTCAGTCGAGTATCTTTTTTATCTTTACAAAAAAAAAAAAAAAAAAAAAAAAAACCTAAGTGTGGTGCTTTCTGATGATTAAAACATAATTAATAATAAAAAAAAAAATAAAACATGACATAAAATGATTAAATATGAACCAAGGAAATTGCGGCGAAATTGAAAATTGAGTGTTAACGCATTATATTACAATCGTTAATGACACAACATTGTATAGGCTACAAAAACTATCCGCTAACAGTATTCACGACTCTTGCGTTGCTCCGCCATTTTGAAAAGGTCAAAGGTTCTCTCATCTCGGCAACTCGTGCATCAAAATATTCTACGAGTTGCCCAGTTGAAAATACCACATGAGGGGGTGTTCATGTGCATTTTCCATGTCGGCTTTTGGTATTTACCATAATTACCATAGCACGTGAAGGCACCAAGAGACATCAAGAATCAGCGTATGTATCTCAACAGTGGTGACAATCAACAAAGCCTTTTTGTGACTTTAGTAGTTTGTATTGTGACTAGTTCAGAGTTGATCAGAATTTTTTTTTCATTGTCACCATTGTTGCGATTCATACGCTGATTCTTGATGTCTGAGTGAGTCTATGATCCTGTCAAAACATTTTCTGTATAATGACTTCATAAACTTCATCTGAGTATCACAGCACTGTTTTTTTATTTTTTTTTATTGTAATAATTCAGGAAAATAACAGTGTTTTTCTGTAAAATGTTTTTGCACTTTACTTAAATTAGGATATTTTACTTTATTTTTACGTTTTTTGTTTGGCAGCCGTAGCTGACTGTCATTGACCGTTTAAATAAGATTTTATTTTTTACAGTGTAAACTTCCACATGTGAAGAGAATAAATGTTTTTTTAGGTCAAGGCTTACTTTTCGTCTGTGGCGAAACTTGCTTTCATCAATGTGTACACATATATTGAGCCCACCAACTTTTTGTCCTCTTTTTTTCCTGAGCCTCCGCATACTTCTCACACACACACTTCGCAATTTCATGGACATCTTGGACAGAGTCGCACTACTATTTGAGATGTTATCTAGCATCATATCCACCTGTCGCATATGGAGACCCTGTGAAAATCTAGACATAATGCCATGCAATATTATTGTAAAAGGACAGAATCAAAAATGTAATGTGCAGACTGTTATGGATGAAAAAGCACTAGAGATCACAGACAATATAAACTTACCTGTGTATATACTTCATCCAACTAAAAAGGCTTGCATGGGAATGGGAAAAAATGGACTTGGTCCTAATGCTTTTTCTGTGTCGTCCACATGACTTCTTGCACTGCCTGCAAATGAGAAGTATTCATCATATAAAAAACATTCGTAAGCAGGGTAGCCTTTTTTTTTTAATTATTGGTTTTAAGCCAGTTATTTTTTTATCTTTTGCTGTGGTGTGTCAGTGGGAAATATCAGTTTACATTTCCTAACATTAATTTTGTCATTAATTTAAATAATCATATTCATTAATTAATAATCCAGGGAGATTTGTGTATGCACAAGGAGTCTGACAACAGCCGGTATGATCTGATCTCACCATCATCGAGTCCGTCTGTGATTACATGAAGAAACAGAAGAAACTGAGACAAACTAAATCCAGAAGAACTGTGGGAACATCTCCAAGACATTTTAAGAAACCTTACAAAAATATATAATAAATATATACATGTGTGTGTGTGTGTGTGTGTGTGATATCAAGATAATCTCATTATCATTTATTTATCACCCCTTAGGGGTGAATGGAGGTAATGCACACTCACTTCAATTTTCTAAAAAGTAGATTATACGTGTCAAATATAAAATAACCTGTGAATGTCAATTTATTTAATGAATTTGAGTATCATAACTGAAGGTTAAAGGTCACCCATTTTCCCTGAATCCCACTGGCCCACTTTATCTAACACACTCAGCCAAAGTGGGCCAGCAATATTTTAACAACTAACAAGAAAACTAACAAATTTTAATAAAAAAAAGTATTTGCATTTTATTCGATGATTTCTGGTAATTACGGACTATAACAGGGTGACACTTTGTAAAAGTAGCAAAGAAAAAAGATTAGCTAAAGTTTAATGCAGTATATAATTTGTACAGTATACAGTATAATTTTGTGCATTAATGCTGTGAAGCTGGTTTACATGCCTGATATTTCCATAAATAAGTACATAATCAGATACTTACCAGATGTAACCATCTTTACAAGAAGAGGTCACCATTTTCATGCGTCTCTTGCATCGCCTGCATTTCATTCGACCATGGAGTAATCTTTTTCTTTGCATCCACTTTATTAATTTCAGACGTGACTTGTTCGTTTCACTCACATAAACTTTCTCAATGAGTGCTCTTAATAAAGTGCTCATCTATACAGTTGATTAAATGTCCATCTATTCTTTTTACTTCTTTTACCTTCTAAGTTTGATTTCTTCCCTCCAACCTGAACTTCATAACCTGAATTGTATCAAATTCAGATGTTTTAAAAATATATATTGAGCTCTGATGGCGCGATTTCGAACAGACGTAAATCCGGAAATGGGCGGGACTTGACGGAATGACGGCCCAGTTGTTTTGGGAATAAATATTATTTTAAATAAAATAATACACTTTATGGTGTTTGTTTTTATAATATTTAATTATTATTAAATTGTAATAAGTTTTTTTTGTGTTATTATTTCGTTTTTTTTTCCTGTCCCGACTGCACATACGGTGATGTCACAAGGTAACTGATACATTTCTCAGCGCTGTTGTCACAGTCATTTCCGATTACTCAAACAATTTTGATTTAATCATGTTTTAAAGATTACTGGGGCAGATTTTCATTTGTATGTCAGATAAATTAAAATAAAATTGTGTGTGTTTATAAAAGATTATAAATGTTAGTTTTATATAAAACAGACTCGAATAGATTATTCGACTCTTTGCAGCCAAACGCCCTCTTGAGGAACACTACTTAAAATGTGCTTAAAAGTTTTACCGCCCAATGGATCTTCCTTAACGGCAGAAAAGCCATTTTTGAACTGAACTCCGCACGGTGTTATCGAACGCTGTAACGCTCCAGACGTCTTAACAACTGTGGAAAAAAAGGTATTTTATTTAGTTTTTTACTTACAATGTCATTTAGTGTAAAGTGATCGGCTTTATTTGTTTATATAAAACAGACCATATTTGTGTTATATGTTGTAATCACTTGTAGTAAACTAGTTTCTATGCCTAAAAGCATCTTCTTCTTTTTTTCTTTTCTTTTTTTTTGCATACAAGTATATCAGAAATATAACCGATAAAGTGATACACTTTGTCATTTAGTCATTAGTCAGGAAGACTGGGGCCTGTTGCACAAACTGCTTAGTTATTAAAAGTTAGTCATCTATTTTTTTAAGACTTGTTATAACTATTTTAAGTCAATGCATACAAATTTGGGTCAAATCTAAGACCAAAGTAAGAGCCCTTGGCTAACTGCTAGTTGGTCAGACTAGTTCTTACCATAAAGACTGTTTATGCAGTTGGCCTGGTCTTACCCTGAACATTGGTACATTGATTGGATGCATACTACTGTATGTGACATGATTTATTAATGTATTTATTTTTTGATTATTAGATGTCACATTACAACACCCGTAAAAAACGCAACGTAGAAAGTCTAGAGGATGAATGTGAAGGTAAGTCATTTGTCAAACAGTAATCATTTAGCAAATAGCAGTTCTTACACTTGCTACACTGGTTTCTTTAGTATTATTTGTGGCCTTCAATATATAGGAAATCTGTTTTCTCTTAATATATTTATATACTCCGTTATTTCTGTATAGTGCTGTTAACTCTGTAAACTACATAAACGTGTTATCACTGTGTTTTTGTTGTTGTTGTTTTAGCTCCAGTGAATACAATGAAGCCAATAAAGCAAGAATTACTGATGTGGCAGAACAAGGTGGAAGTATTACAAAATAAAGTGAATGAGTTGGAAGCCCTGAACAGTGAGCTTCGGCAGCAAGTAGTGGAGCTTTCAGCACAGCAAAGTAAGGGCTCAACATTCATTGTATAATCTTTACACTCAGACATGGGCAGTATTTCAATTAAATGTATTTTAAATACGTATTTAATTACTTTAGTGTATTTTGTAATTTGTATTTTGCAGGTGTGGAAAAAATAAAATGTAGTTTGTAACAAAATATTTTGAGGGAGTGTATTTAGAGTATTTCAAATACTTAAATACTTAAGAAAAATTATACCTATTATGAAACAGCGCGCCTGTCGTAACTCCACTGAAATCTCCATGCTAAGCAAGCGTTCACAATATAACATCCATCTGCAGTTTTTACACGTTTTTAAACGTATTACATATGAGAAATATTGATATTCCGTTGGATTTTGTAAAAAATAATCATCAATCCTATTGTTTTTCAATAATTGCGCACGCAGTGCGATTCTACTATGGAAAAAGCATACGCGATCAGGGCAGTTAGAGTCTTGTGTATAAAACAAACCCACACATATTATGATTAATATGATTAATCATATATATTATGATTAAAATGGAATTTTGATTTTGTGACGAAAATTCTCGGTCTGTTTTTATTTTTTTTATTTTGCTACTTCGCCATTTTTAATTTACACATTTCTCATATGTGTGTTATTGCTACTATTTGTGTTATTGACCTTTCAGTAATAAAAAAAAGACTTGAAGGGATACTTCAGGATTTAGCATTAAGCTTTGTATTAGTAGAAAACCTGTAGTATTTTCGAATTACCGTGATTTCATATATTTTCATATCCTCATATCCCCCTGAGACGAGAGATTTATGTATTTTTTGTCTGGGAAAAAAAATCCTCCGATGACGCAAAAATCGTCCTTTTGCGTCATCGGAGGATTTTTTGGCCAGAGGCGAGAGACTACAGTAGTAGGAGCAGTCCCGCATGTGTTTAGATTAGATTAGATTAGATTAGATTCAACTTTATTGTCATTACACAAGTACAGGTACAAGGCAACGAAATGCAGTTTAGGTCTAACCAGAAGTGCAATAGCAGCAAGTGCAGGATATACAGTGGTTCATAAGTGCAGAACATGGATATGTACTGAATAAATATAGAGTTGAATACTATTATAAACAAAAATTTACAGATAGATTGTCCTATGAATATAATATACAGATAACTATTACTGTGAACAGAGTTTACAGCTAGATATGTACTGAATATAATAATATACAGATGGCTATTACTATAAACAGAATGTTTACAGATAGATATGTACTGAATATAATATACAGATGGCTGTTACTATAAACAGAATTTTACAGATAGATATGTACTATGAATATATATACAGATGGCTGTTACTATAAACAGAATGTGAGCATAATATACAGATGGCTATTACTATAAACAGAATTTTACAAATAGATATATGTATAAGTTAGGCTAATGAGCAGTATAACAATGGATTTAAAGTAGTGCAAATAAAGTTTGGACAGAAGCTATCCGAGTGAAAGTGCAGTGGAAAGTAATTGCATATTACAGTTAAGGTACGATATTGCAATGTATATATAAACAGTCGGTACTGTAAATAAACAGTCGGCAGTGCAAATTGAGCATATTCCAGTCAAGGTAGTAGTGCAAGATGCATATGTAAACAGTTGTTACTGTAATAACAGTCAGCAGTGCAAATGAACATTATAGTATTGCAAATAACAAAATGGAGGCAGGTGTGAGGAGGGAGAGGAGAGTCAATCAGTATATGAGGGGAGTGGGATCAATGAGGGTTAGAGTTTAATAAAGAGACAGCTCTGGGGAAAAAACTGTTCTTTAGTCTGCTGGTCCTGGTCCGGAGGCACCTGAAACGCCTGCCGGAGGGCAGGAGAGAAAACAGTCTGTGGGCTGGGTGAGAGGAGTCCTTAAGGATGCTGCGAGCTCGATGCAGACAGCGTTTCCTCTGGATGTGCTCGATGGCAGGTAGTGGAGTCCCAGTGATGCGCTGGGCGGTTTTCACCACCCGCTGCAGTGCCTTGCGCTCTGCAACAGAACAGCTCCCATACCACACTGTAGCACAGTTGGTCAGGATGCTTTCTATTGCACAGCGATAGAAGTTCACCAGGATAGTGGAGGAAAGCTGATTCTTCCTCAGTGTCCTCAGGAAGAAAAGGCGCTGGTGAGCCTTCTTGACCAGGCTGGAGGTGTTGGTTGTCCAGGTCATGTCCGCCGAGATGTGGATCCCCAGGAACTTGAAACTGGAGACACGCTCAACAGCCATTCCATTGATGTGGATGGTGTCGTGTGTGCCTCTTGACACTTTCCTGAAGTCCACGATGAGCTCCTTCGTTTTGGTGGTGTTGAGGAGCTGGTTATTTTCGGTGCACCATGTGGCCAGGTGCTTGATCTCCTCCCTATAGGCAGTCTCATCGTTGTTGCTGATGAGACCAATCACCGTAGTGTCGTCCGCAAACTTGACGATGGAATTAGATCCGTACACAGGCTTGCAGTCGGAGGTGAAGAGGGAGTAGAGGAACGGGCTTAGCACACAGCCCTGTGGTACACCAGTGTTGAGTGTGATGGATGTGGAGCAGTTGGAGCCTGATCGAACATTCTGGGGTCTGTTGGTCAAGAAGTCCAAAATCCAGTTGCACATGGAGGTGTTGAAGCCCAGGTCTCCAAGTTTGGCTATTAACTTAGTTGGGATGACAGTGTTGAATGCTGAGCTGAAGTCAACAAACAGCATGCGTGCATAAGTGTTCTTATTGTCCAGATGTGTGAGCACAGAGTGCAGTGCCATGGAGACTGCATCCTCTGTGCTCCTATTGCTACGGTAGGCAAACTGGTGTGAGTCCAATATGGATGGTAGAGAGTCTTTTAGGTGTGCCAGGACCAGCCGCTCAAAGCACTTCATTACGATGGGTGTGAGTGCTACAGGGCGGTAGTCATTAAGGCACTTCGGGCTGGAGTGTTTTGGCACTGGCACAATGGAAGTGCATTTAAAGCATGTTGGTACAGCTGCTTGGGCAAGAGACAGGTTGAAAATGTCTGTAAAAACCCCAGCTAGCTGCTCCGCACATGCCCTGAGTACGCGTCCAGGGATGTTGTCTGGTCCAGCAGCCTTGTGCGCGCTGATCCTGCTCAGTGCATTGCAGACATCTGTGGAGGAGAGTGTGATCGGTGGGTGGTCAGCTGAGGATTTGAGCTTGGTGGCAGTTTCTCTGTTGTCTCTTTCAAAGCGAGCATAAAAGTCATTTAGCTCGTTCAGGAAGTTGACATCAGTGGCTGCGGGGGTGGAGTGAGAGGGTTTGTAGTCACTGATGGCCTGAATGCCCTGCCACATGCGCCGAGGGTCAGCGTTGGAAAAGTGTCCCTCTATCTTAAGCTTGTAGCAGTGCTTGGCCTCTTTGATGCCCCTTTTCAGATTTGCTCTGGATGTACTATAGGCTTGTGCATCTCCTGATCTGAAGGCAGTATTGCGTGTCTTCAATAGGAGTCGCACTTCCCTGTTCATCCATGGCTTCTGATTTGGGTATGTGGTGATCTGCTTCTGGGTTGTAACACTGTCAATGGTGGTATTAATATAATCCAGTACAGAGGAGGTGTAGCAGTCAATGTCCGTGTGAGAGCCACTGGTGGCTTGAGAAGCAAACATACTCCAGTCTGTGTGTAGAAACCTTTCCTGGAGTGAGAAATCTGCCCCCGCAGGCCACACCTTGATGGTCTTCACTGATGGCTTCACGCGATTGATCAGAGGTGCATATTTGGGGGTGAGGAACAAAGAAAGGTGATCTGACTGTCCCAAGTGGGGGAGGGGTGTCGCGACGTAAGCTTCAGCCATGTTTGTGTAAACATGGTCTAAGGTTTTGTTTCCTCTGGTGTGACAGGAAACATGCTGGTGAAATTTCGGTAGCACTGACTTTAAGTTTGAATGATTAAAATCACCCGCAACAATAAACGCAGCTTCCGGGTGAACGGTCTGTTGTTTACTGATGGCTGCGTGAAGTTCTTTCATAGCAAACTTGGCATCAGCATCCGGGGGAATATAGGCTGCAGTTATAATAGTGGAAGTGAACTCCCGCGGTAGATAAAACGGTCTACATTTAACCATGAGAAACTCAAGGTTAGCTGAACAATGTCTCCCAACAATAGCAGAGTTTGTGCACCAAGCTTTGTTAATGTAAATGCACAATCCACCACCTCTGGTCTTACCGGAGCCATCTAATGTTCTATCCGCCCGGAATGTATGGCGTCCCGCTAGCTCAATAGCGTTGTCCGGTATTCCGCTGTTTAACCATGTTTCCGTGAAAATTAGAACATTACAGTTCAAAAGTCTCTTGCTGTATGTGATGTTGAGTCGAATCTCCTCCATTTTGTTCAACAGCGACCGTACATTGGCAAGGAAAATGCTGGGTAAAGAGAGCCGGTGTGGTGTTAGCTTTAGCTTAGCTCTTAGTCCTCCGCGCTTCCCCCGCCTTTGTTTACGATCTCGCCGGCGCCTGCGAGCACTTCCGCCCGGCCGGGCAGAGTGCATAGCCTCGGGTGATCTGGCGATCTCAGGAAGGAGTCGAAGGTTGTCCATAAAACTGTCGGAAATTCGCAAACCAATATCCAAAAGCTCACCTTGGGTGTACGATGTTAAGGCACAACTGTTCTGGACGAACAGACCCGAAATGAGCAAGAAAAATACTGCTAAATTACAGAATCTGGAGAGACCGCGAGCCTCGCGATGTACTCGCGCCGCCATCTTGGATCTATCAAATGTGATCTGTGCAGATCTATCTATGTGTTCAACCCGCCCATAGGGGGATCTCACTCACAGAATGTACACAGAGTGTCAGCCGTCTTTTTTTGGAAGCTAAGCTAGCAGGCTCTTGTTCTGTGGAGAAAGCTGAGTAGTAGGGGTTACCATCCTCTTTTTCCTGGACATGTCCGGCCGTCGAGATCGTCCAAAATGTCCGGGATTCAGCTTTTGCTTTCTGCAGTCGCCATTCATTGTTTACATGCACACCTTTTGTTTCAATCTAACTGAATTCATTCCGATTGGTGAATCTGAATGTAGTGTTTACATGAACGCTAAACAAGTGATCGGTTGATGTGCGTTTTAACATTGCTAAGAAAATTCCCGCTCCTCCGTGAGAGATACGAGACCGGTGCGTCTCACAGGTGTCGCTCATCAGTAATCACGCCACCGGCCTCGCGCCGTTCTCCCTCAGCCTCGTCCTGCTCGCCACAGTAAACATTATGAATGGCGACTGTAGAACGCAGAAGCCGAATCCCGGACATTTTGGGCGATCTCGAAATCCCGGGCAGACTCGTCACGGAGACTCACTAGTAGCCTAGCCTTGTTGTTTAACTGCATGCTCTCTTACCGGTAGGCGTGGCTTGGGAGTGGCCTCGTAGAGCAGCGAAGCAAGTGCATTCTGGGAGTTGTTGTCTTTCATCCACATAAGCCAAAAATACATTTTCTGGCTTTTCTCAGTCTAGAAGGCTCCAAATTCAAAAATTATTTGTCTATAAATATTAATATAATAATTATAATAAATAATAATTAATAATGTCTTCTACATAAATGACCCATTTTAAATACACATTCATCTTTCCAGAGGTGAAGTATCCCTTTAAGATTATTGTGGGAGTATTTTTGTATTTTCAAAATACTAATTACTTGTATTTTATTTAAATACATTTTTCACATCAGTATTTTGTATTTTATTTTGTTACATTTCATGAGCCAGTATTTGTAGTTTGTAACAAAATAGTTTTTGATGTATTTGTGCCCACCTCTGTTTACACTAATATATACATTGGATTGTATAGATTATATATTTTAGATGTGTGGTTTCCATATTTGTATTCTTAAAATTTATTTTGAGCACTGTTTCAGATAGTGTACCTGAATTTCCTTGTATGTATCATACAATGGCATACAAAAGGAACTCGAAAATGCATATTGCATTTGTATTGATTTTGATGCAATATTTGTTATATTTCCTCATTCAGATGATCTGACTCCTAAAACATCAGTGGCACATGAAGACACTGGCGGTGTTGACCTATCTAGTGACGGGAACACACCAACTGATGTAGAATCATCAGTCACAGAAGAATCATGTGACGACGACTCTTCAAGTTCAGAAGGGACTCGTCAAAAAAGAAAAGCAAAGAAAAGCAAAAACAAGAAAAACAGAAGCAAGAAACATAAGAAGAACAAGAGGAAGGACAAGAATGAATATGACAAGATAAAGCGAGGTAAACAGCTCACACAAGTTTTGATAGAGATAGTTGTTTCACTTACTGGAAGCTGATTTCCATGCAATTAAAATTAAGGGGGGCTGGAGCTTCCAAGCTTCAAAAAGGATGCAGGAGTGATGTGATACATTCCAGGACTTGAATCATTTACATTAGTCATGATATATTTGTGTGCGAAAAGACAGTAATTTAAATAATTTAGTAAACCATCAAATAATTTTGTTCCAAATATGTTCAGAGTGATTAAACTCACTAGGTTACAGAGTATTACACTGACAAGTACTGTAATAACCATTTCAAACAAACAAAATAGCATATGACAATACACATATATATTATATTCATATACATTATATATGTATTACCTGTGTCCCACCTCAATAGCAGCAAAAGTGTTTAACAATGCAACATAAACACAATAAGTACATTGTACCTAACAATTAATATTTTTAAGTACTTAGTTAAAGACACCTAATATAAAGTGGGACCGATATTAATAATTCCTAAAAAATTTCAGTGCCGAGTGAAAAACGTTGTGAGTCGTTGTGGTATTCACTTTTGTTTGTTTTGATTGTTTTTCAGCCAACAATGTTCGTGATGTTATACGTCGATACAAAAGGCTTTTGAAGTTAACGCGACGTGGAGCAACCATGACCAAAGCCTTCAGAAAAGAAGGTGTCTCTCGGAATGCAGTGGCTCAGCTCGCCCCTATCGCAGAGCTGTACTTTGCGGACAGGGTCCAGTTCAACAGCATAAGCTTCACCCCAGGGAAGCTAGCCGAGTTCGCAGAGAAGTGTAGAGAACACATTGTGGGGGACGTAAAAAAAAAAGTGCTAGCAATGAAAATAAAAGGTTCACTTTTGCCTTTTTGCCTAAATAAGTAAAGCTAGAGAAA